>NW_026067944.1:15053240-15092483 GCF_014885135.2 Alexandromys fortis
TTTAGCTTCTTTAGGTTCACCAGGTATACACTCCGTGACCTTTATTTATGGCTAGAAACCAATTATGAGTGAGTACATCCCATGTTCATCTTTTTGGGTCTGGGTTACCTCGCTCAGGATAGTGTTTTCTATTTCCATCCATTTGCATGCAAAATTTGAGAAGTCGTTGTTTTTTTACCGCAGCATAGTACTCTAGTGTGTATATATTCCACAAATTTAACCCACTTCTATTACTCTGTATATCACCATGTGACTGTGGTTTACTGGCTAAAGTTTCACCATGTCTGTCTCTGGCAGAGGCTCCATGTCTTCTCTCTGACTCTGTTTTTCTTTCTCCCAGCATTCAGTTTAGTTTTCCCCATCTACCTAAATTTTGCCCTGCTGTAGGTCCAAAGCAGTTTCTTTATTAATTAATGGTAATCACAACATACATAGGAAAATCCCACATCATTCAAGTGCCACTGCCAGTGGCCCCTCAGTCTGCCCAGGCATGCAACTGTCATCCACATTCAGAGGGACAAGTTTGGTCCTATGCTTGTTCCTTCTCAGTCAGACAGGCATTGTTGAGCTTCACCTGAGAGGGTCAACACAATTCTTGGCTTAGGATTCCACCAGGTCTTCTGCTTCACAGTGTCCACAGTGATCTTAGTAGTTTTGATAGTTTACACAAGTTTATATTACAGGAATAACAATTGGGCTGCTGGAATTTATATAAAAATGTAGTAGTTTTTATTGCTTGGTAAAAATGTATGTGAAATGAAAGGTGATATATAACATTCAACGATATTGTGGAGTCTGTTACCTTAAATATCTTCTTGAGATAATAATGGGAAACAGCATTCTGCTATTGTTTGAAAGACAATTGATTTCCTTTGCACAACTACCACCAGAAAGAGGTATAATGCTGAGAAGCTATTTTCTATAAAGAGAATCCTTGTTCCACTGAAATGTGATACTTTATACCATTTACAAAGTAACCTGTAAGTCAGCCAGTTTTCAGCTGAAAACAGAGCAAGAGATGGTTTAACAATAATTATAGGAATTACGGGCTGATGTGCAAGCACTTTGACTTATAATTACAAGATACAACTGCACATAACATGACTGTGGCAAGTAGAGATGCCTCGTGGAGTCTCTAACAGGGACAAACAAAATATCACAGTGAAGTCTTATATACTTTGGAGAAATAATTGTTTTCTTTTTGGATCTCCTGATGTTGACTATAATAAAGTAGTTACACCCTAGCTAAGAATGGAGTATAATAAATTTTCTTTATTTTGGGGTAGACTCATAGGTCAGCAGTCTTCTGAATGAGCAGGGAACTAGGATCAAATCCAGCAGCCAAGAAACCACATGTTTTTACATCTGTATATATAGTACATTTGACTATGCCCAAAGTTGGCCAGTATCTTTTTTTTATTTTATTTTATTTTATTTTATTTTTTTAGTTTTTCGAGACAGGGTTTCTCTGTAGCTTTGGAGCCTGTTCTGGCACTAGCTCTTGTAGACCAGGCTGGCCTCGAACTCCCAGAGATCTGCCTGCCTCTGCCTCCCAAGTGCTGGAATTAAAGGATTGCGCCACCACCGCCCGGCGTTGGCCAGTATCTTAAAGGCTAAAGGAGTTCCCACAGCACCTCTCCCTTTTGTCTACAATAAAAGAGTTCTAAGCCTAATATAAAAGTATATACAATAAGAACAAATATCAAGTATAAAAATTAGAATTACAACCAGCATAAACAATATCAAGCAAGAAATATATGCTAAATGTTTTAATATTTATCCTATCCTAAAATATAAATCTTGTATTAGAAACAGTTTGGTTAAGTCATGAGAGGAAAGTAACTGTGACTATCTAGTCTTCAACTCCAGCAAAACCTGAGAAGGGAAATAATATTAGTTGAGAAAACAGAAAGCATAATCAAGCAACTTCCAAAACACGCAATAAATGACAAAGACAATTGGATATCTGGTCAATCACCCTAAGTTTCAATTGCAACATTGGAACAACCAACTTTGGCTAAGACCTAGAGTAACTGACAGCCCATTTTCAGACACAGAAGTTTTTTTTTTTTTTTTTTTTTTTTAACTAGGTCAACCAGTTTATTATGAATGTAGACCTCTGTGTAATTCTATGGGACTGAATGACTGAAGGCCTGGGTGAGACAGAAAACTCAGTCAACAACATCAAGCAAGAATTAGACTTGCAACATTTAGTCTGTTTGTATGTGAAAAGTTTTACATCTAATTTATCTTTTGTCATAACTAAGGAAGAAACTATAGCTATAGATGTCTGTCTTCAACTCTTCAAAGACCCCAGAAGAATATATTATTATCTAATTTAACAGGAAGTACATTGCAAGAAACTTCCAAAACTCTAGAAATGACAGACATATTGCTGCCTGGATAGTCACCCAAAGTTCTTGTGTAACACTGAGGCATTCATCTTTAGCCTACAGGCCCATTGTCTCTGTCAGACTTTTTCATGAAGCAGAAAATTTGAAGATCTGTTCTGCCTGTATTGGCAGTTTGTCAGTCACTTAAGAAATAATGATTAATAATCATGTATAATAGTCAAACTTGTAGTCATATTAGTTAGGTTTTCTAGATATACAGAGATATATTTCAGTTAGATAGATAGCCTTCAACACTTCAAAGACTACAAACATGGCATTTAAAAAGTTTTAAGAACTTAGACTTTTCATGGCAATGAGACACATTTCCTGGCAGCATCAATCTACTACAAGAGGATGATGGACTTTGAAGAGGCTCCTTATGGAGTCTGCAGTGCCCAACATTCTTTTGGGAATAGATCAGTGTTGCCAAGAGCAATCATGTTTCACATCAACAGAACCCTAAGATATTTAAATGTCATATTCTACATTTCTTTTTAGTGGATGAAGATTACCTATCTATGTGGAATATAAATCTCTATGTATCTGAAGAACCTGATTAGCAAGGTGGTGGTCGCACACGGCTTTAATCTTTGTGAGTTTGTGGCTAGCCTGGTCTGCAAGAGCGAGTTCCAAGACAGGCCTCAAAGGTATAGAGAAACCCTGTCTCAGAAACAAACAAACAAAAGAACCTGATTAGTCCAACTGTAAGTATGACAAACATGCAAGACTATTGACTTATAATTCTTAATACCAATATAGCTTAAAGAATAAGGCTTCATATTAGAATATTAAACAATCTTTAAACAACTGTGCAACAAAGACAATGACCCCAAAATGTAAATAATGTAGAAGTATTTTGATCTCAGGTAAAAAATATATAGTGCAATATTATAAATGTATCCTAAAATTGCATCAGTATGCAGAATATCTTGAGCAAAGTTAGAAACATGTATGCATACAGCATGCATATATGACAAAATAACCCTTTATAGGTACACAAATATTGCGAACAGAAGTAGGAAGATATTCAATATAACAAATCTAATTTGAATTTCTATCAATATATAAGGATCTATACCAATGTAAATTGTTTATAAATAATAGCTCACAAGTATTCACTCTATTACTCACTATTATTATTAGTATGAGTAGTTCACACTAATCTACTTATTATCCGATCCAATTCCTTTTTTAGCCAAAAGAGATCTCTGAGTCTACATAATTTCCACCTACACTCCAAACCCTATATTGCTTATAATTAACTCCTAACAGATGTCCAGAACCCTGAGGACAAACTTTGTTGGGAGAGGGGATGTCATCCTTTAGAATTACTTCTATCTGTCATGGGGGGTGGGGTGATGTTATTTGTATGGGATTCTGTAAAGGCTGAAATGATTGTTAAGTTTAAGATTAATGTTTGGTATAATTATAAATATTCTCTGTGTAGTCGATAGAATTTTTTTTGAAGTTTTTATTTGGACCAGAACATGTAAGAAACTGCACCACTTCAGCTACCCAAGTTGGAATCATTTTGAGCAGCTGGTACCCAAAACCAATCTCAAAGTAGCACTATCAGCATCCATGATGTCATATCAACCAGGTGGAGTCATTGTGGTGGGGACCCATTTTTTTTTTTGGAAACTCTAAACATTACTGAAGGGCCATCTATAGGTCTCCAAATTTCAAGATGTCATTATTTTGTTCTGCTGTGTAGTACTCCATTGTATAAATAACCACAATTCCCCTATCATTCTTTGATTGAGGGGCATTTAGGTTGTTTTCAGGTTCTGGCTATGACATATAATGCTATTATGAACATAGTTGAGCACATGTCTTTGCGGTATGATTGAGCATCCTTTTGGTATATACACAAAAGTGGTTTTGATGGTTATTGAGGAAGTTTGTTTCCCAATTTTCTGAGAAATCACCATCCTGATATCAAAAGCAGCTGTACCAATTTGCACTTCCCCCAGCGATGGAGGAATGTTCCCTTTCCCTGAAATCTGCTCCATTAATAGTTGTCATCAGTGTTTTTGATCCTGGCCATTCGTACAGGTGTAAGATGGAATCTCAGAGTTGTTCTGATTTGCATTTCTCTAATGGCTAAGAATGGTAAAATTTTCTTAAGTGTCTCAACGATTTTACATTCTACTATTGAGAGTTCTCTGTTTATGTCTGTACTCCATTTTTATTGCATTATTTGTTCTTTTGATGACAAATTTCTTGAGTTATTTTTATATTTTGGAAATTAGCTCTTTGTCCAATGTGGGGTTGGTGAAGATCTTTTTTTTTTTCATTTTGTAGGCTGCTGTTTTGTCTATTTGACTGTGTCCTTTTCTTTACAGAAGTTTCTTAGTTTCAAGAAGTACCATTTATTAATTGTTTCCCTCAGTGTCTGTGCTACCGGGGTTATACTTAAGAAGTGGTCTCTTATGCCAATGTCTTCAACTGTACATCCCACTTTCATTTCTAGAAGATTCAGTGTGGTCGGTTTTATGTTGACATCTTTGATCTATTTGGCTTGAGTTTATTTAGTGCAAGGTAATAGATATAGATGTTTTTCATTCTTTTACATGTTGACATCCAATTATGCCATCACCATTTGTTAAATATGTTTTCTTTTTTTATATTTTTTGCTTCTTTGTCAAAAATCAGGTGTTGTAGGTGTGTGTGTTGATATCTGGGTCTTCAATTTGGTTGCATTAGTTCTCCTGTCCGTTTTTATGCCAAAACCCAGCTGTTTTCAGTTCTGTACCTCTGTAGTAAAGTTTGAAGTCAAAGATTGTAATGCCTCCAGAAGTTAATTTTTTTGTACAGATTGTTTTGTATATTCTGTGCTGTGTGCTTTTCCATATGAAGTTGAGTATTGTTCTTTCAAGATCTTTAAAGAATTTTGCTGGGATTTTGATGGGCATTGCTTTGAATCAGTAGATTGCTTTGGGTGAGGTTGCTATTTTTACTATGTTAATTCTACCTACCTAAGAGAATGGGAGATCTTTCCATTTTCTGGTGTCTTCTTCAATTTCTTTCTTCAAAGATTTAAAGTTCTTATCATGAAGGTCTTCCAACTTGTTTGGTTAGAGTTACTCCAAGGTATTTTATGATATTTATGGCTATTGTGAAGGGTAAAGTTTTGCTGATTTCTTTCTCAGCCCATTTATCATGTATGCAAAGGAGGGCTATTGATACTCATAAAATTAATCGTGTATCTTGCTACATTGTTGAAAGTGTTTATGAGTAGTAAAAGTTCCCTGATAGAACTTTTGGGTTGCTTATTAAACTATCATATCATGGGCCAATAGTGAGATTTTGATTTCTTTTCTGATTTCTATCCCCTTGATCTTTTGTTGTCTTATTGCTTTAGGTAGAACCTCAAGTACTACATTGCATAGATATGGAGAGAGTGGACAACCTTGTCTTGTTCCTAATTTCACTGGGATGGCTTTGAATTCTCTCTGTCTTCTTTGATGTTGGTTGTTGGCTGGCTGTACATTGTCTTTATTATCTTTAGGTATGTTCCTTGTATCCTTGCTCTCTCTAAGCCCTTTATCATGAAGGCAGATTATATTTTGTCAAAGGATTCTTCAGCATCTAATAATATAATCATGTTTTTCCAGCTTTTTTATATGTTAGATTACATTGATAGATTTCCATATGTTGAAACCATCTCTGCATTTCTGGGACAAAGCCAACTTGATCATGGGAGATGATTTTTCTGATGTGTTTTTAAATTCAGTTTGCATTTTTGCATCATTGTTCATGAATGAGATTGGTCTGTAATTCTCTTTCTTGTAATATCTTTGTGTGGCTTGGGTATCAGGGTAATTGTAGCTTCATAAAAAAAGTTTGGCAATGTTTCTTCTGTTTCTACTGTGAGGAACAATTTGAGAAGTATTGGTAGTAGTTCTTGTCTGAAAATCTTGTAGAATTCTGTGCTGAGACCATTTGATGCTGAGATTTTTAGTTGGAAGACTGTTGGTGACTGTTTCTCTTTCTTTAGCAGTTATAGGTCTATCTAATTTGCTTATCTGGTCTTGAATTAATTTTGGTAAGTGATATTTATCCAGAAAGTTATACATTTAATTTAGGTTTACCAATTTTGTGGATTACAGGCTTTTGAAATATGACCTAATTGGTCTCTGGATTGCCTCTGTGTGTCTGTTCTTATGGCCCCCTTTTCATTTCTGATTTTGTTATTTTCAATGTTCTCTCTCTATCTTTTGGTTAGTTTGGATAAAGGTTTGTCTATTTTGTTAATTTCCTCAAAGAACCAACTCTTGAAATATACCAGCTAATTTAATTTAGAAGTGCTTTTTATTATAGAATGTCTTTTTGTTGTCATTGTTTTTTATTGGCTTTAAGAAAATTTAAGATTAATAAAGCATTATGTAATCTATTTTTGGCAGTACATTCCAGCCTTTTTGGCTTGTTTAACATATTTTTATAGTTTGATTTGATCTCTTTGTAACTGTCTGACTTGTAGTCTTATTTGGAACACATGTTATATGTTTTATATTATAATAAGCAAAAAAACTATCTCATTTTTTAGAGACATATGTTGTAACCATGATGGCTATAGCTTCTAATAAATGTGTGATTACCAAACCAGCCTTTCTTTTTTAAGCTCAAAGCAATTGCCCATTGAATCCATGTGCCAGATTTCATTCCTTTGAGTACCCTTTGGAGTACTCTCTGCAGGTAATGTTGTATCGTTATAGAAAGAGCAAATAGGACATCTCCTTAGCTTGTTGACATATAATAGAAAACTGTTTCTTTAAACATTTGCTATTGGTGTGAAGGATTTTTTTTTTGAAATTTTGGGGTCTTCAGCACATTTTCAATCAATAATTGATCAATTTTGCATTACCTTGTGCTAGAGGACATGGCAGACCTATATGGGTTTGGATGTATATTATGTATATGGACAAAGCCTATTTTTGATTATATCTTGAACCTGAATTAATAATGAAGTAAATTTTGTATCATCTGCTATAAATGTAATGGTCGCAATATGCAAAACAACTATTTTTACATATCATAAATCAGTAACTATATTGAGAGATTTGTTTATAACAACTTAGTAGCATGAAATTAGCTTATAATTTTGACATTTATACAAAATTAAAAGGGCTTTGTTCCATTTTACTTAAATATTCTGATTTGTAACCTGCTTTTCCTGATTTACTAGCATCAATATAGAATGTATGGGCTCTGGTTATTGGTTAATTTTATCACTTTTGTGATAACTGCTATTAATCACTCCTAAAATATTAGCACAAACTCTTTGCCTGGGTTCATTGTCTTTCCATAATTTTTTAAACTTTTATCATTAGTAAAAGGCTCTATAGTACTGCTTGGTCTAATTTTGGTAGTTGACAAAGTCTCAATTTTTCTTTTATAATTAATTTAGAGACCTTTTTTACATAAGTTTTTAAGTTTTTACTGTTTACGTGGTAGAAAGAGCCATTCTAAAATAATATCTTTCCTTTGCATTAAAATTCCTGTAGAGGAAGTTCTAGAAGACAATATAAATAGAATGCAGTTAATATTTGAATTCACCTAATCCACATGTGCATTCTGTAATTTCTCTTTAATCAATGTTAATTCTCTTTTGGCTTCAGCTGTTATTTCCCTGGAACGATTTAAGTCTTTGTCACTCTCTAAGGTTTTGTTTAAATGTATTATTAGGGCAGGCATTATCCCAAGAGTTCCACAGTGCTAGCAATGGTTTAAATACTGACAAAACTGTGTAACAAATTTTGAGCAATTGAACTGATTCCATACATGGAGAGGGTCTTTTGGTGGCCAGACTATCAGGAAACCCAGAGTTGCTGAGCCACAAACACAAACAGGAAAGTCTGTGCTACCAGATTAGTAGGCAGGTGTGCAAACCACTTTGCGACTGAGAAAATGGCAGGGAAAGCTATGGGGGGAATACGTTGGGCAACAGATGTTGCTGATGATAATAAAATAGTCCCACACTAGCTCAGAATAGAGTATAGTAAAGGTTTCTTTATTTAGGGATAGATTCACAGATGAGCAGTCCTCTGCATGAGCAGGGAACAGGAACTGAATCCAGCATCCAAGTACCTTGCCACATATGTTTTTGCATCTGTATATATAGTACATTTGATCATGCCCAAAGTGGCCAATATCTTAAAGGCTGAAGGAGTTTCCACAGCACCCTCCTGCAACAGTTTCTTGCTTCCTAAGGCATACTGAAATACAATGAATTAACCATGGAATACATGACTGACTTGTGATTTTGTCTTAAATGACAAACCATATCTTTGGGTATATGCCGTAAAATAAAGAAGAAATTTCACAGAATAACCCAAACATAGCTCAGTAGATGAAGAGCTTGTAGAGCAAGCTTAGAAACACATTATAAGAATAAAAATCTGTAAATGTGTCAAAATTAAGATCATGAGAATTTAAGGAAGACACCTAAATTGACCTCTAAAATACACATGCGTGGGCATACACACACAGAGAGAGAACAATTAAATCCTCAGATTTGAGGAATTTAGAAAGCATGAATAAGTTGAATGCATTATGTTTCAAATTTCCTTTGTAAATATTTTTGTTTTCTTACTTTTCTTACTCAATTTATACCATAACACTTTGGCACATATTCCATGTTCAGATGAGGAAGGAGTAAAATACTCTGGTCTTTTTCCATATGGCCACTGTAATGAGTTGGTGTGACTTTCTAAAAAAGTTCATAAAACAAATCTAGTCCTTAATATATCTTTGGCTCATTGCTCCTTAGACTAGTTGTTAAAGGAAGATGTCTCCATTGGTCTATGAGAAGTTACTAATGGTTTGTGTCTAAAATTAAGGATTTTGGAAATACTGGCACTTAGTACTAGGAAGCAGTTAATAATGAGGGTTGAAGGAAAAATGAGTTTGTATAGCTGTATCAGAATAGGCATGAAATTGGAAATTATATGCTTTTAATTGGATGATTACCAAACATCATTTAATACAGAAAAAGTTCTAAGTCTGGCAAAAAGCCCATTCTGTGGATTTCATTCACTTTATCAGATGGTCACCTAATTCTTGCTCCATATATCCATATTAACTTGACTGGTTTGTCTGAGGCTAGCCACAGAATTCATTCAAGTGGATGCCCTCCAGCAAGGCTGAAATACTATCAGTTTCCCTTGATTTAGCCACCCACTATCCAGGTAAATAGAGAACATTGAGTAGAGCCACTTTCTGGAGAAATCAAACAGCATCATAATGGAAGAATTATTACATTTGATCACTCACTCTCATCAGGGAGTGGACAAGGTAGGGTTTTTGCTTAAAAAGAAATATATTTGGCATATGGATTCTCTTCCTTGACATCGAGACATCTGTTGGCAATGCCAATCACAGAAATGGGCATATGGAATACTGTATTTGTATTATCGCATCTTGCATCATATTTGTTTCAGAGAATAAATTTATTATACAATAAAAAGGAGAATCAGAGAGGAAAAGAGTCTCCTGCTTGAAATGCATTGTCGTCATCAGAACTTTCTTTTCCCTACTGACGGAAACGCCCTTTGAATACTCCCCTTGAGTCTCACCTTTTTATTTCTTTTAGGAAGGAAACATTTTAAAGGACAGAGTTTTATTTATTGTGTCTGGTTGCATCTTTAATTACTGCTCAACATATGTCCATCTTGTGTTAAAACCACAAAAATCTGAAATGAGACTGGCTTCTCTCAAAAGAGAACAGATTCAAGATCAAAATAATTGTTTTCAGTTCCCTCAGCTATTATCTATGTGGTATTGAAGATCTGTTCCCAATAGAAGATGCTTGTACATGAGGAACAGCCTTGGTACCATATTACAGTTTGGTACTGTCACCTGGCTCTTAATTGTTCTCCATCTTTCTGAACAAGAAGTCAAAGGACTTCTTTGTTCCTCACTGCAGTGGCTAATTCATGTTTCCCATCAACCTTAAAAAAATGGTTGATACCACAAAAAAAATTGAGAACATTATATTTTAAATATAGATAATTGATGGAGGTGGGTCTTGGATCATATCTGTTGTTTCATTGGTTAACTAATAAAGAAACTGCTTGGCCCTCTGATCGGGAAGAATTTAGATAGGTGGAGTAAACAGAACAGAATGCTGGGAGAAAGAAGCTGAGTCAGGGAGTCACCATGATTCTTTCACCCAACACAGATACAGGTTAAGATCTTCCCTGGCAAACCATCTCGTGGGCTAGCAAATAAGAGACTAGAGCTAATGGGCCAAGCAGTGTTTAAAAGAATACAGTTTCCGTGTAATTATTTCGGGTATAAAGCTAGCCCTGCGGGTGGCCAGGTGCAGGGCACCCCTCCTCTTATCACAACAAATAATCTACTCAGATGTGTAATAGCACTTCTGTACTTTATAGTATCACTGACAAAAACAAAGATAGAACTTATACAGACAGTAACTGTAAACTTGTAATGTGAGAAGCGAGGTGTTGCTCATGCAATAACCTTTGCATTTCCTAAACATAGACAAGCACTCTAATGCTGAGATTGTGTGTGTGTGTGTGTGTGTGTGTGTGTGTGTGTGTGATTTTCTAGTTAACAGATTAGTTACTGGTGCAAGGATCTCTCACTTGGGAAGCCAGTTTACATCTAAGCTGATCTTTGGTGAAAAAGACCCTGTTCCCCAGCCCCTTCCCTGCCTCCTGCCTGGGAGTCAGAGATCTTGCCTGCCAGATTGTACTGTAAGATCTCTCCCAACCTAAGAAAGGTATAAGAAATGGCTTATACCTACCATGCGGGCCTTAATTTCCTTTCTTCAGGTCCAACCCCAGATGTTTATTTCTGATGCTGGGGTCTGAACTCTCCTAAGAGTCCCTGCCATGGTGCAGTCTGTTCATTTATGCCACTCACTAACGTTCTTATAGACTTCTAATTCCTAAGTAAATTAATCTTAGTTCCACTTTTGAAAACCTATTCGTACCTTAACAGTAACCAATATAGACTATCAGTATTGAAGGTTCATGCATACTAGGCTAATGAGAAGTATATCTTGATCAGTTGAGAACAAAGAAAGCATGGGAAGAATTATGGGAAAGAGGGAGCTTAAAAATATCCCAGGAAACTGGTTGGTGCTGATCCCCACACTTAGGAGACACATGTGGGTGGATCTCTGTGAGTTTGAAGACAGCCGGATCAATAGATCTAGTTCTAGGACAGATATGGCTGTTACCAGGAGATACTCTTTCAAAAAAACAAAGCAAAAAAAAAAAAAAAGTCAAAAAAGTCAAAGCAGTTCCAGGACAGGCTCCAAAGCCACAGAGGAAACCCTGTCTCAAAAAAACCAAAAAAAAAAAAAAAAAAAAGTCAAAGCAAACAACAACAAAAACAAAAGTAACACAACAATCCTATGAGTTTATGTCTTAACTACAAAAAAAGAAGGTAATAAATAATGTAATTTTAAAATGTTATAAATATAATTTGTATCGTCAAGGCTAGTTACAGAACAATTCCTTGCTCTGTACATCTTTTCTTTCTTGCTTTGTTTGCTTTATGTGGGAATGTATTTTTCCCTTGTCTAAGTTTCCATATCTTACACATTTCATAGAAAACTAATTTTTATTCTAAGAAATTCTAATTCTTTATTACTAAAGTCATGACTTGGAAAATAGGAATTAGAATCAGTAGAATGTGTTTATGCTGTCACTGAATTTTAGGATGAAATACATAATGTGATGTGAATAACACAAGCGTCTTCAGAGTCACACACAGTATTGTTTAAAACTTTACACTCTCTTTCTTCAGTGGAGTGTGAAAACATTTCCACTTAAATAAAAAATTGCTGCAGCTTGTTAAGTGAAAATATAGAATTGTTTTGACACTATTTAGGAGTTAAGATATAAAAAAGCACACATGGAAAGAACAGACAGTTACAAAGCTTTTACATCTTGATGCAAATTCATCTTTCTCTCATCTACTCTGTAACAATTGACGCTAAGAAAGTACATGTTTATGGACAGCTGGCTTCATGTTAGACACTGTGATAGTAGAAGAGTAGATGAAGAGTAGTCAGTTAATGGTAGAAGAAGGGGAGCATTACTTCATTGATATCTATCTGCCTGGCTCTAGGAGAAAGACTCAAGCAATGATTAACCCTAATGGGAATATGCCTTCTCTGTTGAAAACATATTCATTAAAATAAAAGTTCTAATACCTTTGAAATTATTTCTAAAGCTCAATGTAAACTGTGTCAAAGCACAAAATCATTCTTCCACTGTTCTAAATGAACTTATATAAATTTCATTTAAATATATCAATTTGTTTTATTCCTTTGAATAAAAGATAAGACCCTAGGGTTTTGAGGGTAAACACCTCTGTTCGAGGAGTCTTTAACAATTTCTAGAGCTCCTCATTTATTCAATTTCAATCATGGTTTTGCTTATTAGACTTGTATTTTACTTTTCTTCTAAAAACACTGAGCTCTTTGCAGAGGCTTTGAAAATAGCAGTGTTCAATAACACAAAGTTGAGAAAACACAAAAATAAAAATGAAAAGATGGTGTGTAGGCAGGAGGGTGAGGAAAAACAGTAGCAAATCTAGGTAACAGCAAATGTGCAAACACTGAGCCAACAGCAGTTGTGCCAACCCTCAAAATACAGAAGAAATACTAGACTGTGAGTGTCCACAGTAAACATAAACAACATAAAGTCTCAGTTATCTTGACCATGCTTTATCTATCACAGAGTTTTTTATTTTGCACCATTATTAGTAAAGCTTGACATGGAACAGGCTAGTTTGCATGTCTGTGACTATGGCCAATATGAGGATGCAAACAGCAGGCAGGAGAGACAATCTCAAGTTTGACCTCTTTCTTTTTGTACTGCTATCATTTCCATATATATATATATATATTTGTACTGCTATATTTCCATAATATATATATATTAATATATATGCAGTTCTCCCATCCCCTGGACTGAAAATCCTTCTGAATGTCAAGGACCAATGGAAAAGCAATAGGAAGTGAAACTAGTTGGTGCAATTCCTTTTTAGTAATTATCTCTAAGAAATATAAATTGGAGCTTGTACCAAAGATTTCAAAATAATTAAATTCATGCATGTGCTGTGCACAAGAAATATGAGTTTCATTTAATAGATGCTATCCCAAAAATCAATTTCCAGCAAACTCCATGCATGCTATTGATAGAGTATGATTAATATATAAAGTTCATATCTTATCACCAATAAGGAAAACAATTCCTTATTTTATGTCTATATCTCTTTTAATTAACTTTAGAATATTTTCTGGTTCTTAGTAATAATCTTAGTAATAATGGTAATAATTATTATTTACACTCAAATAATAGTCACTGTTTTAAACTCTTGATTGAATTATATGATGTACCTTTTCCAAATCTTCCCTTTTGGAAAGATAGAATATGAGAAGTTTATTAAATTTTTTTCTGTAAGTATCACATCAATCTCCCAAGATTGTGAATAAATTCATGATATGAATCTTCCAAGAGGTAGAGAGAGGGGAAGGCAGAACAACAGGAGACTTAAAACTCATGAAGTGAAAATGTGGTGATTTTGTTTTTTTTCTTTTTCTCTCATTTTTCCAAACTTTGTGCAGAAGAATTTATAAACTGGAAATGCTAAAATCTGAAGATGAAACACCCAACAAACAGAAGCATTTTTTTTTATCAACAGAGCTTAAAAAACAGGTAAACGCCAATGAGAAAGTATTTTTTGTTTTCCTCAGTTCGGCATTTATTATTATTGCCATTACTTTATTATACATGAGGTAGATGCATCATGTTGCCATCATACCTCCACCCAACATGATGGACTCATATCCCTTGGGAACAAGACGCCAATAAACTCACTCTTCCTTAGGTTGCTATTAGTTGTGGTGTTTTACCACAGCAGCAGAAAAGTAACTAGTATAGGCTCCCATAAGAAAGGGTATTCACTATAAGTACTATCATGCAAACAGCTTAGATATACACAGCCATTCTCTTCAATGAAAGTTGGAAATCATCTCCTATCCCAAATTCTAACATCCCAATTCCAACATAATCTGAAGAACTGGCCTTATGCATGATACAATTCTTAGATCTAATATGTACCTCTGTGCAGTCATGCTTCTGTTAGAACAGAAAAAAAAAAAAATGTGATTGCAACAGGGAAGGAGACTCACTGGGTAAAGGAAGTTGCAGCCGAGCCAGAAATACTGAATTTTAAAAAGAAAGCACAAATCATTTTTGTGTAAATGTATTTTACTTTAAACTGCTTCTAAGTTTCCTAATTCTTTATTATTTAGTAAAAAATACAGGAGTGCCGTTTCACTTCAAAAAGCTAAATTTCAGAACAAACCAACAAGCAAAGTGGAAAAATTTACATTGGCGGTGTAACGATACCAAGGCATTCCAGAGTTTCAACAAGTCACAAGGGGTATCAAAACAACCTTTGTGTGGGTTCGCACTTTCGTTGTGCAAGTGAATATAGATCTCCATGTAACAGGTGGAAATATTGTGAGTCAGAAGGAATAGATGTTCCCAAATAGGCTTCAGTTTGTATGTTTAAAAATAAAAAAATGTGAAATCCATTTTTTTCAGAACCAGGATAACTTTCCTTAGGAACTCTAACACGGCATTTTTAATATGCAGTTGTGAAGCATTATCTTTACTATTAGAAGATAAAAAAATGAGTTTAAAGAGTGATTAAAAATATCAAACAAAAGACATATAAAATAGAAAGGTTAAGAAATACAATACTAAATTATGCAGTCAATATTTCCAGTATAATTTTACTCATGACAATGTATATACATGAGTAAGGATATAAAGAATCATATAAACCTGGCCATCATTGTTCCACTGATAGTATTCCACTGAGTTTTAAATTATAAGTTTTTCATAAGAGCTTCATCTAATGCTACTATATTATTTTTAGTATTTTTTTGAAAATGCCTATTAATGTGCAGAGGCTATTTATAGCTACTAGAAATTTGTGGACTTGTCTATTTGGTAGCATTTGATAGAAAAGTGCAAAATTTAAGATTTTTTTTTTACTTCTTATGTATGTTTTTGTGTTCTATACAGCATCAGCTTCCCAAAGATAGATCTATTTTCATCTAGAAAACTGAGTGGAAAAAAAGCTACAAGTAAATATTTGGTCTATGAACCACATCAACAGTTGTGAACAGAAACTTTGTCTTGAAAGAACACAGGGAAGTTGAGGAACGACAAGCAAGGTTACCTTCTGGACACTGCATACCTGTCATGACATGAGAGTTTCTCTCTTCTCTCTCTCCCTCCCCCCACACTAAAGTGGATCTATAAGCTTCCATATTATATTGAAACTCACTGTTTCATCTTCCCTCTCTTCTGTCCATAGTTCCATAATTTGTGGCATCAGGCTAGGAAGAAACTCTTTGTCAAGTAGGGAAGATGGTTCTCCACTTCCTGTCTTCTATATGAATATTCATAATCAGAGAGCTGAAAATAAATTAAATGGTTGCAGTGATCTTTTTTTAAACTTTGCTGGAGAATACAGGAACTAATAAAATGACTTTTCTAGACGGTAGACTAAATTATGAAGTTTTCTAGTAAATATTTCTAGTAATATTTAGCACATACATCTAAGTATCCCAAAAGCAGAGAAATCCAAGCTCTCATCTTTATTACATAAAATAAAAAAGGCAAAAGCTATAAAAAAGTTTCTAATTACAGAAGTTTCTAAAGTTTGAAGGGCTTGCAAGCAAAAGCATATTAGAAATTGTCATATTTTAGCCATTTCTGGATTTATTTGATGCTTTGTAGAGGTTTTCGTAGAAGAATATCATAGATTTTTTTTTCAATTACTGTCTCTTAGGGTAAGAATATATCATATATATTTATTCCTTGCACTTCTGCAGGCACACTAAGAGATAACAAATCACAATAGGTAGGAACAACAAGAATATTTAATTTTAGCAGTCAGAATTCTATATAAATAGTTAAGAAAATATATGACTATAAATTTTATTCAGAAATTTTAGTCTTTTACCCTTGTAACTGAAGGTAACATTAGGTAAAGAAATGTGATGGATTAGCAAACAAGTAACAAACATGATATCTATAATTTGTGTGTTGTTTTAGCCAGTGTTCTTTAGAGGCAGAGAACCAACAAGATGGATTTACTGAGATTTAAAAATAGTAAGGGCAGAAAAACACACACCAAGCCAGGCGGTGGTGGTGCACGCCTTTAATCCCAGCACTTGGGAGGCAGAGGCAGGCCGATATCTGTGAGTTCGAGACCAGCCTGGTCTACAAGAGTTAGTTCCAGGACAGGCTCCAAAACCACAGAGAAACCCTGTCTCGAAAAAAAAAAAAAAAAAAAAAAAAACCACACAGCAAAGAAGCTGAGTAGTTACTCAGTCCTTGAGACTAGGTGTCTCAACAATAAGATTTTTCCCAGAATCTTTCTCATGGGCAGGGGATGGGAGGGGAGGACCTCAGTCACACCATCCACTAGGCCTCCTGTGGTAGTTTAAATAAGATCGCATATATTTTAGCATATATTGTTGTCAGGGAGCAGTGCGATTTGAAAATGATTTGAGAGATTAGGAAGTGTGACTTTGTTGAAGGAAGTATAGCCTATACCTAGCAGTTCAGATTCTCCTCCTCCCACTTTGCCTATGGATTAAGATGTAGAACTCTGAGACACTTCTTTACCACCATGTCTGCCTGCCTTCCTCCATGCCTCCGTGTTCCCTGCCATAATGATAACGGACTAACATCACCTCTGAAATCATAACCAAGTCCCAGTAAAATTCTTTATGAGAGGTGCTGTGGTCACGTGTCTCTTCACAGCTGTCGAATAGAGACTAAGACACCTTGCAAGACCCAGTCTGGTGCCAGGAAGCTGGATAGTCCTTAGACAGCTGCTGGTCCCTCTGTATTCCAGGGTGAAAGATTGGAAACCCTAGTTTTGTTATCAGTGAATGAATCAACAGTGGTAGTAACAGGGAAACCAGTTAGATGGAAAAAGGACAAATAACATGATACACTTCCTTCTGAAATAACTATTCTATTTGGGTTGCTACCTGCAAATGCCACCCACAGTCTATGTGGGCCTTTCCACATCAGTCAAGGCAAGCTGGACAATTCTTCATGGAAGGTTCTCCATGGAGGTGATTCTAAATACAGTATGTAATATTATAGCCAACATATAGAATCTGACATATAGAATAATACAGACGGAATCTGACTTTCAGGACACCACATTTTTGGTAAGTAAATATATTCATTTGCTTAACAACTATATATATATATATATATATATATATATATATTGAACTTTACAGAATTCAAAACCTAGAAGCTAATAATACAAAGATAGATAGCAATGTACTGTGGAATAATCCTTCTCTATACTGTGTCACTATGATTGGTTTAAAAAACAAGGTGATTGGCTTACAGGATAATGTCAAATTGAGAATGATGGGATGAGTAAAGGGTGGAGTTAAATTGATGCCTCCCAGCTGCCTCGGAAGCAGGATATGTAGAAAATGAGGTGACAAGTCATGAGCCATATGATAGAACTTAAATAAGAAATATGGGTTAATTTAAATATAAGAGCAAGTTAGTAACAAGCCTGAGTTATTGGTCAAACATCTTTAATTTCTATTAAGTCTCTGAGTCAGTTATTTGGGAAGTGGCTGCCACTTATTTTGGAGCAGGCTCTTGGTACAGGAAAACTCCACCTACAGCAATGTGCTATGTATTTAAACTTATTTAACTTATTATGTGCTGAAGCATGAATTCTAATAGGTCTTAATAATAAAAACTCAGAGTCAGATATAGGGAGAAATGAGAGATGAGAGAGACTAAGGAGCAAGGCCTAACCACACATCACCTTAAAAGTCAACCAAAAAAAAAAAGACTGAGTTCCTGCTTTCTCCCACCTTATCACTTCTTCTCTCCACTCAGCCATATCACTTCCTGTCGGTCTGTACAGACCTCCAGACCTTTATGGCTATCTAGTGGCTAGCCCTGCCCTCTGATCTTCCCAAATGTTTGTTTCTGCTATTCTCTACAGGCATACAATGAAACGGTCCTTTTGTAATCTTAGTCTAACTAAACTTAAAGCTGGCTTTGGAGATGGAGGGTGGCTCTCTAATTACAAACATACTTGTTAGAGTAAAATCCAAAGTCTATGTCTCATGTTAGAATAGTCACCTGATATGGGAAAGAAGAAAAACAAAATTAAAGGACAATTTTATTGTCACTAGTCTCATAATCTTTTGTTTCTATTTTGAGTTTTTGAAGCTTTTCTTTTTTTTTTTTTTTTCTTTTTTCAAGACAGGGTTTTAGAGCCTGTCCTGGTAACTAGCTCTTGTAGACTAGGCTGGCCTCCAAATGAAGCTTTTCTTTAACCTCTTTGAGATCTGCTGCCCATGACATTTAAAATGTTTAAGTTTCTGCCGTGGACTATGAGCACACCTAACAGCAGCCTCTGAATTCTACAAAGGGAGAATGGGGTTCCACAATGATGACTCCACCTGGACTATGATAACACCACTAAGCTAAAAAAAATTTCACCTGAAGATAGGCTTTGGACTACAAACTGCTCAGAACAATTTTGTGGTAGCTAGCTCAGATGATCGAGTCTTACAGACTACTCTAGCCAGGAAATAAGACAATTCCTGCACTTTCCCATTATGCAGAGACTAGACAAAAAAAAAAATGATACAGCTCTCCTAGGGTTTGAAAATTAATCCAACTTTTTCTCTTCAGAATTTCCTAATGGTGCTGTAGCCCCCAGATAGCAGGAGGTAAATTTAAGAATATGATGCCCATATTCCCAAGAAGTGGGGTGACATGTCTATCTAAAATATATTCAGAGACCTACAGAATACGGCAGTTAAAATATTTTGATAACATAGATCATTTTTATGACTATGGGACATGTATACTATTGGCAGCACCAATCTGCTTCAGAGAAGATAATGGACAGCAAAGAAACTCCATATGGAGTTTGCTTTCTTTGTGGGAGAGGTTAGCCACTGGGCAAGAAAAGTGCTCTTACCTTGACTGCTGATAGTATGCTGTCCTAGTTGGATGAAAAGGATACAAAAGAAAGGACTGTTGAACTTTGCCAAGACAAGGCAAAGAACAGCCTTTCAGAACATTCTGTTTCATAGAAAAGTGTGTCAGATATGCTAAGGTCTATCTATAGGCCAAAGATGGATGGCTCAACATTGTAGAAAAAAAATTTGCATGACTGTCCAGTTAGTTGGCTGGTTTTGTCACATAGTTTTGCAAATAGTTTGCTTTACTTTATGCTTACTTAGGTAATATTATTTCCTTCTCTGTTCTCTGAGAGAGTTGAAGATTTTATAGTTATAGTTTTCCTTTTACCACATTCAGAAAAGAAATTTACTAAAGAAATGCAAAGTATATAAGGTTGAGAGACATAAAAAGATAGTCTTGCTAATGCAAGTAAGTTGGAATAGAAAGTGAAGCAGGTACAAATTTTGCACTCACCAACACAGGATAGATATGGAGTATTTTCTCTAAATTTGTCAATTTTTAATGGTCTAGACATCATTGATAGAATGTTTCTTACTTCATATGAAAAATCAAAAGAAAAATATTTCATGCTCTTCAAATAATGCTGCTATATTTTTAAAAGTCCCCTGATTATGCAATCACTGCATTTTTCTATATCATCAAAAGTCTGTACATAATATTTTTAATTAGCTTCTGTGAGTGTTAACAGTTATTTCCTCACTTAATCACAAGATTTCCAGTTTTAATTAAATATATTTTGCACGCTTAGATGTTTACTGAGACTGAGACAAATGAAATTTTAATTTATTAAAAAATTGATAGTATAGTATTATTTAAGAATTTTATTTTTGTGTATGTATGTGTTTATAGCTGTTTGTACATTGTGGTACACATAAATGAATATCAAAGCCATAAAATAACCTTGGGTGTTGTTTGTGAGCCATCAATCTCCATTTTGGGACATATGATCTCTTCATTGGCTTGTTGCTTATCTTTAGGCTAGGTTTACTGGCCAGCCTAGGGATACAATGTCCTTAGCTTCACAATGCTGGAACTACAATCATGTGGCATCACCTCTGACTTTGATACTGGATTCTGGAACTGAAAATAAGATCCTCATGTCTGCAAGGGAAGTACTTTATTAACTGAGTCATACTCCAGGAAAAATAGGATTATTTTCATTAAATATAATAATACATTTAATATAAATACTATACATGAAAGGTGAATATTTCAAATTACTCTAATATTTGCCTATTAAGTAAAAAAAGATATTTTTCCATTAGAAAAATTGTAAATTCCATCCTTGATATTACTTTGGTGGATAAAGGTCAATGGTATCATCGTGTGTTTTGTGATTATTTCAAACATTTGAAAATTAAGTAGTATTTGACTGCAATGGTGAATAGGATTTGATACCCAAACTGGACCAGTAAACGTTGTAGTTGGACACTAGTAAAGATGTAGTTGTTTTCATGTATGTAATACACAGAATGAATACAACGAACTTAAAATGTTCTCAAGGTATAATCTCTATAAATACTAGAATTCTTTTATACTGGTTCTCTGAGTTGTAGCTACAATTTATGTTTCCATTTTATTTTCACCTATGGTTAATCACCTTTTAAACACAGATTAATTCATCTTAAGCCACATGCTGGCACCATGGCAAACTTGCCCAGAAAGTTAAATAGAAACTGAGCAAATTAAAGTGGGATTCGGCATAGAACGCCACACTTTCATATCTCAGAAAGGCTCCCGCTCATATTCAGCTGACAGAGGGAGAAATGAGGTCTGAGAAGGGTGACTTGCCAGACTTTGTTAAGCTGAAGTATGCAGGGCACATCACTACCGTTCAGATACTCACGTTTCCTTTAGCCCACTCCATTGGCATGATTCCATTTTTATGTCCTAAACACTAGAGACTGAATGAATGCATGACTGCCGTATCAGGCAGCCTGCACAAAATCCTTGACTTCAGCAAATCTTTGACAAGCACCATTCATTAATCTTTGTTTCATAATTCTCACCAGTATGCACACCCTGCCTTTCTCTCCCTATCTGCAAGTAAATTGGTTTTTAAGAAAATGAAGAGGTCAGCAGAAGATGTTGGAACATACATTTTTTTCTGTAGAAACCAATCAGTAGACCTGGCTAACAATGTCAATGGTTAAATTTGGTAGAATCTGTCCGTATTTCAACCGAATCATCAATTTTTATTAGCAGCAATCTTGTTTGGATACCCATGGAGCAATAAAAGCAAACTAACTTACAAAGATTACAGACAATTTTCACCCTATAGACTTTTAAAGCCTTAAACTTTAGTTAAATAAAATATTAATTGTAACAGTAGAGGAATATTATAATCCATTGATTTTTTGTTCAAAAATAATATTAGAATTCTTTTTTATTGAATCAGTGCACTTAGTAACCTGAACAAAACCACAAATTGAAATAAAACTTGAAAATTTTTAAAATCACATGATTTGAAACCACATACATACATTCTTGCATACATATATGAATATATATGTGGATTCAACATGTATAACTTTCAAAGAAATAAATTTCAGTGTTGTCATCTTTGAAGGAAATAAACACTTAAGCTCTCAGGGGTCTAGCTTGGGATTTAGGAGAAATTTTAAATAGTATTTAAGCTAGAAGGATAAAATTGGAATTCCAGAACTGACAAGGCTGTATATCCTGATGACACAAGAGACATCATGAAAAGTACAAAGGTCCTGTACCTTGGGTTAGAAATATGCTTATGGAAAAATAACCCTGGAGTTCTGCATTTTCAAAGCTGTCTGTTCATGACTATTGCCCCTTAAATAAATTTGGCTGTCTGTAGAATTTTTTCCTTTTACTTTATATTTACTTATGGTTACTGTATGTGTGAGAGTGTTTTCCCGTGTCCATGCATTGCATCCTTTCCATACCTGGATCACCCAAAGGTCAGAAGAGGCCACCAGATCCCCTGAAAGCAGAGTTATGGATATTGTGAACAATGTGTATGCTGGGAACAGATTCCAGTTTCTCAATAAGCACAACAAGTCTTCCTAATCACTGAGCCTTCTCTCCAGCCTATTGACTTCCTTTCTGAAGATTAGCTTTTGAATATTTTTATATTCATGTTGGCTGGTCTTATGTGGACTTGACACATGCTAGAGTTATCTGAAAAGAGGAAATATCAATTGAATAAATGCCTCAAGATTCAGCTGTAAGGCATTTTTGAAATTATTGATTGAAAGGGGAGAGCACAGCCCATTGTGGATGCTGGCATTCCTGGGCTGGATGTCCTAGATGATCCTCTAAGAAAGCAGGCTGAGAAGCAGCATCCCTCCAAGGCCTCTCTGTCAGCTCCTGCTCCTTTCCTGTTTCAGTTCCTGTCCTGGCTTCCTTCATTGATGTACTACAATGGAGAAGTGTAAGCCCCATAAATCCTTTTCTCCCCAACTTTTTGTTTTGTTTTGTTTTTTGTTTGTTTGTTTTTTTGGTCGTGGTGTTTTGTTACAGCAATAAGAACCCTAACTAAGACAATACATGTAGCACCATTAATAAAAACCCAGAGACAGAGATTGGGATTCAACCTGAAGATCAGAAAAGAAAAGAAAAAAAAAAAAAAAACAGGCATTGGCTCTTATCTCTACTGTCAAATTGGGAGCATAGGCCCCAACCCCTCGCATCTATCCCAGCCCCCAGGTCTGGTCTAGACTCAAATCCCAGCAGGCCACCTAGGGTCAGGACCACTCCCCAGAATATTTAAATAAGTTTCCTAAAAAGGAACAGGTGGTCTCCCTTTCTTCCTCCTGGGGCTCCCGTTCCAGTGGCTTCCCGGTTTCCCCTCCTTGGCGCCACCTGAGAGTGCAGAGCTCCCATTAAACCTGGAATTTTTTTAATTTGGCTTATTTTGATTTGGCTTGATTGGGAATATTTGTGTCGGCAGGGAGCTCACGTTAGGAAATATTCCTAAAATCTACCTCAGTCCAAAATGGAGATCCTACTTCCAGGAATCTCAGAATAAAACTGTGTCTGAGAGCTGTCTCTTCCTGTCTTATATTCTTCTTGAGGGTTGGGATTAGAGGCATACACCACTACCACCCGGTAATTATGGCAAATTCACATGGCTACTGGGACTAAAGGTGTGTGCAACCACTGCCTGGTTTGTAAACCTGAACAGAGTTGTGGTTTTTACTCTCTGAACTTCAGGCAAGTTTTATTGATTAACATACAGATGAAATACCACGACAAATAAGTTTTTAGATTATAATATATTTTCGTCATTTCTGCTCCTTCCAAATTCTCCAATGTATACCCACTTCTCTGTTTCAAATCCACAGCTTCTTTTTCTTTACTGATGCCTGTTTGTGTGTGCATGCATGCATGTGTGTGTGTGTGTGTGTTTCCGTGGCTCTCAGCATTCCTTAGATGCCCACTTTAGCATGTCTATTGGTGTTGTGGCTGTAAACTGTATCGGCCAGTCCCAGGTGACACAGCTACAACACAAGTCGTTCACCTAAGGCTCGGGAACCTTGGAAATAGCAGCTAGGAATATGATAAGAGCCAACACAGTTTGCTGTGAGATTTCTGTCTCCCCGCAGTCTCGAAAGCTACACTCATAATGTCTCAATAGCATGAACATTAGTTTTCTTTTCTCTCCTCTTTTTATGAACATAAAGTTCTAGTGCCATTCTTAATATCTCTTTCTTTAACTGAAATTTTTACATGAATACCTAAGAAATCAGTTTTTATTTTCCAATAGTTCCACTAGACTATCGTTCTGCATTCACAACACTGATTGAAATTTCTTAGGCTTTTTTTTTTAAGCATAAAATTACTTTTTCCTCTGAGATTTTCCTTGCAATGCAGAGTCTCCATTCTTTTTTTTTTAAATTGATTTTTATTGAGCTCTACATTTTTCTTTGCTCCTCTCCCTGCCCCTTCCCTCCCTCATTCAGCCCTCCCCCAATGTCCCCATGCTCTTAATTTACCCAGAAGATCTTGTCATTTTCTACTTCCCATGTAGATTAGACCTATGCACGTCTCTCTTAGTGTCCTTATTGTTGTCCAAGTTCTCTGGGATTGTGGTTTGTAGGCTGGTATAATTATTTTTAACATTGTATTGAGTTTTAAACTTCAATTTTTATTTCTGAGAAACAAATATTCCATCTAACTTACTTATTTTAAAGGTTGTTTCTAAAGAATTTCTTGTCTATCACCAATCTGTTTTGTTTTAGCAATGTGCCATTCATTGTTGTTGGCTTTAATAATATTATCACTTTCACTTGTGAATTTCTTTTATTTCTTTGTATTTCTCAGAATCACTTGTGCTCCTTGATTTTATACTCTGACAACTATCATCAATTCTGAAGGGGTTTTCTATCGCATTTACATATGACTTTTTTCTAATTTCTTCTTTCTTTTCCATGTATTCTTTCTATTAAAATCAAGATTCAGACTCTAGAATCGATCTTCTATTCCTCAACAATTTTATGTGTAAAATTATCTCTGTTTATAGACATTTCTTACAATTTACTGATGGTATTTATAGTATTTTTCATTGAGTTGTACATTTGATCTATATAATGTCCACTAGAGCCACTCTATTCTAATTATAAAAGACCTTTCTGATATGGTTTTCTAGGTCACGGTGATATTTTTATCACTTTTTTCTCTTGTGGATATTCATACATATTAAAATAAATATTAGACAGGAAGGATGGCTCAGCCATTTAAAGCACTTACCTCACAGGCCTAACCATATGAGTCTGATCTCAATGCCCGTCTATGTGTTGAAGAAGAGAATCAACCCCACAAAACTGTACTGCATACATATGTGTGTATCCACCTCACACATATCAAACACACAAGTAACATACACATACAATTCAATAATAATAAATTGAATAAATTTTAAAATAAATTGCTATATGTGACATTTATGAATTTTTGTCTTTTATTAATTCGGCTTTTTCTCAAGACATGGGTTTGTGCATGTACATGTACAGAAAAAAATAGAGATCTCAGGAAAAAGAGAAAAAGAGAATGATCAGGGGGAGAAGAGAAGGGGAGAGAGGAAGGCACAGAAAGATAGTGAGAAATATTTACTCTGACTAAGTAACCCAAGACATAAGCTGGAGATCCAGGAAGTCCCATGTTATAGTCCAACTCAAATTCGAAGATGAAATCTGAAATCTGTTGGGAAGTGCCAAGTCCAGGTTGAAGGTCAGAGATGAGGACATACCACATCCCAGCTGAAACGGGCCAGCAAAAAAACAAATTATAAGCTCATTTGTCTGCATTGTCCTCTCATTCACCACTCCTATGCTGACAGCTGCATTGTCAGAAAAGGTTTTCTCTCTCCTTGCTATGGAAAGCAACATATTTTAATTGTCATTCAGAACCTTATTTGGTGATTTCAACACAATTTTCTCTTAAATTTTAAAATATTTTTCTGAAACAAAAATACCGTACATTTGTATTTAATAATAATAATGGATGCCACATATTTGTATTTAATAATAATAGTAAATTCCCACTAGAGAGGAAAATAAATCTATCCAATTCATCAGAAGAGTACATTTTATTCAAAAGAAAGGCAATACAAATACAGAGACTGTGTGATGAATTTGCAGTGTCTGTTGTGGGTCTGTTGTTACAGAGAAACAACAGAGAAGGATTACTCAAGTTATATTGTGTCTGCATTTCCCAGGGTGTAATGCTATCTCTTCCATTTTGTCTTTGTACTCCAGTGTATCTTGTATGTTAATTTATCATGTTTAATAGGTGAGAGGTTTGTGTTTTGCCTAAAAAAAGAAATGATAAAATTTGCATTGTACAATACCCATGAGGTGATGATGGAATTTTCTTTGTTCATTTTCTACTGCAGAATTCTGGAATGCATTGTCAATGGCCCTCTACACAGAAATCCTGCCTGAGTTTTCACTTCCTTTTACATTGCATTAGGAATCTGAGAACCTATGATTGCTGAATATATTTAATTAGCAAGGCGATAGCAGTGTAAGCACTGTGGTGTGGCACTCATATGTAAAACATAGAGGAAAATGCAAATAAATTTTAGAGCCTTAACAGTCTCTCAAATGAATCCACCTTCAATGTTCTGATATTTTCATAGAAATATTTGTAAAATATGTGCCACCTGTTATTTTCATGATGCTTATAATGAGTTTTACAATGTCTATTTTACTTATACTTGTGTGGCACATTAATTATTAGAGGTTTAATTCTTTAAAGCAGAACTTTTATTTCTTACAATTCATAGTTTAAGTATTTCAAGATTTTTCACTTAAATTTCTATTTTCTGAATAAAAATCTAAAACAATCCATGTCAGTCTATGATGTTGGGTTTCTAAAAGCTTACATTTACAGATACATATAATTGGTATTCATTTTATACATCTCAATTAATATAGTAATATTAAAAATGACTATGAGGCATAATGTTCTAAAGTTAGACTTTCAGACATCGGGCAGGCTGGGATCATTTGTGGATATCTATATCTATCTATCTATCTATCTATCTATCTATCTATTTATCTATCTATCATCTATCTGTCTATCTATCTATCCACAAATATGTACTTAGACATATATATATATATGTATGTGTGTATATGTGTGTGGTATGTATATATGTGTGTATGTATGATGAGTGTGTATGTACTATGTGTTTGGTATATATGTGTGTTGTGTGTATGTGTGTGATATATGTGTGGTGTATACATGTCTATCTGTATGTACGGTTTGTGTGTATGTGTTGTGTGTGTGTTTGTGTGGTGATGTGAATTTAAATATCAGAACACAGACAACTGTACCAGCTTCTTCCTCTATTCATAAAGAATGGGGGTTGGCATGTAAATATTAGCTTTATACGACACAGAGTGCACTCCTTACAAGAATGCCCTTAATAAAAATATACTCATTACACAAACAAGTACCTCAAAAAATACCCATTTCATCTGGAAATTATGTAAAATTTCTGAAGAGAATATAGATCAATGTACACTATATATGCATATTCAAAACTTTTAAAATGCAATGACTTATCCATATTTAAAATCTTGTGATCCCAATTTTAACATTTTTTTAATTTTTATTGCTTTACCATTCTGTTTAATAATAAAGTATAGTTATACAGCATATAAAAACTAAGAATACAAATGTATTATACTTGCAGATATTGCAAGTTGGGTCTCAGATATGTGATTAAATGTATTATGAGAAAAGATAGTAGCTAACTGATAAGAAATGTCAATCCTAAGTATTGATGTAATATTAAACTACTGAGTCTGTGCATTGTCATTTTCACATTTTGAAATTATCTAAATTAAGTTTGTGTCCCATAGAAAGTTAAATTAAAGAAGATACTTTCTCACAGTGTTCTCAAGTGAGTAAAAAGATAAATAATAAAATATTATCAAAGTAGAAAAGAGGTGTAATGCAGTAATAATTGCACATGATTTGAATGTGAACAATCCATTAATTTCCCCCAATCTATAGCTAGAAACATATTCATTGTACTGGACTAGTGAGGTTTTCCAGCGGGTAAGTGTGCCTGACATTAAGCCTGAGGACATGAGTCTGAGCCCTGATCCCACATCATGGAAGACAAAAATAAACCCCTGAAAATGCCCTTCTGACCTCTATATATTGTCATGGCCAGTGTGTACCCAAATCCACACCCAAACTCACCCACTCACAAATAAACAAATGCAATCTAAAAAGTATTCCATTGGGTTAATCCTTTATTCATCGATCAATTATCAAGATATTTTGTACTCAAATTAAGTAAAAAAGTGAATCAACCAATTCAATAATTATATAACTATTGGGACAGTTAGTAAAACCTTATATATTAAAATTGTGAACATTTTCTGAGTAAATACTGTTACTTTTTTGTTTGCTTGTTTGTTTTGTTTTTGAGATAGGGTTTCTCTGTAGTTTTGGAGCCCATCCTGAAACTAGCACTCGTAGACCAGATTGGCCTCGAAATCACAGAGATCTGCCTGTCTCTGTCTCCCGAGTGCTGGGATTAAAGGAATGCACCATGATATTGCATGTGACAGATTAAAAGAGTTTATATTTACCCGTATATAGAAAGTTTGTTCTACTAGTCTGGGAAGACAGTTCCGACAGCCCTTGCGGAGGACCTGGGTTCTGGTCCCAGCAGCAACCTGGTAGCTTAAGAGCACCTGTAATTCTAGTTCCAGAAGATCAGATGCCCACAAAATAAAATAAATCAATAATAAATATTTTTTGAAAGAAAGCTTGTCTTCACAGATGGCTTTGGTGAGAAAGGAGTACAGAACCATGAATGCACTGACAACGGGATTCTCTCTCTCCTTCAAATGTTAGCATCACATCAACATGGGTCCTCGAATTATCTCCTCCTAAAGGAAGAGGACCAGGGTCCCTAGACAAGCGCACCAGTAAAAAGGTTTGAGGAGAGGGTTTCTTTTGGTCTTTGGAAGTACTCTGGCTGCACCTGAACTTGATAGACCTTAAAATTTTATAGAACCGTTTGCCTTTCAAACTATTAAGTGGTTGATAAAAGGTAAAGGTTAATAAACTCCCCTTGCTCATTATATGCTACTGAAAATTATTTTCTTTTCACTTGTGACTCTGCTAATGTTTTATCTTAAACATACTTCTTAAATCTGTCTTATTTGCTATATTAACGCCACCCTAATGCAGACTATTAGCAATTTTTAAAATTGATTCTTAACAACCCCAATGCTGGAAGACTCATTATTTTCTACATAAAAATACAAAGAATTGTATATCTCAAAATGAAAATGTCAATGAAATAAGTGTTTCCACAGTCAGTACAGACTCCAAGTTCTCCACTCTGAAGCTCGTTTTGTAGTTCACATGAACAATTCAAAGTTTTCTGAGGGAATAGTAGATGATGCATGGACAAAGAAAACATGAAAATAAGACAGCTCATCTACCCCAGTTTCTGCCTGCCTTTCCAGTTCATGGCTAATCTCCTACCCCAAGCAAATAAGAGCTATTTTGGAGAGATATTTGAATGACTGCAGCCCAGGAGCATGAATTCAGATCACCCCAAAACCATGTTGCAATATGGTAACAATTTCATTAAGCATTTTATAAAACAGAACAAAAGTCACCAATAAATACACTTTTGACAAACACTGGGAAAAACTACAGGGAGCAGTTTAAAGCAAAGTAGGAACATCTCTACTATAAGCCTGGGAACTACTCTTAGCCTTGGTGTAACTGAGGAAAATGGGTCATTTTACATTTGTTGTGTAGCATAGAATTTAGAGTGCTGATCTAGCTTACTGAAGGACCTGCTTGGATTCTGTAGCACTGTGAATCATGGCAGCATTCAGGACTGTCTTTCCATCAAGAGATCCCATAATTCCAGTCTTATCTTCCCTTTCTCACTCTTGCCGAATACAAGAACCTCCTCCTGAGAGATTGAAACACTCAGATTTTGGCCTTATTAGTCAACATTTAGGATTCAACATTTAGAATCCAGTCTCCAGTGATAATTCCATGACCTCTTATATCTGTTCACAGCTTTGCAGACATTGAGAGCATCTTCCCATCTTGTTTCTTAAGTGCTAAGTTTCTCCATATCGGTCTTTGAAAATATTTTTTTTTTTTTGGATTCTACTTATTATTCTATTTTCTTGTATTCTATTATTTCCCTACTTTTAAACATAGACTAACTATCTTGAGGATTAAGAGTATATTATATGTAATCCCATTTTCTTCCAGCTGTAAAAAAAAATACCTATTCTCTTCTACTTGTAGAATTTATGTAATACCATTTATTTATTTATTTATTTATTTATTTATTTATTTATTTAAGACTATATTGAGTGAGCTGCCATGTGGGTGCTGGATATTGAGCTTAGGTCCTCTGGAAGAGAACTCAGTGCAGTGAAAAACTGTGTCATTGTGAGGGAGTCCAAATTAGAGATCTTCCACTTGGCAGCATGGGAAACCCTTCAGAAGTGGAGGAGAAAGAATCATAGGATCCAGAAGATCAATGACAGGACAGGACTAAAGCAAAGTCCACAGATCAACTAAATAGGACTCATTGGGGCTCACAGTGACTGAATAGACAATCATGGAGCCAGCGTGGGTCTGTGCTGGATCATCTGCATATATGCTATGGTTGTCATCTTGGTGTTCCTTGTGGGATTCCTAACAGTGGAAACTGGGATGCCTGACTCTTTCACCTGCTCTTGGGTCTCTTTTTTTTCCTACTGTGCTTCCTTACCCAGCTTTGATATGAGGGTTTGTGCCTAGCCTCATTGTAACTTGTTATGTCTTGTTCAGTTGATATCCTTTGGAGACCTGCTCTTTTCTAAAGAAAAGGAAGGAGCAGAGAATCTGGAGAAAGAAAGAAGATGGGAGTGTGTTCTGAGTGCTGGAGGGAGTGAAGGGAGGAGAAACAGCAGTTGGAATGTATTATATTAGTGAAGAATGAACAAAACAAAAAACCAGAAAAATGTATAAATGAGCATGCAACTAGTATTTTAAAAACTAAAAACCACATTGGAACATCGGACTGAAATCTCAAGGTCCAAATCAGGAGCAGAAGGAGAGAGAACACTAGAAAGGAAATCAGGACCGCGAGGGGTTCACCCACACACTGAGACAATGGGGATGTTCTATTGGGAACTCACCAAGGCCAGCTGGCCTGGGTCTGAAAAAGTCTGGGATGTGACCGGTCTCGCTGAACATAGTGGACAATGAGGACTACTGGGAACTCAGGAACAATGGCAATAGGTTTCTGATCCCACTGCACGTATTGGCTTTGTGGGAGCCTAGGCAGTTTGGATGCTCACCTTACTAGACCTGGATGGAGGTGGGTGGTCCTTGAACTTCCCACAGGGCAGGGAACCCTGATTGCTCTTTGGGCTGAAGAGGGAGGGGGACTTGATTGGGGGAGGAGGAGGGAAATGGGAGGCGGCGGTGGTGATGAGACAGTAATCTTTAATAAACAAACAAACAAATAAATAAATAAAAACTATATTTTACTAACTTATATATAGAAATAGAGGATATTTAAAGGAATATGTTTGTCTTTTAACATTCTTCAGAATTACATTTATAAACATAGTTTACTGAAAATTTAAACATATCAGTGAATTTTCTCATGTGGCTTTTATTTATAATATTTCCTTGTTTCTATTCAAAATTCCAAGGATGTTCTACAATTTAAAAATCCAATTTAAGAAAAAAACTTCTGGCAATGTAAAGTTATGTTTTGTTAATATGCTAAGTTGCTCATGTTTCTACACTGGACTGGAATTAGGTTTTCGAATTGAGTTTTATGCATATTTTGTTACAAATGTTTACATAGATTTTATGATAGTTTTAGACAGTAATGTTTCTTAATATGCCTCCTTTAGCAACTCATAGGGTCAAATTTCACATATACAGATTGGAATGAATCTTGGGATACAGATAAACAAAATTGATGCTCCATTGCATATATTTTATAGGAGGAATAAGACAATATATACAAACAAGTAAAATATGCAAATGATTCAGACAGTTAACTACCCTGAAAGAAACTCAGAGGGAGTCAGGTTTCATTTGGGGAGTTTCATTAGCTGGCTGATCAGGGGGTCATCTAGACCAGGATTTGTGTAAAAGCATGGATGACAAGAAAATCAGGGGAAGCTGATAGGATAGCAGGAACTGAAGCTCGTCTTGGTAATGAAGACTGTGGGGCAGAGAAAGAAAGGTCAGTGTGATGTAAATTTGAGGAAAAAAAGAAAGGAATGGAAGTGATGATTCAGAGAAGAAAAAAAGAAGTGGAGGGAAAACTCAAGATTGTATTACTGAGTATATGCCACTGGGAGGTTTTCATTAGGAAAGTAATTAAAAAAAAATAACAATCCAGGTGAATCACTATTGGCTTGAATGTAAAATCCAGAAAATGATAAGAACAGAAGGACAGCCCTGTTTATTTCATCACTGGAAAATTATATGTTTTAACATCAGTTGCAAATATTAGAAACATTTATAAAAAAAACATATGTAGAGATGAGATCAACTGTTGAACTGAATCGTCTTGAGTTTGAAAAGTCTATTATTAAAATTCAAGCCAATATATCTTCAAAGAGCTATGTCAACAGATCAATTATGAGAACCTTAGAATAGCATAATACATGTTAAATTATTAATATGTACTGTGACTTAACGCATTATCTTTCTCAAGTAATATATTTGCATTTTAATAAGTTTTTACTAAGCATTTTGACCCAGATAAATTTCTACAGGATTCACCACACCAGACATATGATAAACTATGAGGCTTAAATGCTGTGTTAGGTAATCTTGAACAGAAATATATGGACCATTTACCAGCATAGTAAAACACAGGCCTCACTGCAATCCATAGCTATCAGCCCCTCATAGCCTTCTTCCAGCTTATTGCTTTGATGCTCACATTTCCAGGAAGTAAACTCACAGAAAGGGAAGTCACCGTTCATCCAGAGACTTTCTAATTGATTTTTTTTAATTTAAGACCAATTTAATAATGAATTTAAGGCCACTTGTTTTCACTCAATATAATCAATAGATTTCATATTAAGATATTGAAAAACTTTATAGTTATGTAATTAGGCTATTACCAAACTCTTAAAGGATATTTTAAAGTATCAACAGATTAAATTTTACAGATATAATTATACATAATATATAATACATAATAAAATATGTATATTAATATCAAACTATTAGTCTCCAAATAGTTTCATTGTTTATCAATCTATGTTTCTAACGTCAAAATAATTTTGTAAAATAAAAACATTATCCGAAGGCATATTCAAGGTCAGGGAACATCTGGAAGATGCTGGTTGTAGGATGCTTACAAAGGCATGTCCTAAGAGAGAGGACACATGAGAGCAATCAGCGATGCAGAGGCAGAGAGGGAATGAGCTGAAGGAGAGTGGCTTTCGTTCTTTCTCCCTCATATTAAATCCTACTTCACACCATTTGGAAGATGCTACAATCAAAGGTTCATTCTGTGCTTTGATTTTCTTTGATTTCTTAGTGGATGGAAGAATTGCCTATATATTATTGTAATTCATAATGCAAATACTTTTCTTTTTCCTGGGATTATAAGTCATCAAATGCTATACAATGGCTGTATTATTACATCTGAAATGGTTTCCCATACTACTCTTGCATTAAGATATTGAAAACAATTTATTTAAGGAAAACTCTAAAAACTATGTCTAAAAGTTATACGATATATTTTAGTATATTAAATAAATATTGAGAAGAAACATCATTATAGTAATTTCAGTTTAGAGTTCAGAAGAATAAGCTTTATGAATGGCAGCTGCATCAGTTGGACAGTTCGAGGCAACAATCTACTCGTAAGTGACTAGAAGCAAAACAAAGAAAAATGATTCTCCCTATCTCTTAAGTCTGTAGGACATCTGGGCAATTTTATAATTCTGGAAAAGAATCTTTATTTCAGGTGAGCTTCCTCCAACATGTTGACCTGCTAGCTGGCATTATGGACGGGGCCTTGTCTACAGTGATTTACTCATAGTTGACTGTGTATGAATCTGAAATCAGTTTCTCCAAATACCCGAGATGCAACTTAATTGAATTATTATATAGGGCTTATCTTAAATTCAATAGAGCAAAGAATAGGGTTTATTCATGAATTTGAAATATGATGATTTGTTTAAGAAAGCAAATAATAAGTTATTATTTTTGTTTTGTATGCGTATGCATGAAAATTATGTGATGGAATTGTTTGATGACTTCTTCGTTTGCCTCAAGAAATGATTTGCTATAAAATTTTATTTAAATGAACAAATATGCAGATCATCCCTGAACTATGTGGTAGGGTGTACAAAACTTTTTAATTATATTAAATAAGTTAGCATCCAAAAATTTTAATTAGTCTCTATGCTTTGTAAGTTGTCCAATTGTATTATAAAGCAGATCTAATTTAGTTAATTTTCAATAAACTTTTTGAAAAATAAGTTACAAATTTAAAAAGTTTGCCAACTTACATAATTGGTATAGTTGTCATGAGTTCACATTGGAAAATACCTTCCAGAACTAAAGACTTGTTTTCTGAAGCAATGCGAGGAAAGAAAGAATAGAGTCACATAGACAGAGACCTAAACATCGTAAATGATATAGTACCACTGCCAAAAACCCTAAAACACCTTTCTTTTCAAATTAGGAAATATACATAGCAATCAAGAATAGAAAATATAGAAAAACCACATTAAAAGCATTCAACACATTATGATGTAGAAATTGACTAAATTATCTATGGGATCAAAACATGAATACATCACTGAAAGTAGGTTTTCATTGTCATTAACATGTTATAGGCATAGCTTATATGTATAATTTTTAATATGCTTTTTATTAAAAATGCTAGCATATGGTATGTATAGAATAATGTGTTAAATTATCATTTTCCTTAGATAGATTGAATATTGTCAATAATATTTTCCTAAGCTTTCAATCTGGAAATTTTAATTTAGAAATATTTCTTTTGTCTGCCAGACTAAACTGTGACAAAGGCAAATATCAATGTATATAAGTGCATGATTTCCTCTTCACTCCTTACATATTTGGAGAGCTATATAGACGTAATTTACTGACATTACCTTTTTCTGGACCTCTCCTCCCTATCTCTGATTGTATCTTTGCATCTCTCATGTAGAGTTCTAACTACATCTGAATCTCTAATAGTGTCCGAAGCACGTGCTGGTGTTGAATTATTTCAGTTTTCTTCTATTGATTAATATAGGGCTGTTCTTAAAAAAATCTTTTCATTGTTATTTAAATTTTCCATAATTTTTCTCTTATTGGTCCCCCCCACTGTTCCTTTATCCTCTCTACCTCCCCAACTTCATGTTCTTTCTCTTTTCTTCTCTCTCAAACAAAATAAAAAATCAAAACAGCCAAACAAATAGGCATATCAATAAAATGACTCCTAACAATGTATGGCTACACTTGATACAGCTGTTATCAAAGAAGCTTCTTCTTGCCTTAGATGGGAGTGAACACAAAGATCCACAACTGGACAATGTGAGGCGAGTGAGAGACTTCATATCACTTGCCTTTAAATAAAGATTCTTTTAAAAATATAGACTACCAATCCCAGTTCACTCTCCCTCCCTTCCTCTGGCTTCCCCTACCCCACACCACCTGAGAGTCAGGGACTAATGTTGTCTGAGGTTTCCTGTCCCACCAGATCCCACAATTGCTTAGCCCCAAAGAAATTACAAAGAGGTCTACATTAGTTATAAACTGAAATGTTTAGTAGCTCAGACTTCTTATTAACTCTTATAAATTATATTAGCCAATTATTCTTATCTATGCTAGGCACATGGCTCAATACCTTATTGGACAAGGCAGTCACATCTTGCTTCTTCTGTGGCTGGGTAAGACTGCAGACTGTGAGTTTCTTCTTCCCAGAATTCTCCTGTTCTCATTGATCTGCCTCTGCTTCCTGCCTGGTTGTCCTGCATATACTTCCTGCCTGTCTACTGGCCAATCAGCATTTTATTAAAATACTATTGACGGGGTACACGCCAAATACCTACAGCAGACTAGCATTGTTTCTTAACTGTGGGCAAAGGCAAGGGGAGCCATGGCTGAAGTAATATCAGGGGAGAGATGGTGGGAAGTCAGAAGAGAGAAAGGGGCATGTATAGAATAGGGGACACCCTTAAAGCATTTAGTAAACATGGGCCTTGACACTGGATAAGAAAGTGGGAGTAGAGGTCCTGAAAGATGGCTATGTGGGTAAAGGTACTTGCCACCAAACAGATGACCTGAGATTGAACACAGGGACCCACAGGGTAGTACTGGTATGTAAAATAAGAAAGGATGTTTTTTTGTGTGTGTTCTTTTTTTTAAAGTATGACATGCATACCGAATGTTCAGCCTTCATACACAGAGGGAATTGGGGGAGGACTTGGTCCTGCCTTAAGTTGGTATGCCAGACCTTGTTGATTCCTCAAAGAAGGCCTTACCCCCTCTTAGGATAGACAGGAATGGGAGGAGGGCTAGATAAGGTGGGGGAAGGGTTAAGGATAGGGATGGGAACTGGGGATGGTATATAAAATGAAAAGTAACTTTTCTAATTAAAAATGTGAGAAGAGTATAGGCTAAATGTATTTTTTTGTGTGTAAAGCTCTTTGTTTGAGTATTTTTCCAATTCCTATTTGATTTCAACTTTTGATTATAAGATGTATTATATATAATAAACAAGGCAAATCTTGTCTAACTTATTTTTCTTTTTATATTTACACTTGAAATGCCTTACTTGTCCAGATTTCCGGGAAAGGATAATAATTTCCCAGTTGTTGTTGTGACAGAGATTGTTTTTAAAATGTGACGTTGCATAAATTTTTGCTAATATTTGTAATAAAAGGGGCATGGTAGAAACTATACAGTTGAAATATTAAATAAAAGATGAAATGATAATAAGAGAAGCTTCAAAATATAATGCTAGCAGGTCACTGCACATAGGAGCTGAACTTGATCGGAACTGTCTTTGCTGGCACCTTTGTTCTCAATGTTGATTAGCTGTCATATGTGGAAACTTGGTAGGACTCACATTATCATAAAACGTTCACAACAATATCAAGGCTAAAGCCCATCATAGCTATTTCTTCTGCCAGATCATTTGAAAACAATGTCTCCTGTTTAACGCATCTTGTCAGCCTAAACACTGCATTTTTGCACAAATAGAGTACCTTAAACAGGAAAAGTGTACCATTTTATTCTCTATATCTAGAGAGATAAATAAACATAGAGTTCTTTAAAAAGGCCTGTATTTGAATATGTTCTGCTAGTATTCAGAAGTAGGGAAGAAATATATTCAGGAGGTAACAGACTTATCAAGGTCAAATCCATTGATATTTGTACAACAGAGAATTCCTTCTTTTATAACTGTCTTTCAAGTAACCAGTCTTTAGTTTACATTTCAGTTGTTTGGTAAAAAAGAGGAACATGGGATGTACTCACTCATATTTGGTTTCTAGCCATAAATAAAGGACATTGAGCCTATAATTCGGGTTCTTAGAGAAGCTAAATAAGAAGGAGAACCCAAAGAAAAACATATAGGCATCCTCCTGAATATTAACCTTCATCAGGCAATGAAAGGAGACAGAGACGGAGACCCACATTGGAGCACCGGACTGAAATCTTAAGGTCCAAATCAGGAGCACCAGGAGAGAGAGCACGAGCAAGGAACCCAGGACCGCGAGGGGTGCACCCACACACTGAGACAATGGGGATGTTCTATCGGGAACTCACCAAGGCCAGCTGGCCTGGGTCTGAAAAAGCCTGGGTTAAAACCGGTCTCGCTGAACATAGCGGACAATGAGGACTACTGAGACCTCAAGAACAATGGCAATGGGTTTTTGATCCTACTGCACCTATTGGTTTTGTGGGAGCCTAGGCAGTTTGGATGCTCACCTTACTAGACCTGGATGGAGGTGGGTGGTCCTTGGACTTCCCACAGGGCAGGGAACCCTGATTGCTCTTTGGGCTGACGAGGGAGGGGGACTTGATTGGGGGAGGGGGAGGGAAAGGGGAGGCGGCGGTGGGGAAGAGACAGAAATCTTTAATTAATTAATAAAGAAATACATAAATTTAAAAATATTTAAAAAAGAGGGAAACTTTGTTTTCCTATTTTTCGTTTTACGTTTCCCTTTTAAAAAGATTTTATAAACCAATACTGTATTTGTATAATTTGAAGTCTCTTCCCCTTCTTCTCCTGTGCCTTCCATTTTCACTCCCATTTGTGTTCTCTTTTTCCTTAATTATTATTGTTACACACACACACACTTCTCTCTGTTTATATACCCATTGGACAGTGGGTGGCTTAGAACACAGGTGTAGTGAATGGGCATTGCTAACTGATAGAAAATCTTAAATGGAGTATGGGCTGGGAGAGCACGGTGATGGGGGAAGTATGGGGTGATAGAATAGTGAAGACTTTTGAAAAGCTGTAAAGGAACATGCTCTTATAGGTACCTTTGAAAATAAGCATATGTTATATATTTCTCTGCTCCCGTGTCCACCCTTTCTTTATCCCAACCATCCCATTCCCCAAAGCTCCCCTCATTCTCCCCTTCTCACGTTTCTCACCCCCATTCACCCTTAGACCCATGCCACCTCATCCCAAGTTCCCAGGTTTTGCCCGGCAATCTTGTCTACTTCCCATATCCAGGCGGATGACTATATGTTTTTCTTTGGGTTCACCTTCTTATTTAGCTTCTCTAAGGATCACAAATTATATGCTCAATGTCCTTTATTTATGGCTAGAAACCAATTATGAGTGAGTACATCCCATGATCATCTTTTTGGGACTGGGATACCTCACTCAGGATAGTGTTTTCTATTTCCACCCATTTGCATGCAAAATTCGCGAAGTCATTGTTTTTTTACCGCTGAGTAGTACTCTAATATGTATATATTCCACACTTTCTTCATCCATTCTTCCATTGAAGGGCATCTAGGTTGTTTCCAGGTCTTAGGGTTGGCAAGAGACTGGACTCTAGAGGGGCGCTCAGGTGTCCTGGGAGATGTCCCCAGCTTGTACCTTGAGCAACTGAGGAGAGGGAACCTGAAATGACCCTGTCCTATAGCCATACTGATGAACATCTTGCATATCACCTTAGAACCTTCATCTGGCGATGGATTGAGATAGAGACAGAGACCCAAATTGGAGCACCGGACTGAGCTCTTAAAATCCAAATGAGGAGCAGAAGGAGGGAGAACATGAGCAAGGAAGTCAGGACCACGAGGGG
>NW_026067944.1:15093169-15105302 GCF_014885135.2 Alexandromys fortis
AGGGGGAGGGAAATGGGAAATTTTTTTGCAACAACTAAAAAAAAATAAAAGAAAATTTAAAAAAAGAAAATAAGCGTATGTAACAGGAGTTTAAATCGAGTCACTTTGCACTTGGGGGCTAGCAATGCCTTTCCCAGATACCACAGGCCAGCAATTAAAGAGTTCGGTGCCAGGAATGCATTATGTATTTTAGAGTTGTTGGTGAGTGGGGTCCCATAGACCTATACATATTACAGGCTATTATCATTGTTTTTGGTTGCCTTCTAAAATTTCATGATGTCATCTTATTATTAAAGACATTACAGTTGGCACAGAGTGTATAGAGAAATAAAGCTGGTAATGGCCAACCTTATAAACCTGAGTTACCTGAGTCTTTTAAGCCTTGCTTCTCCCTCCAGAGGGAAATATCTCAGTTGGGAGAAGCTAACACACCACCTCACTTAAACCACTAGCATATAAAAGATCATCATGATATAGAATGTGTAACTGGGGTATTGTGAAAAACGAATAGACTTTCAATAAATTAAAAAAAGTTTTTTTTCTTTTAAAAAATTTATTTATTATGTATACAGTATACTGGCATATATGTCTACACACCAGAAGAGGACACCAGATCTCATTATAGATGGTTGTGAGTACCATGTAGTTGCTGGGAATAGAACTCAGAGCAGCAAGTGTTCTAACCTCAGAGCCACTTCTCCAGCCCTCCTCCCCCCAAAGAGATTTTTAAAAAGAAAATTTCATGTATACACTTGTGGTCTATGACACTGTGATTATAAATATATTTTTTATTGACCTTCTACTCAATAAAGACTGAATACCAGGGCAGGAGGATGATGTGCAGGGCTGAGCTTTCCAACATAGTAGTTCCTAGTCTCGTGACAATTTTACTTAAATGTGAATCAATTTAAAAATATCCATGCACAAATAACTATGGGCAACTAAGAAATGCTGAAGATATGAGAAATAGTCTTCTCTAGAAAGAGCACACTGGTTGGTTGTCCAATAGCGAATGGTCAGTCCTGAAAATATGCACAAAGGGCATTCTACAGACTGGGCATATTATATTTACAAGTGTAGGTGTATATACATAATCATATATTCATGTAATGGAAAATAATGGTAAAAAGCTATGAATTTGAAAAAGATCAAGGAGGGGTACTTGGGAGGGCTTGGGTGGAGGAGAGGGAAGGGAAGATGATGAGTTATATTTTAAGCTAAAAAAACTACTAGGTGTGGTGGCACACACCTTTAATTCCTGCCCTCATGTGGCAGAGGCAGGCATGAGATCTGTATGAGTTCGAGGCTAGCCTGGCCTGTAAAGCAAGTCCCAGGACAACTAGGACTGTTATACAGAGATCACTGTCTTGAAAAATTTCAAAATAAAATTGAAAAATGAAATGTAAAATTACTCTTTTAACCACATTGTGAGCATGTACATTGTCCAGTAATTACTTATGACTACAATACTCAACTGTATACAGCATTCTATCACTGCAGAAGGTCCCAGAGTTCATTGAAGATTCAAGAACAATATGATTGCATATTTATTAAAAATTTCTCTATGTACAATATTTACCTGAGAAGTAGTACCTAAAATGTAATCAAGTTTGTGGTGCATTTGTCTTTTGCTAGAATATAGTTCAAGCAATATATTCAGCTAGTTCTAGTAGGCAATGCTGACCTCTTCAACATCCTCTATTGCTTTATTTAAGTGTGACAAGACTCAGAGCTGAGAGGCCATAGTGAGTAATGATTAATAGCAGGAACTCTGAGGCTCAGCTGCTCATATTCAAATCCATTTTTCTACCCATATGAACTTGGACAACTTACTTAACATTTATTCACCTCAATTTCCTTATCTGCAAAATGACTATGCTGTGAATTATATTATCACCTCTTCATCCTGATATTTATAAAGTCACTTCTATCTTACCATATTTATGGAATACTAGTACAAGAATATGTTACATGGTAATATAATTTAAGTTCATTTTATGTGTTTTATTATAACAATTGTATATCTATATATTTTAATAGATCTTTTTTCAAACATTTTGTGAAATTGTGAAGAAAAGATAATACAGAGTTGTGATTGTTAAAATTGTAATTTCATTTTTTACATCTATTTATATGTTACAGGCAAAAATGTAACTGTCTGGACAGATTACATTCATTATATGTAATATTTAGATTATAATATTTAATTATTTTCTGCCTAAAAATGAAATATACATGACTATTTGAAAATTTTTAAAAAAGGTCTTCGTTACTTGTTCCTTTTATTTCTTTGGCAGTGTGTGCCTTTAATTTTTTTAAGTCTATTTTTACCACCTAGAAAATGAGTGTAAGAATATGCATAATTTGTAGAATTCTGAAAGAACATGACATGATATTGTATGCAAATGATGTGGACAATAACATACCGTACGTGACCAACAAATGCAGTTTTTATCATGCTATTGCAGTCAAAGTAACTACTCTCTCTGTGTAAACCTTTGGCAGTATGGTTTCTCTTCCCACAACACAATGTTACGTGTGTCCTTGGCTCAGGTGTGTGATACTGAAGAGATGATACAATGCCACTGCAGTGTGATTCCTACTGAAAAAGAAAAAGAAAAATGGCACTCATAAGAGCAGATTGTTTTTAACCATTTATTTCCTCAAAGAAAATAAAAGTCTCTAAGAGAAATGATAGATAGTATGTGAACTGTCATGGCAGAAATTGAATATATTTGGGCACATTGGAAATTTGAATACCTGACAACAGAACCTCCCTGCAGGTTTGGAGGAGCTCAGCCCCACTCAGCAGGGTTTGTCCAAGCACTCTACATTGTAGCCTTTGCCAAAGTTTTCCTTGTAAGTGGATTTATTAATTATTTTAAATTTTGCAACATGTATGAGCCTAATAGTGATAGACTTGACATTAATTATATGATAAATTGCATGAATCAATCAAGTGCTTACATTTAATGAAAAACTATATAGAGGAAAATGTGCCTGTCATTAATAACTCTTTGGTGATCTCCTATCATAGATTAAGAAATAAGAACAAAAATAGATTGGAATATATTATCTGTAGTAAAGATTAGACAGGTAAAAAACTTGGTTTGAAAGTCTGCCAATTTGACTGCTTTTAACATTTAGCATTTGACCTATGAGGTTGCAGACAGGTATCGGGGCAGATGAAAGCATAGAATGAACGGAAAAGAACTAGAAAGACAAGTTGTGATGTCTGGAAATCCACGAAGATGAAAAGGCTGCCCAGGTCACGTTCAGCCGTTCTCTGTGAACTTGTCGAAGGAGCCCCTCACTTCATGGGCAGAGATAGGAAGGGTGAAGTGACACACAGCACTCACCATGCTTAGGAAGAGAGTTCTTCTTCACGGGATTTAAATTTAACAGCGTTGCAAATCCTCTGTCCTTCAGTCAAACGCAGTGGATCATTTGCTTTTCTTATTTGTTGGTGGATTTAAGAGGGATTTAGCTACACAAAGTCACGTTTTCTTTCTTTCTGTGACCAAATACCTGGCAAGAAGAGGTATGATGAAGACAGTTTCTTTCAGCCTTACAGTCTGCGGGGATGTGGTGGGAAAGGCCTGACAATAGGAGTGTAAAGTGAGGTAATGGGTCACGATTGTCTCTGTGTACAGGAAGCTAGGCAGGGTTGTACAACATCAAGGATCACCTCCTGCTGCATTCCCAAGTCATTTACTTCCTCAAAGCAGGGGCCGAATCTTCAATCATAATAGCCTAGGAAGGTGTTTCTCTTTCAAATTACAAGAGATGCACTGTGTAGTAAGATTAGTTCCGGGGAAACAATGGCAGTGAACATTCGTGTTTCTATTTCGCAACCAATCTCTTGCTCTGTAAAGACAGCACTGTTGCATGTGATTTTCAAACTAATGAGATCTATACATATATATAATATTGCTAAATTATATTTCCTTATTGAAGTTCTTTAGAGACATGAGTGCACATGGGCACACACACACTGAACACAATACAACATACATGTGTACAGCATGTGCATGTAGCATATTGCACTTTTTTTTCTTTTTTTTGGTTTTTCGAGACAGGGTTTCTCTGTGGCTTTGAAGCCTGTCCTGGAACTAGCTCTGTAGACCAGGCTGGTCTCGAACTCACAGAGATCCACCTGCCTCTGCCTCCCGAGTGCTGGGATTAAAGGCGTGAGCCACCATTGCCAGGCAGCATATTGCACTTTAAAGACACAAATCATGCTATACACAACACCTGTTGTGTGATCATTGGTTTTGTTGTTTTGTATGCTTTTGTTGGCAAAATGACAGTTTCTTTCTTTCTTTCTTTCTTTCTTTCTTTCTTTCTTTCTTTCTTTCTTTCTTTCTGTCTGTCTGTCTGTCTGTCTGTCTGTCTGTCTGTCTGCCTGCCTGCCTGCCTGCCTGCCTGCCTGCCTGCCTGCCTTCCTTCCTTCCTTCCTTCCTTCCTTCCTTTCTTTCTTTCTTTCTTTCTTTCTTTCTTTCTTTCTTTCCTTTCTGTCTTTCTTTCTTTAAGTCAGGGTTTCTCTGTAGCTTTGGAGCCTGTCCTAGAACTGCTCTTGTAGACTAGGCTGGCCTCAAACTAACAGAGATCCACCCGCATCAGCCTTCCAAGTGCTGGGATTAAAGGTGTGCACCACCACCGCCCGGCATTAAAAATTGATCTTTTCTTTGTGGGTAGATTTGTCAGAAGTCTTGAATTTTCAGTCTGTCTTTCATTGCCTTATGTTCCAGTGCAGATCTACTTAAAGAGTTCATGACTAAATGGTGCCGATCATTCTGCCCTAGACCCTCCCAATACTGACAAAGTTTACAATTACTAACTCTTAAAGTTTAGTCATCATTCTAATTGAAAGAGTTGAACAGAGCAATACAACAAAAAGATAGCTTTAAAAGTTATTTGGTTCTGTCTGTGTTTGGAAACAAGACGGATTACAGGCTGTGAAAGTGTACATGTGTAGATAGCGATACTAAACAGATACAAGATATGTTTTGCTTCATTGAGGCTTTTATAAAGGGAAAAGACTAATGTATGCAAAAACTCTTGTAACCCACACAGCATAATATTAAAGGAGATTTTTGAATTATGTTAACAAGATATGAGAATAGATGCTCCCGGCTCAGAACATAAAAATATTAAATAAAATATGAAGTTAAGACACATAGTTGCTTTAAATGAATAGGCTAGAAGGAAAGTAAGGAAAAGAACTGGATGCCAGAAATCAAGGTACTGGTCCTAAGGGATGAAGGATTCCTAGTTAGCATTTTCCTTTATGTTCTCCGTATCCTCCTGGCTTGTTACGTGATGTTACCATGACAAGCACATACATGGGAACTACGACAACTCCTGAGCCTAAAAGTTGCAAAATATTAGCTCCAAAACTGACTTTACTCTGCCCAAAACAAACTACTTACTCCTCACCTAAAAAAGACAGGCAGAATTATTTAAATCCTTTATTTAGTAAACATGGGGGTGGGAGGATAGAAGGCAATAAGATGCTTACTTTCTTAAGCTGGTCCTCTTGGTTCTAGCTGGAGTCTAAAAAAAAGAGATATCTTCTCTATTATTAATTATCCATTAGACTTCATCAATATTATGCTAGATAAATGTATGTGGAGGAGAAGTATAGAATTATAGAAAAACAGTAATAGAAAATTATGTAAAATATTAGATTAAATTATAAAAGTATTCAGTGCATACATTTCTTGAGAATTTTAGCTTGAGTGTAAATACGGGCTTTGTTTAATAGAAATGATATGAGTGTATTGTCCCACATTATACAGCTAATTAAAAAATATCTCAAGGAAATTTGGAAATAATACATTTATTCATATTGCTTGCATATGTTAGAAACTTTTAACTAGAATAAAAGCCTAGTTGATTACATTAGTTTTTGAGATAATAATGTACAGAGCACTGTAACTCCTGAATAATAGAGCAGTTCCTTCTGTTTTTGCATTTTGTGGTGATGATTTATGCATGTTCTTGTGCTAGATAGTGCTAAGCATTGCTCCTTCATTAGAGGTTCCCACAGAAAGTTATGTTTATATTCAAAATTCTGCCCTGGGATGGATCATATTGTGTGAGAAATAATTACAGGGCAAAAGTGGAGAGCCTCCTGCTTAAATATATATTAGAAATTGTCTTCTTGATGTGCCTCCCTGCTTCCACAGTGAGATTCTGTCTAATTATCCCCAGGGATCTTCTAGTTTCTCTGCCTATTAAGCAGATGCTATTTTTAACATTGAAAAATATTTATTTTCAACTGGATGGTTATCTTGAGTTAGACTGTGCCAGTAGAATATTTCCTAACAAAATTATTTACTTTTTCAAGGTCTTTCAAGTCTTCCTTGTTAATTACTATCAGTGACTTGGGGCACAGTCACTATCCTTGAAATACGGTGGGTAATTGCAGAATTAATTTTTAGGTTCCCACCAATGTCAACATTATCGCCTCAATCACTCATTCTGTTTTCATTGATTCTTTGGGAATTTTGCATCATGTACCCCAAGACCACTCATCTCCCCGGCCCTCCCGGTCCACCCCTAACTCTTGTAGTGTCTCTCCCCAAAGGAAAGCAAAAAGATAGAACTAGAATAAATAAGCCATGATAGTGGTTTTTTTCTTTAAAAAATAAAGTAAAAGGAAAGAAAAACATTTGACTCCTCCATCTTTCCCACATGTCCACCAACTTTTTATTCATGTTAGTGGCATTGGGAGCTACAGTGTACCATGCAATGTACCCCTTTGTCCAAACAGCAATGGGTTTCAAGTGTCCTAAATGAGTTAGCTAGAATATTTGTAAAGCTTTGCTATTTCAATTGGTATATTTAGGATAACAAAATGTTTCTTAAGAATGAACTATGTGAGTCGTCAGTTTTGATGGTGTACCAAGGCCAGAGGCCTCAATAGTTCATTCTTAAGAGACACGTTGCTATCTTAAACAAACTAATTACAACAGCAAAGTTTTACAAGTTTTCTAGTGAATTTATTGCAGGCAGGATGCTAAAAGTGACTTAAGCACAATCCAATGTGCATATCTGACATGTGAATGCATGTGATAGTTCTCTTTGGTGTACTTGCTGGTTTTAGGATAACATTTTCAAAGACTCCTCATCTGCGCTCTAATAAAATTGAGAGATGCCAGTGGCTGCTTCTCTTACCTCTTTTCTTTCTGCACTAGTTCAAGTTCTGAAACTATTTTCAGTTTAATGTTTTGCACTAAACTCAGCGCCTTGAAGAAATAAGATTTTTGCCTAACTTATTTTTTGGAAAAAGAATAATGTTCACACTAAGTTATGAACACACAAAATATTTGAAATATTGATGGTGAACTATTGTGTTGTCTTGTTATGTATAAAGGCCGTTTATGTGTGAAAGTTCGGGTTAGAATTAAGTATATTTGTTAAAGATAAATACTAAAAAAAGACAAATTCAGTAGTCATTATGTGGCACATATACACTTAAAACTTTAGAACATAAGGACAAAGGGGAAGCTTTTTATACTTCTAATAAACACACAGTTGATTAATCCATAGAAAGAGTCACTTTCAAAAACACAAATAATGGTGACTGGAGAGATGGCTCAGGGGTTAAAAGAACTTCCAAAAAAAACCCAAGTTCATTTCCCAGATCCATATGGTAGCTTATAGCCCTCTGTAATTTCAATTTCAGGGAATCCTGGATTTGAAGTAAGAAGAACCTGGTATACATTTTGAGTGAGGTACCTAATCTATTATGAAGTTTTTACTTTGGAGACTAAGATGCTATATTGTCACCACAGTCCCTCAGAAAAGATTTTAGGGGCAGATATTTGAAAGTGAATATATAGGTAAGAGTCTATGTTTCAAAATGGTCCTGGAAGTTCAGAAACACAGATGATGAGTTGGACAAATATTGAGTAAAAGGTTTTTTAAATATCACCTATATCATTGCTGAGAGGTTGGGAAGAAATCCATCATAAAGTGTCCTGTGGAGCTTCGGTTTCGTGTAACAAGCCAGAAAAGATTGCACACATGGTACCAGGAGTTGGCCTCTTTGAGCTCAGTCCCCAAATCCTTACCCTTTCTAACCAAATGGCATTTTATGCTCCTTAACAAATCTAAAGAGTAAACAGACTGTGTGCACACAGACTCATTATGTCTGGATTCTCAAAGCACGAATAGCATGCATTCAGAATTAAGTTTGAAAAAATTTGTGGGAGTTGCTTCTGCATTTTCATGGATGTCACAATTACATACGTAACAGTTCATAAATGTAGATGGTAGAGCCTGACTGGACTGACATAACAGAGAGTGGGTTTTCAGCATGAGTAGATCAAACGATGGCAGTTAGGATATAAAGTAGAATATCAGCCAAAATTATGTCACAGAAAAAGAAGCTGGATTTTAATACTGGGTTTTGAAATAGACGTCTTTTGTGAACAATACAGCATGCTCCTATGAACATGGCAACTTTGTCCCAGAAGCTCTCATGTCTGCTTCATAGCCACAAGTGACTCTGGGAACTTATTATCAACTGAATCTCTTTCGTCAGTGACCTACTTTCCGTATTATCTTAGCACTAAATCTGTAGAATGCCTCTGACTTAAAATTTCAGGCTGCATCCTCATTTTATAGATGCAAAAGGAGATGGAAAAGTAATCACATGACATTTTCAGTTTTTCAAAGATGAGATCGTTGCTACATCTCTCTGGAAATATTTAAAGGATAAAAGATGCTGATTCTGTGTCAGACACTGTCTGTGCATTTATCTTACAATGTGAAACATTCATTAAGCTAAAAGATATTCAGGACATTGCATCAAATATGCAGAGGGAGTGAAATAGTCACTTCATTCATGTTTCTGAACGGCTTCCAGGAGATACTTTATCTGGAGATGGAATGGTTTTAGGTTAGTTTAGGATTTTGTTTCCTCAGAGTAAAGATAAAATAACTACACTCCCTAGGTTTATCTACTTTGTCAAACTCAGGACATTTTTCTATAAATGCATTCACTGAAAAATATTACAAATGATTGATAAAGATGTTTTATTAAAAAAAATGGCCCATGGAGAGTGGGAATACAATTTCTTTAGTCACTTCAGGAGACTCCAGTGAACTACCTTCTCATTCTGTGCTCAGAATCTTCAAAAAGTATGGGTATATACAAAATTGTACTTTGCTGACCACAGAAAAATCAGACATGCAAAAAAAAAAACCACGCAAAGACCTTCATGTGTTGAAGGCCACATCATAGGTGTAAAATAACACTCTAAATGTTAAATATGTGTTTCTAGCTTTTTTTTTTTAACTCAGACAAGTTTTTGTTTCAGAATGCAAGTTAAACATAATTGATTTGTCTCAAAGTATCAAAGAAAGAAAGAACAGAAGAGGGTAGAGAACTTGAAAAAAGAGAGTAGCTAAGTTATAGTTACTCTTGAAGCACAGGAATCAATTCCAGCTCTAGGAGACTACTTGTAGGTCACCATTAACTCCTGCGATGGACTTTTCTTTCAGTTTTCTAGTCTTGTATCTTAATCATGTTTAAGAACTCTCTTTTCCTCGAAATTTTCTTCCTGTTTATGAGGTCCTAACATCTAGTCTAGCTCTAATGTGCTCCCTAAGTCTTACGCACTAGCTTATTCTGTCAATTCCATATTTTTCTTAGCTGTTAGTCTCTCACTTTCTCCTCCCTGTTTTTACCTCACCTGCAATTTTCCCTGGGGTAGTTTGATCCATTGGACCACAAACAGCAATATACACTTTGAATTCCAGCGGTCCTGTTTTCTAGGACTAAGTACTGGCACAGTGTGTGTTTACACGTGTGGATGTGTGTGCAAGTGAATAAATTCCCTGCCACAGGTACAGCTTTTATAATACACAAATATCCAACCTGTGAATATACCCTCCCTGAGGTTGACACATCTGTGCTAACATTTGGTTCAATAAGACTTACTTTTCAAGCAGCTGGTTAAATGAGCACATGTCATTTTGATTATGAGATTGGATGACAGAATGGATTAAGTATATAATAAACTCAATTTTAATGTCTTGCAACAAAAACAAAATATTTAAGTACAATATTGAACATATCTATAAACTACAATCTACTCTTTTTATTCTGACTACATGAATTGTAGAAAGACACAACCATTTATAACACACACACTCATATATATAATAATTCCTGTAATACTTGTAATTAATAAATATTTAAAGGATGATGATGAAGGTCTAGCTATAACAGTATTGGTAATAGGACTGAATGAAGATAACTGCAATTAAATGTGCCAACTATTTTTTTTTTCTGGGAAAAAAATTACTTAGGCTCTCAGTAAATTTCTTTGAACAAAATATAACATGGAATTTCACATACTTAATTACTCATAAGTTTGAGATAGCAAGCTAAAGATTGGTAACAGAAATTCTTAATTTTAGACACAACTTTGCAGGAAGGAATATGCAGAAGAAAGGCAAATGTACTTTCTAAAATAATAGAGGCCTGACCCTCAGAAGAGAAGTTTTTCTACAAGATCCCGCAGAGAGTGTTGGCACATGTGCAAGCACATAGATGCACCCCCCCCAATATACACAATTAGTTCCGTGCAATCATAATTATACTTTCCAATATTTTACACTAAATAAGAAGACTACTTATGAAGAAACGATAGAGTAGAGTGAGGTATCTAGTTAAAATATAATGTGAGGTATCACTTTGTGTCCAAGTCCCCTGCTCAGCAAAAAAGCAACCAGCCAAAATGGTCCTGAGGGTACTGGGGGAAAACACACCAGCCACACACTCCAGAAGCCCAGAAAGGTCTGATGAGGTGAAAGCACAGTTTGGAGTACAGACAGATGGGACTCAACGATGAATTTGAAGCTGTTGCGGATTATACTCTAGTAAACATGACTGTGAATTATTACAGAAGATACAAGTAAGTGATAATTTGAAAATATCTAAAATCTTCCCAGACAGAAATGATGACATGGTATTTTCTTTTACTGAACTGACTATAAAGGCATTTTGGCCAGCTGAGTAGGTTTTAATGGTAAATTCAAAGTATGTCTAGTCTAATCTCTTCCAGTGCCTATTGATTAATATCTTTATTCCTTTTATTAGATTTTTCTAGATAACCAGAATTAAGAGAATGAATATCCAATATAATAGGGGATTGATGAGATCAGCATACATGATACATGCCAAGGAGTATTATAACGGCTCTGCGTACACAGCAAAGGCTGAGAATCCAGTAGACATGGTCCATGAGCCCAGAGATCACAGCAGCCACAGTCTGGAACTGAAGGCCCAGAGGACTCCTCTGAGAGTCCAATTATTTACGGTTCCCTTTGGAATCTAAAGAACCTAGGTTGTGGTGTCACGAAAGAGTGGCAGTAATATGGTAGATTGGCTCACAGGCAAGATTTAAGGATTCAAAGCCCACAAGCAAGCAGCATAGAACCTCATCATATAAAACACTAATCATGCTTGGGGACAGTCTCAAAGGTAATTCTGCATGGAAATCCTCAGAGACACACCCAGAGGTGAATCTCTCAGTCAGTTACAGAGGCCCTCAAGTTGATAACCAAGACTCATCATTACAGCAATAATCATTTGCAAAGAAAAACTCCTTTTCACATACAAAGTTGGCACAAATTTATTAGAAATCTGTGTATTGAGGAACATACTAGAAACTTAGCCATAAACAGAGGTAGGTGACCCTGCTTTTAGTGAGAATAAACTGTCATGATTACCTGTGAGCAAGAATAATTATTTTTGCATTTTGATATTTTAAGGCACAAGCTATTTTGTTGCTGTTTTCACAGGTAAAAATTAAAATCCCATGTATCATTCCTAAGCTGAGATTGTACGGGTTAGAAGTTGTGATGCGGATTGGGAGAGTATTCTCTGGAAGATTGTCCTCTTTGTTGCACCGCATAACAAGATATTATATCACACACAGGAACCACGGACGATGCTAAACATGTGATTTAAATGTAACATTTTTTTTCATTTTTCCAGTTTTCTCTGAAGTTTGCCAAATTACTGGTTAAAAAGTAAACCTATAAAAATTCTAAGTCATTGCTGTTGAAAATATACATTAGTATGCCCATTGTGGAAGCCAGGTAAATTCTT
>NW_026067944.1:15105330-15156383 GCF_014885135.2 Alexandromys fortis
TATATATATCCAAGTGATTTCAGAACATATGCCTACTTAGATATATGTGAAAATGTCTATAGAAAATTCAGCTGTTGTATTTGAGTTAAGAAACAACAAAAATGATCTTTAATAAATAACAAAGTAAATGACCTACTGTATTTTCAACACAGGGATATTATTTATTCATAAAATAAATTAATTACTAAACCATTATTACATGACGTAAGTTATGCAAATTCAGTTTGCTAAATGAAAGATTTTGTTAAACAGAAGAGCCAGCCACATGGAAACAGATACCAATCACATGAAACCCAGACAAGAAAACACTGTACAGCTAACAACAGGACAGTGTTTCCCAGGTGTTCAAGGGTGGGGATGGAAAAAAATAGCTGAACTACTAGAGAGAATATCTATGGTGATGAAACTGTTTTATATAATATTTTAACGTCGAATAGGTATCACCAAGTACACTAAAAAGGAATCAAAAAGTATACAAGTTTAAATTTAAGTAAAATATTTGGACCTCTCAGGATAGAAATGAGAAAAATGGTGTAACTGCGGTTAGGAAGAATGCAGGTTTAGTGGAGCGGCTTAGTAGGTTTTCCTCTAAAATCTGCGACCTCTTTACCTCAGGGTTGTACTTATCCTCAAACTCACAGATATTTGAAGCCCTCACTCCTCATCAAAGAAACCTATCTTTGCAACTGACTGAGTCTATACAGAAAGCTACAGGGGGTTAATATGCCGTTTTATCTGCAGAGAACAACTTACTGTAGGTCACACAGCTCCAATAAATACTCCGACAAAACACCTGCACCAAAGGCTCTGGGAACATCTCAGAAAAGTGGGCATAAAGATTAGTAGAGCCAAGGAAGCAGGGGATCTTCTCGGTCAGTGTGTCCCCTAGAAATGACAGGGAACTTCACATGATAACTCAACAGTATGATTGTCCAAACAAGTTACAACAGCAGCAGACCTGCTAATATAGGAGGGAAATACATGGTCCCATCCATAGACCAAATGGTCAGCCTTGAAATCATAAACATGAGAGAGACACTGAGTGGACTCACAAGCTTACATTTATACATTTATGTGGTAACAAATATGCAACAATCACAAAGAAAAAAGAGTGCACGCAATGAAGAGGGAGCAAGGGGAACATGTCATGGGGGACTAAAAGGGGGAAAGACAAGTGGGAAATGGTGTCATATTTTAATTTACAAATTAAAAAATGATTTAACTGTGTTACAAACACATAGTGCAGTGTGCACACACACACATAAATATATCTTAATAGTATGAGGGGCCTGGGAATTAAAGGAATCTACATGCTTAAGGACAAAAGCAATATGCATAAACACTATACTCTAGTATAAAAACTATTTTTTCCATGGTTCAAAGAATTTGCTAATAAATTTGGAGTTGGAGTAATTGTTCATGTATACTCAAATTTGACAAATTATTAAATGTGGGAGCTAGGTTTTTTCTTTTGCTTAATTCTGTAAAAATATTATTCCTGCATAAACTAGAAATTGTGTTTTTAGGTATCTACTCCCCAGTATTAAATTGAAACTTCAAGAAACGTTTGTATACTCATGCACAGAGAAGAATTATTTACAATAGTAAAAAAGGGAGCAAGTGTCCATCAATAGAAAGATATTAACAGAAAATATGGTACCTGCATATAGTGGAATATTAATGCAACCTTAAAATAAGTAAAATTTGCAATATGCTGTAACATGAATAAACCCCAAAGACACCAAAAGGGATAAGCCAATCACACAAAAAAAATACTCCACAATTTTACTTAAAATGAGGCCAGAGGAGTAGTCAAGTTCATAGAGACTGAAAATGTCTGTATGATAAAGGATAGAGATAAGGGTAAAGGACACCTTCTGGAGAGGTTGGGGGCACTGTCTCACAACTATAGAGTTCAGATGGGAAAGGTAAAGTTCTTGTCCTGGGTGACAGTGATGAATGATGAATATTCAGTGGTTTTTTATGTCTTATAGCCATGAAACTTCACATACAAAAATGAATAAATCTGAAAATTTTACATATGCACATATATACACACATACATCTACCCATAGAAATAGTGTACATATCATATATATATAATACAACAATCTATTTAAATAACTTAGGCCAAATTTTCTATAAAGCAAGAAAAACTAATTTTTTATAAGTTTTTCAATATGTTTGCTCAATGAATAAAGTGTCTTTGCAAAGTGTGAATACTTGGTTTTATTAATACTATTTTCTTATATATAAATATATAGCATAAAAGTAAGTAGTTTACTGAAAATATAGATGAATAGTAGAGGTATACATATGCACATGCACATATATTAATCACATACATACATCCATATTAATTATGGTATGAAGTAGTGAAAGAGTACATGACTTTGTTATATTTATCTTTCAACACAATGCTGTGCATAAACACCTAAAAAAGCAAACTGGACCTTCCATATCAATAAAAAAAGTTAGTCTTAGTAATTTTACTCTTTCTAGAAAACTGCAGTTCTGTGAATAAAGAAACAAAAAAGCATATGAGGTTAAGTTTGTACTAGCAGATAAACAACCTTATGTTTCATTAGTAATAGAAGAGAAAGACATTCCATTAACCAAACCTATTGCCCTCTTTGCCACTGTACCTGCCCCTTAACCCACATTATTGCCTACATCCATCTACATCACGCAGAATCACTTGCAGTTCTCTGAGCCACATTCTTAGACTTTTAACACTGGCCACTTCCTTTACGTGGCACAATTTGTTGCCCCCTAAGTTGTTTAGATGGAGAACATTTTGACTCAAAGCTCTAAATTTTAGTCTGCCTTTTATTCAATAAGCAAGGACACAAAGAATTCAATAACTCTAACCAAACTGATGCTCATACTTTGTAAAGCCATTGTTCATTCCATTTCGGAAATTTTCATTGTAAAAAAGGAAAAACTTTTCATATTTATTGCTGTTACAGAAATATTTGTGGTGTGAGTTAATTTCAAAAGCTTTGTGGCTCTAGTTAGGCATTGTGCTTACTATTGCCCTTGAACTACTGAAAAAATTTCCAAACTCCAGGAGTATTAACCTTTTTTTTTTTAACGCACACACACACGCACACACACTGAGTGGGAGACAGCCCATGATTTCATGTGAAACAGTGGAAATTCTCATCTGATCTGGCCACACTCAGAGGTAAGAACATCTGAAAATACTTCTGTGTCTGGAGAAAAGTTTGCAAATAACAAAAGCACAAACAATAACAAAAATCTCTTAATGAGTCTCCCTCCAACAAGTCGTTCTGACATCTGGTGGACTCAGGATATCTTTTGCAGAGTACTTAGAAGACATGAAGGACCATAGGAAATCTGCCAGATGGCGTATTTGAAGCCCAGTGGAATAAATCAGATGGAATGCTGCTATTTTGTCCATTTATATATGAATAAAAAATAGGTAGGAGAATGGTCCTGACGTCTTTTTATTATACTGGTTTTCCAAAGTTTCCTGACGTTTCTGTGCACATTGTGTGAACTTGATATAGATATATTTAGACTAAAATACTAAAAGTCACTTAGAAAATACCTAAAGACAAGGAGATGTGTGAAAGGCGGGCAACTTTCTGTTTAATAGATTCCCATTTCAGAGAAAAACTGAAACAGCACATGCAAATTTAAAAAAAATTATGAGGAAAAAAACAAAATGTTAACATATGTAATAAATAGAATTTTCAGTCATAATATACAGTAGGATTCTCTCGGTATGCTTGAATGAGTGGGTGCTTTTTCTCATTTGAGAGGTCATAAAAATATAAATCAAGTTAGAAAGGGGGCTTTTGAAAACCAGAACAAAGTGAAATTGGGAAGGAAGGATTTGTTCCATAACTGTGGCTTCTTCACTGGGATGACTGTACATTCATGGGACATTGTATTGACGTTCATACCGGTGAACAGATAGGTGGGTCCATGGAAGAGAGGGGTAGTAAATTTTCAACTGGGAAAAAATTTTGAGACATACAGAACCATTTTTTTTTCTTTAACTCAGAAACAAATAAATATAACCAATGCCCAATTAGTTTGCCTGTGTCTTAGTTTGCATTTTTATTGCTGTTAAGAGGCACCATTACCAAGGAAAACATTTAATTGAGATGGTAGCTTACAATTTCAGAAGTTTAGTCCTTTATCATCATAGTGGGAAGCAGGGCAACTGGGAGTACAGCAGCATGCAGGCAGACATGGATGTGAAGAGAGAACTGAGATTTCTCCATCATGTAGGCTGAGACAGTGGATGTGACTGAGCATGTGTGAGACCTCAAATACAGCCCCCAAAGTGACATCCTTCCTCCAACAAGGCCACACCTACTCCAACAAAGCCGGACCTCCTAATAATGCTACTCCATTGAGGGTCATTTTCTTTCAAGCTACCGCAGCCTGCTAAATCTAATTTCCATAACCCTGTGGCTAGAGCAACAGTGATTTCTTGGTGTTCTGAAGCAAGTGTTTGCAATCAGGGTACCAATCAGCTTCATTTGAGCCAGTCCTTTTCCTGGTGCTGTGATTACATAACCCAATCGTGTACATACAGAAAGAGAGATTCTACTGTATCCTCTTCTCTTCCCGTAGACACTAACCTTGTGACAGAAGCTCCACCTTCACAACCTCATCTAATTTATTACATCTTCAAGGTCCTCAGCTCTATTTATGACAGCAGTGGGAGTTAGGGCCTCAAAGCATTTGGAATAGAACAGTGAACTGGGACACCCATACATATAACTGAAGCGGAAGTCCCATCAAATCTTACTATAAATCATGAACTGGTAGCCTCTATCATATTTTATTCCATTCTAGCTATCTTTTAAATGTGGATTATAAGCCATTAACTTGACTTTTGTGTCTTGTTAATAGTTTGCAAACACAAAAGCACTGCCATAGACTTTGATAAATTCAAATAATTGTGCAGAAATGTTTATCGTAATCCTCAATAATTCCCCTTCTTTTTGGTCTGATTACTGAACAGCTAGTAGCTGCCAATAAAAACTGTTCTTCTTCAGTGAAGTTCGTAATAGTTGGATGTCAAATATACAATTATAGTTTATTTTTCTGCTTCTTCTACTGAGACAAACTTTTTCTTAAACAATAGCATACGCTATCAAACAGACAAATTACTGCTTATATCCATCTGGATCCCACAGAATCAGTCGCAGCAAGAAGTTGAGTTTCCTTGAATAAAAACAGCAGAGTATGATATCCTTCAGGACCCAGTAAAACAATGGAGAGAGAATTTTAGACTGTAGTCTTCCTGTTGCTTCCCATCTTTTGTGCTAAAGTCATGCATTAGAGAACATCAAGGAATGGCAATCCATAGCAAGAACTGCATTGGATAATTGTACTTTTGCCAGGCCTCAAGTGCAGGTGTCCCAAATGGTTATGTCTTAGTAAACTTCCAACAGCATTGTAATGTTAAGGAAAGACCCATTAAGCAAGCTCTTAGTGACAACAGTTTACTTTTATAAACTCTTGACAAGTTTCCCACATGATGTAATACATTCTCTTGGTTTTTTGTGAGTTTGTTTTGATATAATAGTACTTTTGAATATTTTATATATAAAGTATTTTCAAAATGTTTCTGTGAGTATGAGTGTGTGTGTCTGTGTGCAAACGTGGCCAAATTTCTTGAGCACACTTTTACTGAACACAGTTAAAAGTAACCAGAATCAAAAATACCTAATGACCTAGGCACTGAAAAATTAAAGACTAAAGCAATGTAATTGTCCATTAAAAAGGCTAATTGTGGGAATTTTATGACCTCTGCTTACTATTTATACCCAATTACCTTGCACTGAGAATGGATGGTACATATCATTAAGGATGTGATAAATATACTTTGTTAAAATTTTTATTTGATCACCACTCTAAACTTTATTCGTATTTATATAGTTTTATACTTCATTGCTCATTTAAAATCTGCTCAGAATTTTATGGGAGTCTACTTGATAACAAATGCCAGTCTAGGTGCCTCCAAATTATAGATACGACTCATCCAAAATCTAGGTGTGGGACATATGGGAAATTCATTTAACATTCTCAGTTCTCAGATTTTCTAAATTAACACTGAATTAGGTAGGATACAGCATTCTAAAAAGAGACAAAGAAATAGTGAACAAGTTGTATGAAATTTTCCTTTGCCAACACATTTCAAAGTATGAAGTGGTGTTAGTAAGATAACAGAATATGTTTAAAGAGTAATTAAATATATACTAACTAATTATACAGAAAATGTTCCTTTGATTGGACACAAATTTATTTCCTAAACATCAAATTTAGGTTTTATCCAAACAAAATAACAGAATTTGTGAGCTGTTTAATAGGTTAGGTTCACATTTTGTGTATATTTGTTTAGCCACCACTTCTTTCCTAAGGAATGTTAACAGGCAATTGTTTAGAAAACTAAGGTCATTCAGAATATCAAGATTGCTCTGAGTTTTCAAACTGTATTATGCTGCTTTACTTCAACTCTATAGCTTTTTCATTTAATAAAGTACATATCGAAAGTATAAACTATATAGTAAAATAATAATAGTATATCCTACTAATATTTAAAACATTAAGTAGATAAGAAAATATATGAACATGTAATCGGTCATGAATAAATAGAATGTAAGATTTCTTGAAAAAATGTCCCAACACTTTAGAGGCAGAGGCAGAGAGATCACTAAGTTTGAGGCTAGTCAGGTCTAGAAGGTGAGTTCTAGATTAACAAGGGCTACGAAAATATCCTGTCTTGAAAAACAAGAATACATACATAAATAAACAAATAAATCAATCTCCCAAATAAATTGGAATCAAAGAACAATTCTTCCTTCAATGTTTTAGATATAAATATAGGAAACGTGTCCACACCTTGTATTATCTTTTGTAATGAGAAGAAAATGTCAAAACAGCACCATTCTTTTTAAATATCATTAATATAAACTATCTAATTTACTTAGCTTAGGGTCAATACTGAATTATAATCTCTGATTTCATGCCTCAGAGCTCAGAAAATGCTTGGCAATAATGTCAAACAAGGTTAATTGTGTGCCTATTTGGTGATACTCTTAAAATAGTTGATATTCAAAGAGCAGCATCATTTTACCTTTCAAAATATTTTTTTGAAATCCATCATATTTTTTCATTAGGTTAGACTTGCTGCATATTAAAATTACATTAACAATCTGCATGCAGCTATTTGTAAACATTTCAGAAAGCTGTTCTCATTCCACTATTTTCATTGCTCATTTTCCCTCTTTTTATCTACCACTAATATTTGTGTTCCATTGATCATTCTTTCAATTACGGTATTTTGTTTTTGGGGAATAACATTTTAATGTGTATTGCTTTTGTTTGTGCTTCATTTGTTAACTCTGTGAAACTGTGATTCTTTGCCTGTCTAAAACACCTGATGGTCTAAATAAAGAGATGAACAGTCAACAGTGAGGAAAAAGCAAGGCTAGGCAGGGATCACAGGCAGAGAGTATAAATAGAAGGAAAGCCAAAGAAGCCGGGAGCAAGATAGAACAAGGAAAGGAGGACATCAGGGGCCCTCCACCCAGCTCCATGGCAAGTCACAGAGAAAGAAGTAAAGGTATACAGAAATAGGGAAAGATAAAATCCGGGGGAAGAAGGTAGTCTGGATATTTTAAGTTGAGAAAAGCTGGCAAAAAAACAAGTCAAGTTAAGGCTGGACATTCATAACTAAGAATAAGGGTCTGTGTGTGATTTATCTGGGAACTGGGTGATGGGCCACTCAAAAAGTCAAAAGAGTAAAATATCACTCAACATTTTATTTTAGTTTGAGTTTCAGAGAATTAGAAAGATTTTAGAGCTATTTTACTTGTTTCCATGACAATGCCATCATTTTTCCCTCCACCTTTTAAAATGTGAATAAAACCCAGCAGACATCATTTTGTATACCATGTATACTTTGTGCTCTATAGTCACTAATATGGCATTCATGCATTTGACCAACACAGATTGAAGAGATTTTAAAAAACTTTTGCACAGATATAAACTATTTTTCTTGGAGTCATTTCCTAAACAACACTGTGGCCAGCATTAATCATATGGCATTAGATACGCCAACAATCCTGAGATGGTTCAAGTTATATGCTGATATATAGATAATACAAATCTGAGTGAGAATCAAATAGGTACACATTTATATTGTGCTAAAGAGCATGAGTAGATATTTCTGGTGTAAATCTCTTATAAAGGATTTAAAATATTAAGACTATAAATAATAATAACAAGGGTTAATGAAAAGTACAGGGCAAATTACCCAAATTAACCTGATCAGTGGCATCTGAAGCTTAGTCTGAGGTCCTGAAGGCCACATCTAATATTACATGTTTTACATGAAGACGATATGAAGAAATTTGAGTGTTTAGAGGGGAGCTATACAAGTATCTCACAGCACAGAGGTCTAATCATGCATGCAAGCCTGGCTGTGAGCACCTGAGAATGTAATAAGAAAAAGAAATCAAGGGAGAATTTAAAACACAGAAACTAAATTCTTCAAGCTGACGGAGCTAATCAGAGAGATCAGAAAGAAGTGCTGCTTGTTGGTTGTAATGTATGACATTCTGAAAGGGTAACTTGCTTTGGTGAGTATTTTCCACTTACTAAGTATCTTGTTAGGGCTAGTACACTGTGATGAGACACCAAACAAAAACACCTTGGGAGAAAAGGGTTTATTTGGCTGAGACATAGTCCATTGCAGGAAACCAAGGCAGGAACTCAAAGAGGCCAGGAACCTGGAGGAAGGATGGTAGAGGATTGCTTTGTTGGTTTGAACACCCTGCTTTTTTAGAGAACATAGAGAGGAATAGAAAGGAATCAAGTTATTGATGGCACCACTCTCGATGGTCAGGGCCCTCTGTTATCATTCAGTAATTAAAAGAATGTCCTAAAGGCTTGCCTACATCTGCATCTTATGGAAGCATTTTTTTTTTAAATTGAAGTTCCCTCCTCTCTGATAACTATAGCTTTTGTCAAGTTAACATAAAATGAGCCAGCAAATACAGAGATTGTTTCTGTCTCTGCATTGATTTTGTCTAAGGACTGATATGGCAACCACTCCAATTAATACAATGCTAACTCACAGGCCATTGTAATGGGTATGTAACCCATTACATGGTTACATGGGTGTGTAACCTCTCCATTGGCAATTGATGTTGAAGAAGAAAAAAAAAATTGCAGAAATATAAAGAAAGGATTACTGAGAAGTTTACTGTGTAATAGTCATTTAATGCATGTTTAAACTATAAGGTATTTTCTATTCTAGTAAGTCAAGACTAAAAACAATGTGAACATGTGGACATCACCGCTCATCTGACTTCTGCACAGTATATATCACAGCTTCTCATCGGTTTGGTTCTTCACTCCATGATTACAGTAGAAGGAAAACTTTATCCATTGAAGTGTTGTAACTCTACCAAAAACCTCATCTGGATACAGAACATGAAAACAGACATTTCTATGATTTCTGCTACCATCACTGTTTTTTTATTTATTGAGAATAAGAAAAAAAAAGTTTCCGCCTCCTCCCAGCCTCCCATTTCCCTCCCCCTCCGCCCACACTTCTCCCCCTCCCCGCCACTCCTCTCCCCCTCCCTCTCTAATCCAAAGAGCAGTCATGGTTCCCTGCCAAGTCCAAGGTCCTCCCCCCTCCGTCCATGTCTAGGAAGGTGAACATCCAAACTGGCTAGGCTCCCACCAAGCCGGAAGATGAAGTAGCCAAGGTCAATGGCAAGGGGTTCTGATCCTACCATCACTGTTTTAATTGAAAAAAAAAAATGAGATGATCGTTGAAGAAATGCTTTTGTCATATGATAGGGCTTCACTTGGGTATATTCCCAAGAGTGGTATTACTGGATCTTGGGGTAGGTTGATCCCGAATTTCCTGAGAAATCGCCACACTGATTTCCAAAGTGGTTGCACAAGTTTGCATTCCCACCAGCAATGGATGAGTGTGTCCCTTACTCTACAACCTCTCCAGCAAGGCTATCATTGGTGTTTTTGATTTTAGCCATCCTGACAGGTGTAAGATGGACTCCCTGAATGTGGTGAACAATGAAGGCTGATGAGAAGCCAAGGACAATGGCACTAGGTTTCGATCCTAATACATGAAAAGGCTGTTTTACCTTCCTCACAGTGTCTCTGCTTCAAACTACTACCAGCTGGCTACTCAGGCCATAGCCTGGGAGCAATTCTATTTCCCTAGGGGAGGAATTTTGTTCTCCCAGGCAATGGCTCTGTTGATGTCACTAAAGGTAACTTTAACTAAATAGCTATAGTTCTAATAAAACTTGAGACTCAAAGGCTAGGGTAAAAATGTCCAAGCTCAAAGAGTTAGAGTAGCAGCTGGCTCAATTTCTCCTAGTTTACATCTGAGAAGACTTTCACCTCCCACATGGACTATGATCCTCTCTGCTACTTCCTGTCAACTCATTGCTAACCGTGCCTCTCTGAGCCCACGTTAGTTTGTTGTAGTGGTGTTTCATTTGTATTTTAATAAATAAAGCTTGCCTGGAGATCAGAGAGTAAAACAGCCCCACTGGTCAGTCATACCGACAAATCAGTCAATGTAACATACACCTTTAATCCTAGTAGCCACACTAGTTGCCAGAGAAACTGGGCAGCACATGCCTTTAATCCCAGTGGTGTATGTTTTTAATCCCAGCCCTAGAGAGAATTATAAAATGGGAGGAGTCAACTCTCAGACTCAGTTTCATTCTGGGATTTCTAGAGGGAGGATAGCTATTTCGGACTGAGGTTGAGGTAAGAGCCAATGGCTGACTACTTTGTTTTTGGATCTTTAGGTTGACCCTAATTTCTCTCTCTGAATTTTTATTATCATGATTCAATTTTATTTCATTATTGCTATGGGTTTTTATATATTGATGCAAATTTTGTATATTAATGCAAATGCAACACATTTTTACATAGTTAAAATGTAGCAGAACAAACATAACACATCTTTGCCTAGTTAAACAAATATTCCACAACCTTTCACTCTTTTTGTAAAAAAAAGAAAGTTTTTAACTTTAACATAATAAAACTATATACAATAAGAACAGTTATAAAGTAAGGATTATAGTTTTAATATCCAGTCCCTTTGCATTTGACAAATTTGTAGAAATCACTCTTTTTTCTATCTTACCCTGATGAGTCCAAAGCTCTTTTCCTAATTTACCTCCTATCCTTACTAAGGAAAGCTGTAACTATGGCTATCTAGTCTTTAGCTGTAGAAGGAGCTGCAGGCAGGCCTGCTTTTCGTCTTACCGGGCTCCCGCTTGGCTAGCTTAGCCCCAGAAATAACAACACACAAATTGTATTCATTTAAACACTGCTTGGCCCATTAGCTCTAGTCTCTTACTGGCTAACTCTCATGCCTTGCTTTAACCCATATCTAGTAATCTATGTAGCACCACGAGGAAGTGGCTTACCAAGAAGATTCTAGTGTACATCCGTCTTGGGCTGGAACTTCATCGCCTCTGGCTCCATGGCATCTGACTTCACTTCCCTTCTTCCCAGCATTCTGTTCTGTCTACTCCACCCACCTAAGGGCTGACCTATCAAATGCCCCAAGGCAGTTTCTTTATTAACCAATGAAAGTAAGTCCTCCAAAATTCAGATTCATCAAAGACACCCCAGAAGGATATAACATTACTGAACAAACAGAAAGTGCAGAGCAAGCAACTTCCAAACCTATAGAAATGAAAGAGACATCTGGCAGCCTGGACAGTCACCCCAGATTCCTCTTTTAGGGCGTCCATCTTTGGCCTATACTCCTAGAATATCTGACAGACTTCTATGAAGCAGAAATTTTGAACAACTGTCCTGCCTTGTTTTGGTAAAATTTGGCACTCTCTTTCCTTTGTATCCTGTATGTCCAGTTTCAATTGTTTACTGTTGGCAGTCAATCCATGAACAGTTTCTTGCCCAAATGGATAGCTTTGCCAAATTGAAAGCAAGCTCCAGGTGGAGGTTCTTTGATGCCTAGATCTTTAGGAGGTCTACCCCACTCAGCCCCAGTCTCTATTAATTTTGGAATCCACAGCCTTTCCTGTGGAAATAAAAGCAAAACCTTTCTTCCCAATGTCCATTTTCTAAATACATTTTCTAAAGTCCATTTTCAAGTTAGGAAATTCCTAAATCATTTAGGCTGGTTGAATTCAGTAGCCCCTTTTGTGATCGAGTGTGTCACAGCAGCTGTCCTTCACTTCACTCATCAGCATCTGAAAAAATCCAACGTCAATATAACACCATACAGGATCCAGATTTGCTGTGTGTTTCCCATCTTTATATGGCTTTTATTTCTTTATATTACTTTACTCTCTCCTTAAAGACTTTACATTATTTTTAAACAATTTTTTCCCTCTGACAGTCTATACCCATTTTCTTTCCTTACTGAAGTGCCAACGTACATTTTTAAACACACTGTAACCTGTTCAGAGCTTTTATCCAGTCTGGACCTGTTTTACTGTGCACCTGTAGTGCTCTCTGACTGTGTGACTTTGAACTGCTGTCTGACTATGCTCTTCTTGGGTCTGTGAGTACTAAACTTTAGGCCAGCAAGCCTGGCTGGGAGCTGCATTTAACTGCCCCCGCTCTAGAATGCTGCCCCTGCCCCATGCACTGTGGCAGTTTTTTTTTTTTTTTTTTTTTACTCAGCTTGTGTTTCTCCTTAAAGTGCCAGCTGCTGAGGTGTTTGCTCTTCAACGGTGCCTTTTAAAAAAGCTGCATCTGGATCTGTATTTTGCTGTAACTGTATTTTGTTGTTGGTTTCTTCTTACTTATTTATTTATGAAAAACCTGAGAGCTCAGGGAGTTAGAGTAGCAACTGACTAACTTTCTCTCTTTGCTGGTGTCCCTGGAAGCCTCTCTTCTTGATCCTGCCCCAACTTATGAATCCACCTATGATCCTCTCCGCTACTTCCTACCTAATAGTTGCTAGCCTTGCCTTTCTGAGCCCAGAATAATTTTACTTAATTAATACATAGCAACACATTTTTACATAGTTAAACAAATTCAGTGTAAACAAATGTAACACATCTTTACTAATTAAACAAATATTCCACAATGATGCTTACATGGTTTAAAACATGACATGGTTTCCCATAAATATATCCAACTATATGTTTAAAATACACAAAATTTTACCTCTTATCAACAAAAATGTTTCAGATTGAAATAATGCCTTCCTACAAATATTTAATTTTCATGAGTCATCCTTACTTTACTCTGCAATGTTAATAATAAATACATCTTATTAGATTTTTTTACTTTGTTTAATTAAAAGAAAAATTCAGATTATTTTTACAGCTTATTTATTTTTATGCAGTTAAGCATATGACTTTATAAAATTTGCCCTATATAATTTTGAAAATTATATTTTTAAATCATATTCTTATAATTATTCTAAATAAATCAAATATATTTAGATATAAATAAAACTAAAATATTTGAATAGTCACATGAAGAATATTATTTAAAGACATACACACATATATACACATTCATATATACATATTATATACTCAGAAGTTTAATTTGAATTATTCTATGTAAATGGGGGATATAAAAAATGCTCCTCCCAGAAGCCACAGGAAAACACACAAAAAGCTCAGTTTAGATGCTGGTCAAGGAAATTCCAGAGAACTTCAAAAACAATGCAGGCTATTACCATTTTTTCTTAGGGGCCCACTGAATTTTGGTAAACCATTGCTTAAGAAATTATATGCATTAGTAACAAGACATGGAGAAATCATGCCAGTACTGGCTTGGAAGTATCCTCTCTCATGGCCAATTTTCACTTTAAAAGGAACACCAAAACTACAGTAAAAACTGGACTATAAGTAAAATGGTGGTATAAACATTGTGGGGGTGATCAATGATTTTCTACTCAGAATTGCTCAGAGTACTATATAGAAGTGAACTCATACCTAGAATTGTAAACCTGGTCAGAAAGACAAGATAGGGGAGTTCATATGTCTGATGACTATTATTTTACTAAAGAGACAATATCAAGATGCCATTTAAATACTTAATCTTTGCGTCCCTTATCAGTGCAGTAGAAACTATGTCAGTCTCATGAATATGTATTCATATAATCACAGACTAGTATAATGCATATCCCTCATGAGAAGTTTCTTTTTTATTGAGTTATATATTTTTTCTGCACCCTCCCATCCTCTCCCCTCCCCTTCATCCCTTTCCATGGTCCCCATACCAACAATTTACTCAGGGGATTTTATCTTTTTCTACTTCCTATGTAGATTAGATCCATGTATGTCTCTCTTAGGGTCCTCTTTATTGTCTAGGTTCTCTGGAATTGTGATTTGTAGGCTGGTTTTCTTTGTTTTATGTTTAACAACCACCTATGAGTGAGTATATATGAAATTGTCTTTCTGGGTTTGGATTACCTCACTCAATATGATGTTTTCTAGATCCATTCATTTGCCTGCAAATTTCAAGATGTCATTATTTTTTTCTGCTATGTAGTACTCCATTAGTAAATATACTCCATTGACCACATTTTCCTTATCTATTCTTCAGTAGAGGGGAATTAAGTTGTTTCCACATATTGGCTATGACAAACAATGCTGCTATGAACATAGTTGAACACATGTCCTTGTGGTAGGCTTGAGTGTCGTTTGGGTATCTTTGTGTAGTGTTTTGTCAGCTAATATAGAGATTCACAGCAGGTCAAAGTGTGGAGAAGTTGAGTAAGGAGCCCTAAGCCCTAATGACACATCTATATCACATACTTTTGCTATTAAGGCTCAGGAAACAACTCAAAAGGAAAAGAAGAAAGATTGTAAGGAGGAGAAGTGAGGGATGTTTGCTAAATAATAACATTTTCTAAATATGACAGTCATTGCTGTGCAATTACAAAAGCAATGATTTGATGTTAGATGACTGTTACAAAATCAACACAGTCAACACTCCAATGTGAGCAAAGAAGGAACTTAGATGACAATACAGCTAGGTGAGGATTTATTGGCGGTTGATGGCAGTTCTGGGAGAAGAGACAGTGTGCAATGATATGTTTCTCGTGCTTCAGCAGATGACTCCCAGCACCTGTGAACACAGGTATGACTTTGATTGAATTAAGTGAATAAAGTAGGTTTTGTTTTGTTTGTATTTTATTGAAAAAGATGGAAAGCTGGGGAAGAGTGTGGAGACATGTGGAAAGAGTTTGTTGGGAAAGTGGATAACAGTGGATATGTTCTAAAGACATAGTATTCATTTAGGTAATCATCAAATATACATTTAGAAAAAAAATATATAGCTAAGTTATTGGACCTTTTAGTAATACTCTTTCCTAAAGAAACAATTTATAGAAATTTTAACACTTGAATATTTTCATCCTAATAACTCTTTAAAACATGCAAGGCTCAATATTTAGTTACTCAGACAGTTTTAGTTGCTTGAGAAACCTGAAGTGTGTTTCTGAAGATGAATATTTCTGAATGCTGCAAATTCAAAGATTTTGAAAACTGTCACATTCCTTTGATAGGGCACTGGGGTGATTCCATTAGCCTATATATTCCTAAGCAATTCTTATCACTAAACTAAGCCATAAAGGTAAAGCCTAGTGAAAAGAGAGCTTGTTCAGTAATTTGTCCATTCTGGAGAAACATATATGCCATATATCTTACAATAATAACATCATATTGACTCCCTTAAGAACATAGTATCCAGAAATAGATATTATAAAGTTTTATTTTTATAATATTGTTGAATATTCTACTGAATCATGGTATTTTCTATGTTCGATAAGTGTATTTTATATACTTTACAACTAAAGAAGTCTATTTCAGCAAATTTTCCATGTCCACTAAGTACTGATCATATTAGACCTTTAAAATAGATGAAAATAAATTACCAGAGCATGTATCTTCTTCGGAAAGTATTTAATTTTCTAACAGGGCAGAGCATAATTAACTATATTAAAAAGATAGCATCCAAATTTATTTAAATCTAATTACATAAAAATGTATTCATGGAATAAAGAGGTTAGAGAATTCAAAGACTCAAATATTGTTAGAATTGATGTGCATGAGCTTGTAATAAACCATCTTTACTAAATGGTGGTGTTATTGAGGTTAGGATTGGTATTGTTTATCAGAAATCAGCATGGGTTAAAGTATTTCTTATAAAATTATTGCTATAAATCTCTGCTTTCTTAAAAGTTCATAGAAACAATTTTATGTTGGGAATGATCTTGCTGCAGTCAGAATGATATCAAAAATACATGAGGAGCTTTATGCTGAGCGGCATGACACCTCAGAACCTATTAGTGGCTTTCCGAGTGATTTAGGATTAGGAAGGATATTGTAAAACAAGAAGTTATGCAAGTAGTCATTAGTCAAACATAGCTTTAGTATGATGGAAATCAGACAGCAGGATTCACTGGACATTTTAACTACATTTATAAATGGAAACCAAAATATTGATAGAGAAAAAAAAAACAGAATAAGTCACTGTAGAAGAGTATTTCATAACATTGTAAGTAGTTTCCTCTGAAGACATGTTGCAGGAAATTGTATTTGCCACATATTTCAATTTGTTTTATCTAACAATAGAGCTTATTCTCATATACATGTTTGACTTCTTTTTGGAGACTGCCAAATTCAACAACTCATTTAAGAGCACCATACTTAAAATAAGATGGTTGTAATTGTAGAAGACATAAAACACTTCAGCCAAACACCAGGATTATTAAGATTAATAAATTGGGAACTAGAGTACTTCTAAGAATCTTGGACTTCAGTTGTCAAGACATGTTCAAGTTGTTTGATATGTAAATATTTACTTGAGAATTACAGTTTTAATTGTATAAAGAAAAAAACATTCAGGAGAAAGTCAAACAAGATGTGATTAAATGGCAATGTATTGTGTGACTAATGGTTTTTTTGAATTATCATTGAGATAAAACATTCTTTCATCTCTTCCTGCCTGGGCTTGCCATTTAAATGGCTAAGGTATGGTTTTGTTTCCAAGTTCTTCACAAAATAGACTTATTACAGACAATGTGTGCTCAGTTTCTCTACTTATCAATGATCCCACAGTGACTATGCCAAAAGTTTACACGTGTCTTGATTTTGTCATACTACTTTCTCTTGGGAATATACGTGGTTCTTTAAATACCTCTATCCTCAACCAACACAGTGCTAACAGCCTATAATGCTTTTAAATTTAAAACTGATTTTCTGCTTAAATAGCACATATACTAGAATTGGTATTGTTGGACCCTAGCGTCCAATCATCGAGGAGGAAGAATTCTGGGAAGAGGATAATTCATTGTCCACAGTAGTGACCCAGCCATAGAAGAAGTAAGATGTGACTGCCTTGCTGAATAAGGTACCGAGCCACGTGGCTAGTATACACCAGAATAAATGGACTAATACAAGTTATAAGAGTTATAAGATGGAGATAGAGACAGAGACCCACACTGGAGCACTGGACTGAGCTCCCAAGGTCCCAATGAGAAGCAGATGGAGGGAGAACAAGAGCAAGGATGTCAGGACCACGGGGGGTGCACCCACCCACTGAGACAGTGGGGCTGATCTATTGGGAGCTCACCAAGGCCAGCTGGACTGTGACTGAAACAGCATGGGATAAAACCGGACTCTCTGATCATGGCGAACAATGAGGACTGATGAGAAGCCAAGGTCAATGGCAAGGGGTTTTGATCCTACTTCATGTTCCGGCTTGGTGGGAGCCTAGCCAGTTTGGACGTTCACCTTCCTAGACATGGACGGAGCGGGGAGGTGCTTGGACTTCCCACAGGGCAGGGAACCATGACTGCTCTTTGGATTGGAGAGGGAGGGAGAAAGGAGTGGGGGGAGGGGGAGAAGAGTGGGGGGAGGGGGAGGGAAATGGGAGGCTGGGAGGAGGCGGAAACTTTTTTTTTCTTATTCTCAATAAAAAAAAAACGAATTTAAAAAAAAAAGAGTTAATAAGAGGCATGAGCAAATGGGCCAATCAGCTTATAACTAATATAGACCTCTGGGTGATTTTTTTGTGACTTAACAACTGTGGGAACCAGGCAAGACAAAACGCTCAGTAAGCACCTAGGTTCATGGACTATAGACTCTTTATCCTTTGCTTTACAGCTAGTATCCACAACAAAAAGGCAGCCTAGTGAATGGGAAAAGATCTTCACCAATCACACATCAGCCAGAGAACTGAACTCCAAAATATATAAAGAACTCAAGAAATTAGAAGTCAAAATTCCAAATAATCCAATTTAAAAATGGGGTATAGAACTAAACAGGCAATTCTCAACAGAAGCATTTCCAATAACCAAAAGACACTTAAGGAAATGTTCAACATCCTTAGCCATCAGGGAAATGCAAATAAAAACAACTCTGAGATACCATCTTATACTAGTCAGAATGGCTAAAATCAAAAGCACCAATGATAGCTTATGCTGGAGAGGATTAAGAGTAACAGGAACACTTTTCCATTGCTGGTGGGAATGCAACCATTGTGAAAATCAGTATGGCAGTTTCTCATAAAGTTGGAAATCAACATACCTCAGGACCCAGCAATACCACTGTTGGACATATACCCATTAGATGCTTAATCATATTATAGGGTCATTTGCTCAACTATTTTCATACCAGCATTATTTTTAATAACCAGAACCTGGAAACAACCTAGATGCCATGCAACCAAAGAACGGATAAAGAAATGTGATACTTTTATACAATGGAGTATTACTAAGTGGTTAAAAAAAATGACATCTTGAAGTCTGCATGTAAATGGATGAAACTAGAAAAAATAATCCTGAGTGAGATAACCCAGACCCAGAAAAATGAGGTACATACTGACTCATAAGTGAATACTAGCCTGATTTTTTTCCTAAGGAGAGACAGAAAGGTTATGGGTCTGGATGGGAGAAGATGTAGAGAGGAACTTAGAGGAATTGAAGAAGGGAAACAATTATCAGAATATATTACATAAAAGAGACTATATTCAATAAAAGAAAAATAGAAAAAAGTAATTATTAGAAAAAATATATTTAGCAGTCCAAATTATGTACATCACAGCTTCTATATAAAATGGCTTGTTTCTCCATTCTGGGCATCACAAGGTCAAAATCATTGTTTACTTTCTTTCACCTTAAGGCTGCCATCTTACAGTAAAACTCACCTGAATCATTTGTTTGTGTGACTTCAATCATAATAAAATATAATGCAAAGAATTCCCCTTGAGATCCTCCTCCATCCTAAGTGCTTACCAGTTTGGAGAATCTTGTCAGGTAACTTCCAGTTCTTTTGTTGTTGTTTTTGTTGAGTCAAATTTGGAGCAAGATGTATCAAATACTGGCCAGAAACATTGTCCGTAACCAGGTCCATAGCTGTGATTCCAAGAGAATGACGGTGAATTTTGTTAGTTGGATGCTTATAATGGCAAGATATTCATTAAATTTGCAAAATTCCCTTCATTCACAATGGAAAAAAACTGGAAGTTAGAAAATGATTGGGAAGCAATTGTAATATTATAGTAGCATAGGTGAACAAATATATCAACTTGAGTGGTGAAGAGGTGTCCTTTGATGCTGAATTTACAAGAGATATTTGACAGAAGGAAGTCAAGAATGATGGTCAAATATTTGATCTCCACTGTGCTTGATAAGACAAACATACAGTAAGTCAAGAAAGCCTCAGGAGTGAGTAAATTCTAGAAGCAAATCATGTTATGTCTTTTAATTAACTAGTAAATAATGAGATTTGCCCTACGTGTACATGACTGGCCTCAAATTCCTATGTTCGATCTATTCTCCTACCTATGCATACATAGTAGCTGAGACACAGGAGTATACAAGCTCAGCTGTCTAGAGCAAATTAACTTTGGACTAATTAATATCTCAATGATCACATAGAGAGTTTAGTATTTGAGTGACATTTATGTTACAGGGAGAGATACAAAATTGAGTTTGTTTTCAAGAAAAGACTTAAGGTAATGTTCAATTTGGTAAAGTGAAAAATAAATGTATATATGAGATGCAGTGATTCATGGATTCATTCATAGTCTCCCCAATATTAGAATTAGAGATAATATTTCAAATTTTATAATGTCAGACTACTAGCAGAAAACTCAAGTGATAAGAATATTTTAAATTTAACTGAATAAACTATTTTGTGGGAGAATAGTTATTAAAATGTTTACAATAAAAAGATTAAATGGGTTTCTGAAAAAAATTACCATTGAATGTGACAATATGAGTAGCATTGAAGAATTGGACAAGAATGATTTTAGTGAACTAATGGGAACCAAATGGACACGCAATAAGATGTGATGTAGGAGGTTCAAATGTTGAATGGAGGTTTTGTTGTAAATAGACAGACCTGAGGGAAAAAAATGAATGCATCAAATTAAGCAAAGAAGAAAATTTGATTCACTTATAGGTTTTGTTCATAAATCAGTAATAACATGACTGTCATCAAATAAAACAATGTATAAAATTCATGCCAATGTAGTATTAGGGAAATTAAGACAATCATTTCAAATTCACTTTATGAAAACTGGAATTATAGTGATCATATTATAATGAATAAAGAAACAGGAGTAAAATTAAGGCAAATATGAATGCAACACTTTTGTAACTTATGTTCTTTTCTTTCTTTCTTCCTTCCTTTCTTTCTTTCTTTCTTTCTTTCTTTCTTTCTTTCTTTCTTTCTTTCTTAAGATTTTTGTCTCTTCCCCCCAGCTGCCTCCCCTTTCCCTCCCCCTCCCTCAATCAAGTCCCCCTCCCTAGTCAGCCCAAAGAGCAATCAGGGTTCCCTGCCCTGTGGGAAGTCCGAGGACCACCCACCTCCATCCAGGTCTAGTAAGGTGAGCATCCAAACTGCCTAGGCTCCCACAAAACCAATAGGTGCAGTAGGATCAAAAACCTATTGCCATTGTTCTTGAGGTCTCAAGTGAACAATGAGTTTTATTCTAAGGGAGCAAAGTCAAGATCTTAAATATCCCAGTGTACAGGAAGCAGGAAAAAGATCAATTCCTTTGTTGGTAGAAGTTTCTATTCTCATAGTTTCTTTCTCAGTGATAAACAAGAAGAAAAGCATACCTAAGGTGTTCTTTTTCAGCACCAGTGTAAGGAAAATACAAGCACTTTACTTAAGCATTAAGAATTAAGAAGAGACTGTACACATTTCAAAACAGAAGAGCAAAAGGAGAAAGATGGTCACTGCTTACATTAATGAACAAGGCTTGTAAAATTATGCTAAAGTTCATATTCCAATTACCAATATTCAATATATCCAAAGATATGCTACTGTTATTTTGTGTGTTTGATCATTATGGAGTAGGTTGATTTGAATTTAACATGATATAAATTTTAACAAGAAACATGTCTTAAATCAAGAGGCAAAACTATGAGAGTTCTTTAAGGAAACTGCAATAAGAATAGAAATGAAATCTAAGAACCTTTATGTATTGCTAAAAATATAATCTAGTACATGCTGCAAAAAGGAGTGGCTGAAGTGCATTTGAGAAGAAAAAGCCTAAAGTCATGGTATTCAAAAAGTGATGTCCACAATTCTAAAAGAATATTTAAAACCTATTGCAAACATTTAGAAACTCTTCTAGATCCACAGGATGGAGAAAAAGACAAGATCTCCTTAGTAAATTGGGAGTGTTGGGGTCATGGGAGATGGTAGAAAAGGAGGGGAAGGAAGAGGGAGCAGAGAAAAACATAGCTCAATAAAAACTAAATAAAAAATAGAAAAGAAGCTCTTCTAAAAATAGAAAAGAATGACATATTAAGTACAGCAGAGATGAACTAGACCCTTTTAGGTATGTTTTTTACTCAACAAGGGAGATTATTAGCCAGTATAGTTTAAAGACATGAACTTCAGAGAAGTAGAGAATTAGGAGATCACAATAATTCGTGATCTGTAATGAGGGCAAATTGTAGGCCTCCCTGATTTGCACCCTAGTAGGTTCTCCCAAAACTTGAAGAGAGCACAATGTTTAAATGGGTTAGAAAGAAGCAGTATATTAAAAAAGAGATCTGTCTTCCTATTACATAAAATGATAGAACATTAGTGGAAATTATAAAAAATATGAGCTTAAGAAACTACGACAATTACTGTGCCCAAGTTTGAGGGAACAAACAGTTTTGAGGTTATAGAATGGGTGATTTGAACATTCACAGTAATTTTGGGGAGAACAGTATAGAGAGGGAACTGATTTGACACTCAGGGGACACTGATATTCCTACAGACAGAATAAATGAAGAATAATCACAGAGATAAATGACTTCGTAATCTTAAACTTGGTAGGTAATTAACTAGGTTTTGTGCATGAAATCATGCCTGTCTTTAATAATTGAATTGCGGAAAGATGCATACCAGGATGTTTCTAAAGGCTGTAAGAAGTCTGAACAGAACTGTCACTGTGGCTTATTATTAGAACTGGAAGAGGAAACATCCCAAACACTCACCAATCCTCTTCTTTTACAATTATCCTCCACTTCTGTTTGTGACTCTTGCTCTAGCCTCCCCCCACCAAAACTGGAAACTTAAATCTAAACATGAAGGTGTCTATGATTATTAAGCTTGTCAGAGATGAACTTGTGCCATTTTTGTTAAAGATTCTAGGTAATTATACAAAAATTACTAAAACCATTAAAATGTGCTCAAAAGCGCTGTCCTAAATTTCTATGAAATTCCAATCATGAGGTAGTTCCCTCCATGTTGAAGCAATCAATCCTGGAGGGAGCCTGATGAAGAGTTATGATGTAAACAACACACAAGTTTCCAGAAGTCACTGGAATTACAACAGAAGCAGTAAGAATTTAAAGAAAAGATACTGTCTAGCTTGTTTAGCTGCCCACACACAGTGAAAAAAAAACTGTAGGATTCTATATTTCCAGAGCAAGCACCTGTAACAGGGTGGACTTCTCAGTAATACAGCTGCCTAAGTCAGCTCTACTTTTGTCAGTAACACCAACAAACTGGTTCAGCAAGCTAGGCTTTGATACTAAGTTGTCTTTCCTCCCTACCTTATCTAGGGATGGTGGATGTTTGTTCTTGTCACTGTTCAGAAATGTTTCATACGATAGTTCTTCCTTCCTTCCTTCCTTTCTTCCTTCCTTCCTTCCTTCCTTCCTTCCTTCCTTCCTACCTCCCTCCCTCCCTCCCTCCCTCCCTCCCTCCCTCCCTACCTTCCTTCCTTCCTTCCATCCTTCCATCCTTCCTTCCTTTCTTTCTGTTGATAGACTTAAAGTTTAAGTTATAACATATATCCAAATCTTAAACATGCTTTCTTTCTTACAGGTATAAGATGGAATCTCAGAGTTGTTTGAATTTGCAGGATCTTGAAATCAGAAAGAGGCAGCTAGAGCATCCAAGGTTCCATATAATCCTCCTAAAAAGCAGGCTTTCTTTTAATGTTATAGTTTGTATGTCATATGACCCTGGATAGAATACAAGACAAGCCATGGTCTATGGTAAAGGTGAAGGATGCACTACAAAGACTTCATCTTTCCTGCATTGTATTCAGTGCCTTGAGAGACCAGCTAGTAATGAAGTCTAGGCTCCTGTTTTCCCCCATTGACTATCTGAAAATAATGAATTTACATGGTGGAACCAGTCATATGTATATTCTGCCTCACTGGACTTAGGCAACATGGTAACCAGTGCATGGTAACTTTCTTCAGTTATATGTACACATTACACACAGCTGAATATTCTTGCATGTGTGTGCCATCAGAGCTCCTGTTTAGAAAACACAATTTTAATCTACAACTTAGAGTTTCAGATTTTCTAAGTCCCTAAAAATACAAGTCATCCAAAATTGTCTTAATTATGTTCTAGTAAAAATAGAGCTTCAGTGTTGAGCTCATTATACATACCTCTGTATTTACCAATTGAGCAGTAAGTGCAAATGGCACAAGTAAACCGTGTATCCATAAAACTCTGTGATAATAAATCACATTCCATCAGAGCATGATTTGTAAAGACTTACTTTTCACATAATATTGATTTGTCTTTATTCAGTATTATCACATGTAATCTATACTACACATTAATTTTAGTAATTTTTAGGATTATAGAAGTTTGATGAGCACCCATTTAAGGACAGAAACATTTTTGTTTTTCAGAATTTTATCAGAAGTGAAATGCTATTAATCAAAATTAATCTTAAAAAGTCCACAGATAAAAGAATATTGAGAAAATTCCAACCAAAGTGGGCCTTAGCATATTGGCAATTCTACTGTCCAGCCTCACAGAGCAAAGGCCAAACTAAGTGTTCAAAAAGATTTTCTAATTTTGTTAGCAACTTATGTCATAGAAAAATTTTGCACAGTATGGTGTGGGACAATTCTGTATTCTGTCTATTATGTTTTACATAAACACTGATTGGCCAGTAACCAGGCAGGAAGTATGAGTGGGACAATCAGACAGAAAGTAGAGGTGGAGCAATGAGGACAGGAGTATTCTGGGAAAAAGGAAGCTCTTCCCCAGTCCTGTACAGACACTGAGGAAGTAGGATGTGACCTGCCCCACTGAAAAAGGTACTGAAACATGTGGCTAAAATAGATAAGGATACTGGGTTAATATAAGTAATATGAGTTAATAAGAAGCCTGAGCTAATGGGCCAAAAAAGTTTATAAATTATGGAGAACTCTGTGTGATTTTTTGGGGGGGGACATATTGACTGCGGGAACTGCGCAGGACAGAAACCCCAACAAGCAGGCTCTCATGTTACAACAGTATTCTTTAAGAAAACACAGGATTTTCCTTTCTTTTAGATTGCAATGTCTAAAGATGACTTTGAAAGAAAGTGAACAAGAATCTATTGGCTACTTGATTAGTCCAAGGATAAATGCACACTGTAAATCTGATATCTAATGAGACTCTGAAAAATTAAGTTATTAAGTTCATCAAGTCTTTTTAAAAATAACAATGGATTCATATAGAATAGAAGTTGGTTTACACTGGGACTTCAATTGACGCTAAGCTGCATCATACCACCATTGTTCTTCATGAGGAATATATGCAATGTAAGATATAGACTATAAAACATGAAGACTTTTCTTCCAATCCTAACCACATTGGTGTAGGGGATGGAGCTCTAGAGAGGGAAAACTGGGACACATGTGCAACGAAGGAGAAAATGGGAAAAGAAACCAAGAAGGTTGGTGATTTAACTTGTGAGCGGGAGGGAAGGCGACACAGAGCTGGCAGGGAATAAATAACACTACAGATGGTTACAAAATCATTGGAAAATGTATTTTTTTGTTGTTTCTTTAAAAATGCATACATGCTGAGCAGTGATGGCACATGCCTTTAATCCCAACAATTGGGAGGCAGTGACAAATGGATCTCTATGAATTCAAGGTCAGCCTGGTCTGCAAGAACTAGTTTCAGGACACACTCCAAAGCTACAGAGAAACCATGTCTCAAAAAGCCAAATAAAAATGCATACACATCTATTTTGTAAATATATGTATCACAAGCCAAACAAAATTCTCCTCCCTTAAGTTGTTTCTACTAGATATGTTGCTGTAGCAATAAAATAAATGATGAATGTGTTCTGCCTCCATCATAATCAAGCTTCTCCAAAAAAGCATAAACATATTAAAGACAATAACTGCAAGGATCTGGGTTTTTTTTTTTGAGATGCCATTATGATCATTCTACTTTTGTCATGCAGCAAGTGTCTACTGACATGTAAAATGCCATCTGTGTTTTAATCGTTGAATAAGTATGATGGTTTGAACAAGAGTGAATGCCATAGGCTCTTATGTATGAATGCTTCATCCCCACTTAGCAGAACTATATGGGAAGAATTGGGAGGCCTGGCATTGTTGGAGGAGGTGTGTCACTGGGATGGGCTTTCAAGTTACCAAAAGCCATGCCATTCCACGATAGGTCTCTCTGTCTGGTGCTTGTGGATCAAGATGTAAATGCTCATCAGCTCCTGCAGCATCATGCCACCTTCCTGATTTTTTTCTCCAGAAATGATGATTATGGATGATTTCCCTCTGAAACTGTGAAATCAAAATTAAACACTCTTTTTTTATGAAACACCTTGATTATGCTGTCTTATGGTAATAGAAAAGTAACTCCTGAGCTAGCCTTCACTAGGCAGTTGTCTATATGTGTGTTCTCAATTAGTCTAAGTACACGAAGAGGTCAGTAGACAAACTGGCTAGATATTTTGGCAAATATAAATAAGTAATATAATATGTAACCTGCCTTATCTATTATAGTTCAGTGAAATCCAAGGAGGAGGTTATGCTTTTATAAGAAATTCAGTTTGTAGGGAAACCTGAAGTGACAGAAAGAAGCTACATTTGCAAGATGCAAACATCAAAGAGATTGTCAAGCAGAGGAGAACTGTGTTCTGACAAGATAACACAATCCCCCATGCTAATCACTACCCATGGTCTTGCCAAGATGGTTCCATGTGCATCTGGTTGTTTGAATGAAACCAGTACATTGTGGAGATGTAGAAGACAATGCATTCTGCTTTATACAACACATATTTTATGAGCAGTACACAGACTGAAGAAGTATAACATATTAACAGTAATTAAAAACTAGGAAAATAAAAAATGGAAACTGTCTTCATAGATTTAAAATACATACCACTTTAAAAAAAAAACAGCTTCAAGACAGATAACACTGATGACGACTCCTTGAACCATAAAATCCTAAAAAATATGCAAGGGCATTTCTGACAATAAAAGTGAGAATATTGCTTATTTTGGAAGCATAAAGATTGAAACAGGGAGGAAGAACATGAAGTGTTCAAAGATGGCAGGCTCAGGCTTCTTTTCTTAATACAGAATATTTAATGGAGCAGTAAATCAATATTGATATATATACATATTATATATAAGCATATATATATATATATATATATATATATATATATATATATATATTCAAGCACATTATGGGGACAAAATTATAAAAATTTGAGGTACCAATCATAGACATTCAGGGTAATTCTATTAAAAATATCTTCAGTATTTCTTGTAATATAGTACCATTTCTGAATAAACATGCAGCCTTCAAAAGTGACTACTTCACAGGTTTAGTGATATTTAAATGTGTATAGTCTGAAATTTATTTAGAAAGGCACAATACCATATAAACACAAATAATGTATATATTTTCATGACCAATTTTATAGTTGAGAAAATATAGTTATGTTAGTATGAAGGGTTAGAATTTTATGCAGAAAGGCTTAAGAAAATATTTTATTTATAAAAGAAGTGTGTGCCAGAGTATGTTTCCAAGGTATATATTTATTCTATATCTGAAATGAGGGCTATATAACTAAAGAATGTTTCCAGGAATAAGATTAGAAAATGCATGAGGTCTAGACATTTTGAGCAACTGTGGTTAAGAGAGTGGAACCACCTAACAGGGAAGACATTTGATTGACAGGCTTGAGGATGACTCAACTTGTGAAGAGAGGAATAACAATAGTGCTTCAAGCAAACTTTCTATTTCTGCTTGGATTATTTGAGAAACTCAGGCAAAATTCAAGGCGCTGCTTAGACTCTGCACATCACTTCAGCGGGAGCAGGAGGCTACACTGGGAAAATGAAGCACACTGATTTAATAACTGACAAGAATGCAGGCTATGTAGGAAGAACTGGGTGACGGGCATTGCTTTGCAAATGCCCTGACTTTGATTCTCTATAATGTAGGCACAAAAATGTGAGATAATCAATTTTACCATTGTAGGAAAGAATGATTTCTAGTCACATTAATATCTCTATAAGATGTGCATGTAAATAATTATCAGAAGACATTTGGGGGCAAATAGCATTAAACTGTGAAGAGCATTGTATTTTGGAAATTTTGTTGTCACTTAATTTATAACATCACAGTATAAGTGCAATCAACTTCAGATTATTAAAATACCAAAGAAATAACAGTGATGTTTTAAGAGATATTTGAATAATATGAAAGAGAATAATCTTGAATTAAAAAAGAGTACAAGCATGAGAAAGGGAAAGAGGCATAATGGCAAGGATTTCTTTAATAGAATTGCAATTGGTTTTCCCAGAACTGCAGTCTTGAGGGAGGTAATGAACTGGAAAGATTCTGGGCCAAAATCAGCCAGGAGGTTATTGCCATGAACCTGAGTTGTCCAATTCATCCAGTGGAAATGCAAAGATATGCAAGTAGATTATACTCTTGACTCTAGTCCTAATGTGTTTGGACCTAAATGGCAAACAAATTGTTGCTTATCTGTAGCAGTCTTTCCTTTTGCTTTAGAATCTATGCCTGTATGGCCTCTGTTTCACACTGCCTTCCTCACCTATAATTCAGGTTGCTTTTCTTTAATTGAAAATAGATTCCTTTCTTATACGATATATCCTGTTTATAGTTTCCCCTACCCCCACTCCTCCAGGTTCCTCCCCAACTCCTCTCCCCTCAGGATCCACTCCTTCTGTCTCTCACTAGAAAAGAACAGACTTCTAAGGATAACAACCAAACATGACAAAATTAAATGTAATAAGATGAAGCAAAAACTTGCATAATGGATTTGGACACAGTAACCCAACAGGAGTCCCAAGAGTAAGCACAAGAGTCAGAGATCCACTCAATCTCACAGTCAGAAGTCCCATAAAAATAAAATACTAAGCTATTAGTATAATAAATATACAGAGGACATGGTATAAATACTGGCCTTGCTGCTTCAGTCTCTGTGAACTTCTATGTACCTTGATTCATAGGACCATGTTCTATTGGTGTCCTCCATCCCCTCTGACTTTTACATCCATCCATCTCCTCGTAGGTAGGAGTCCCTGATCTCCGCAGAGAGGGAAACAATGGATACCTCCAATTTAGACACTCATTCTGTGTGTCTGGCCATGGGTCTCTACAACTGACTTTATGTCCTGTCAGGGAAGCCTCTCAGAAGATGACGGGATCATTTCAGACAACTGATCTATGACAACAGGTCTATGAATATAGAAGAATATAGCATTAAGAATCAATTTTTAAAATGTCTCCTTTAAAAAACTGTATTATCTTCATACATCTGTGTATTTCTCCTCCAAAAGAGAAAACATTGATTTAAGATTATTTCTTCATTGTAGACAGAATACATGAATGGATATTTCTCTGAAGAGTTTCACTAACTCTGATTCTTATGCCAAAATAGAAACCTTATAGTCTCTCTTTATATTATCTGGTCATTTAACAGCTCCATCTCATAGTAGGTATTAAGACTTGTTATTCTAATCATTATAAATTAAAGTATACACATCAAAACTTAAGATAATGTAATTGAGTAATATTTGCAAACTAATTACTACATATTTAATATTTATGCTCATTGTAGTGATGAGGCGAGCAGGCCTACTTTTCGTCCTGCTCGGCTCCTGCATGACTAGTTTAGCCCCAGAAATAACAACACACAAACTGTATTCATTTAAACGCTGCCAGGCCCATTAGTTTCAGCCTCTTCTTGGCTAACTCTCACATCTTGACTAACCCATTTCTAATAATCTGTGTAGCACCATGAAGTGGTCGCTTACCAGGAAGGATTCAGCATGTCTGACTTGGTGGCTGGCTCCATTGTGTCTGGCCTTAGTTGATATAAATCATTCTGTATAATAAATATGTATCAGCTTATTTTGCACTTAATAATTTCTATTTGGTTTATATACATACAGTATATATTTTGATAACAATGATATGAATTGATGTATATTTGATTAATTTGGAAATCTCTAAAAACCTATTTTATCCTATTATTAGATAAGTTAGTTAACATTTAGTCTTCAGTTTCATAACATACAGAATTAGTATTTTAGTAGTGTCTCTATCATTTGGTTTCAACTGTCTCTCCTACAAATATAGAGAAACCTAAAAGATTTTAAAGAGGTGTCTTCATGCCAATAAGGAACGACAGATAACACCTTTTTTCTGATTGATGAAATCTTTGAAGACTATTCTGTTAAAAATTTAGAATGGTTTTCAACCAGGAAACATTATTCATGTGCTTATAGTTATATCTGAAAATTTGTTTCTATTCACAATAGAATATAATTTTAAATATAAGAAACAACAATAAACAATATATTATGCATAATGTTCTAAAAATTCAGTCTCTAGTATAATGTTAGTACTCTCTGGAGACTTGATACTTTGCCAAGTTCAAAACATTACTATTGAAACAAGCCTGAGATGTCTGTCCATTAATGAAGATATTTTCAATCCAAAGTACACCAAATATTTCAAGACTAACCAAGGTTTAATCCTCAACAGGTAGTTCCTTTACTTTTCAGTTCTCAACTTCTTTTCTGAGCCATTATTACCACTGGTACACACTGATGGAAAGTCAGCAACAAATGCATATTTGAAACCCATAATCTCTAAACACAGTATTTATATTTCCTTATTTTTCAAAATATGCCAAAAAGTAGACACTTTAAAAATGACTACACCTTTAAAATTGTAGCATGACCAAGTTAATAGCTAAATTCTACTTTGAACAGAATTCCTTCCCTTGGTTGTTTCGAAGCAATTGTAATTCAACTTCTTATCCGAATGTGACATTATAAAACCACACAAATCATGTTAATAGCACGTAACAAAATGTAAACAAAACATGTATACACAATGTTTTTATGACTATATCCCTTTAAAACAGAGTATTGGTTGATTAATGGATTCCACATCAAAATCCTTCTTCCAATGTCTATCATGACATAAGGAATTGTGTTTTAAAATAGTGACACACTTTTATCAGTATGAAACTGATAAGAGGCTCGGCTGCCTCTTTGTAGAACAGAGCATGTATTTGCTATGCTTTCTTGAGTTAAGAATATTTTCCATGTCTTTTTATCACCACATTGTCCTTAAAGATAAAAAAAAAACCACATAGTACATTTCTTCAGGGAACAACTGAATTAGATGATTAGTATAAATATTATTTTAAAAATATTTTAAAGTAAAATGGCACTCATAGATTTACAATTTCTACATGCAGATAATAACATCGTTGGGCTCTCAATGGATACATAATATTCTAGTTTATATGTGTAGTTGACATACATATATGTATACATGGGAGTGTGTTGAAGGGGGTCAGGAACAAAAGACAAATGATATTTATAAAAAATATTTCTGTTTTAAAAGATTTAAGCTTTTTTATTTATTTTGCATACCAACCACAGATCCCCCTTTCTCTCCTCATCTCATTCCCACTTCCCTCTCCTCAATCCTGTCCTCAGAGATAGTAAAACCTATAGGGAATCATCAAAGCCTGGCATGTTAAGTTGAGGCAGGACAAAGTCCATCCCCTCTGCATCAAGGCTGAGCAAGGAATCCCACCATGGGGAAAGGGATACAAAAAGCCAATTCATCCACCAGGGATAAATCCTAGTACCACTGCCAGGCACCCCACAAACACATCTGTCATCCACTTTCAGAGGGGCTAGTTTGCTCCTATGCAGGTTCCCCTGCTGTCAGTCTGGAGTTAGTGAGCACCCACTAGCTCAGGTCAGCTATTTCTGTGGGTTCCCCCAGCATGGTCTTGACCCCTTTCCTCATATTATCAGTCCTCAATCTTTTCTACTGGACTCCGGGAGCTTGGCACAGTTCTAGCTTTGGATCTTTGCTTCTGCTTTCATCAGTTGCTGGATGAAGCTTCTATGATGACAATTGGGGTAGTCACCAGTCTGATTCCTACAGGGGAAGGCCAGTTCAGGCACCCTCTCAATTGTTGCTAGGAATCTTAGCTGGGGTCATCCTTATGGTTTTCTGGGTGTTTCCCTAGCACCATATTTCTCCATAAACTCCATATGGCTCCCTCTATCAAGATATTTCCTTCAATGTCCTCCTCTGTCCCTTCCCCATTTTGACCCTCCTGTCACCTCATATTCTCATCCCCCCCCCTCTTTCTCTCCCTGGCCTCCAATTTACCCAGAAGATAGTATCTTTTCCCCTTCCTAGGGTGATCCATGTGTGTAACTCTTAGGGTCCTCCTTGTTACCTAGTTTCTCTGGGACTATTGATTATAACCTGGTTATCCTTTGCTTTACATCTAATATCTGCTTATGAGTTAGTACATACCATGTTTATCTTTCTGGCTCTGAGTTTTCACACTCAGGATAATTTTTTTTCTATTTCAATCCTTTTGCCTGCAAATTTCATGATGTCATGTTTTTTTAACCACTGAGTAGTACTTCATTGTATAAATGAATCACGTTTTCTTTATCTATTCTTTGGTTGAATGGCATCTATGTTGTTTCCAGGTTATGGTTATTAAAAATAATGCTGCTCTGAACATAGTCGAGCAAGTATCCTTATGGTATGATTTTGTACACTTTAGATATATTCCCAAGAGAAGTAATGCTGGGTCTTGAGTTGATTAATTCCCCATTTTCTAAGAACTCACCACACTGATTTCCAAAGTAGCTATACAAATTTGAACTCCCACCAGCAATGGAGGAGTGTTCCATTTACTCCACATCCTCTCCAACATAATCTGTCATCGGTGTTTTTTACCTTAGCCATTCTGAGTGGTGTAAGATGGTATCTTAGTGTTATTTTGATTTGTATTTTCCACATGAATAAGAATGTTGAGCAATTCCTTAAATGTCTTTCAGCCATTTGAGACCCTTCTGTTGAGAATTCACTGTTTAGGTCTGTATCCCATTTTTAAATTGAATTGTTTGGTTTTTGGTGTCTAGTTTCTTGAGTTCTTTGTATATTTTGAAGATCAGATGTGGGATTGTTGAAGATCATTTCTTATTCTGTGGGTGGCCCAAACAATATTTCTTATTGGTACTATTATATAGTTTCTTTGGACAGTCTGGTTTAGAATTACAGTGGTCTTCAAGTTGAAAGCGCTTCCAATTTATTCCTATCTTTTGTGAGGTTGCTTAAATAGGGCACTCATGATATATAGACTTTTGAAACTGAGGCTCATATTTGACTTGGAGTAATTAGAACAGAAAACAGAGTATATGCTGTTTTGGCTTTTTCCAAACCTCTGCCTCAGTGTTTAGACCTGGACATCTCTTACTGAATAGGAACCATAGTCGCATTTCTAATCCTGCAGCAGCAGTGCAGATAAGGAAAACATCTTTTGACGAACTTTAAGACTGATTCATGATACAAACTAAATTGCAAGTCTATAAAACACTGTAGCTTATCTCATCTCTAGTGATGTATTAATAGAGAACCTCTACCTTTCAATACTGGGGGACAGGAAGGTATCCTTTCAACTTTTTTTTTTTTCAAGTTCTACACCTGCCCACCCACTTCGAAAAGGAATGGAATTTACCAGCCAGGCATGGTGATGTTGACCTTCAACAAAACTTTCAACAAGAGTAGAGGCCTTAGGGTTTGCAAGAATATTTAAACTGAAGTTATGTCCCGTGGGTGAATCATAAAGTTCAGGGAGGAAAACAAATAGAGACGGTTTCCTTTTCATGGAACCCATAGTGATGGCATGAACCAACGATTTAGCACCTCCCTCTACTACAAGATCAGCAAGCATTTGCAAAGGAAATTCAAATTAGATGGTAATGAAAACAACATAAGAATAGTAGGTTAAAGATTCATAATCTCAGCTCAATTTGTGGTTTCCAAAGCAGTCATTACAAGGTGATGACTCAAAAGTATGCTTTATATGTAAAACATATTGGAATTTCATGATACCGATGGTTAAATTAATATAAATTATCTCAAATAAAGTACATAGCTATAAGAACATGAATGAGAACTACATATATTTATTAGGTAATAGCATAATAACTCCAAGTGATGGTTTAATAAGATATAAGTGGAGAGAGCATTTTAATAGCACTCTTTTTCATTTAAAAGGAGAAATAAAAGCAACATATTTAAGAAACTTCTAATAACTTCAAATGTAGTGCCTTTAAATAAAGAAACTTTTAAGTATAATTTCAGATACAAAGTGCTTCCTAATGAATTGGAAAAGAGTAAACTGCCTAGTATAATAGATGTACTTTTCTAATCTGATTAGACTCATTTATTGATTGTCCCCTGAGCAATTAGTTATTGAGAGCCAACTGTACGCCCAATGCCACATTCCATAAACACAAAACTGGAAATACAGCGGTACATATACCATGGCTGTTTCTAACCTCTGCTAAGAAATAAAAGAGACAATTGAAAATTACACTGCACCTTATAATGACTTACAGATGTATGAACAGATGTTGCAGGTATAGAGCATAAAGTTATGTCCTTACTTGAAAAGACACTTGACAATGTGACCTTTCTCACTATCTTGCTTTCTAGTAACATATGCTCAAAGAAATGGTGGTTTGTTATATACACTAAAAGAACACTCCAGGTGTACAGAAAGACATCATTTGTTTTGAAATCATATAGAACTAATTCCGGGTGAACAATAAGCATTGATATTGCAAGTTTTACATACCAGAAATCTAGTGAAAGAATGATAAGAGATATCAGGCAGTGGTGGCACACGCCTTTAATCTCAGCACTAGGGAGGCACAGACAGGCGGATCTCTGTGAGTTCGAGGCCAGCCTGGTCTACAAGAGCTAGTTCCAGGACAGGCAACAAAGCTACAGAGAAACCTTGTCTCAAAAAAACAAAACAAACAAACAAAAAAGAAATGATAAGAGAGGTAGTAAGAATGAACTCGAATGTGCTTAATAGTGGCAAAAGGCCTTAAAGCCCAGGTTAAATGAGAATTAATATCCAGGGCATACACAGACATGGATGTCTATTTGTTTAAACTAGACTTGTGTATGATAGTTTATACATTTACAGACATTTATTCTATGTGTGAGAGTTTATAAGATGGATTCGACTAGAAAAAGCCTTGCATGTGGGTCCCCAGTCAGGCAATTGAACAGCTATTTCACGGGAGAGATGAGAACCCGGACTGTACAAATGTAGCAATTTCGTCTCAACTGCATTTCTAGATAATCATTATGCAAGCGAGTTCTGATGATATTTTAAAGAAATCTCTAAGCTGCACTTTATTCAGAGAGCTGGCAATCTGAGAAAACAATGGATCGATCTCCTTAATGTCTGCCTAGCTCATCTCTCCATGCAGGAAGAAGTCTCTATAAGTATTATGCGTGTGGAGTAGAGAAAGGCAAAGGGAAGCCTTCAGGAGCTCAAGGCTGTCCCTCTCAACTGTTGGTCAGCCCCCTTCCTGAGAATACGGGATTCTCAGTTTCTCTTATTTTTATTTTTAATTTCCCTCAACCTATGGATGTTTGGGTTCAGATATTTCTTTTGCATTTCTTTGTTTAATTTTGAAGGTTTCACGCATGTATACACTGAAAAAAAATCTATTTCCCAGTGCCCACCCACCCACACTAATTCAACCATACCTTCCCAGCATAACCCTCGAAACTTCACACCTTTTAAAAAATACCCCACTGAGTCCAATGCCCTCTATATGCATGTGAGTGTGGTCCAGCCATAGGAACATGGGGACCTTGTGGTTATACCTCAGTAAAGACTGATACTTTCTCCCAAGGATTTCTCCACCACAAGTACTTTCTGTATGGGATAAGGCCTAGGGAAAATTTGCCCTATCACAGTTTGAATTGCAGATAGTTTCTCTTCCGTAGGAAACAAGGCTGCTGTGAGTTCATGGCTGCAAGAACCATGGCATGTCTAGAATAGGACGTTTCCCAGTATTCCTCTCCATCCTCTGATTCTTTTATTTTCCCTGTCTCTTCTTTGATAGTATCCTTAAGTCTTAGTGATTGGGTGGGGTAATACAAGTATCTCTTTTGGGGCTGAATCTTTAGTGTTTTAATGTCAGCACATTGAACAACCTCAGCAATGGAGGGGTGTTTAAGGCAGGTATCTTGTTTGGTGTTGAGCTATAGTCTCAATTCTTAGCATGTTGGGCAAAGGTGATGTGTCCATTGCAGCTTCCATCCACCAAAAGAGAATCTTCCCTTTAAAAAGGGGTTGAGAACAACACAGGTCTGTGAATATTTAGACAGATATTTAGAGAAAACCGTGACAGTATAGATACTAGGTTTGACCCTAGGGTCTAAGACTGCACCCGTCATGGACTATTGGCCAAAATTGCAGTACCACACATGAAATTCCCTCCTGTGCATAAGGTCTCACGCCTAATCAGCAGCTACCGCAATACTGACCTGCAGGACAGATGTTAAAATAATGGTCCAATTGTAACTGGGTGATGCTGGTTTTTAAGATATTTCATTCAGTGGGTTGCTTAAAGAAATGCATACAGTATCTATAATCTTCCAAAAACATTTCTGTGTCTAGGAATTCCCCTTTTATAATTCCCTATACAGCCAAACACTAGTCCTTTGTTACAAGAGTGTTAAAACTCTGTTTGCTCTTCAGTGTTTGCTTTTGAATGACTTAATAGAATGCTAGTGGAAATATTGGAATTGGTTCAGTGTGTACTGAAGCATTTTTTAGAGATAAAAGTCCTTAACTATGTCAGCTTCCCTCCTGTCCTCTTTCGGTTTGATTTTGAGGAAGGAAGCAAGTGACATAATAAGAGGTTTAATTTTTTTTCTTGGCAAGAATTATCTGTTCCCGAAGAAACAATAGGATTCACGTGTGAAGCTGAGTGGGAGCTGAGGCATGCTCTAATGATTTTAGTAACAGGAAGAAAGAAATGATGTCTAAGGTTCAAATATTAGAGAGTTTTAATTTGTAGTTCTATATATCCTTCTTCAAATAGTACATATGTATTATATTTATGAAGCCATTTTAATTTAAAACATGCTTTCCAAAATAGTATATGCATAAGGACAGTCATATTAAAAAAGCCAGTCTGTTTTATATTGGAATATCAAGAACAACACACTATTTTCAATTTTTTAAACAGCTCCTTCTTCTGTTTTGTTCAAATGCAAGTAAATTCTCAAGTTGTCTTTGGCAGTGGACTGATATTTTCCAAAGGATCACTTTTAAGACAAAACCTGTTTATCTGTTCAGAGGATGTGATTCCTAGGGGTCTGTCCAGCCCTCAAGGTGGAGGTGTGAAGGATGTGGGAGAAAGAGGCACATTCTCCCACCAGGATTTGATGACAGACTGCTGTAACCTCCTACCAGAGAGAATTGGTCTGTTTGTTCAGCCTGGAGTCAACCCTTAGCCTCTGCATACATATCAGCTCAGTGAGGAGTGGAGAGGCACTTACTCACCCCTGCATCTTTGTGTCTCACTACAAAACGCCAGCCCAAACATGGAAGAGATGCTGAGCAGCTACTCAGGCAATCAACCGAGATGCAGCACAGCAAAATCCACATGTTCTTTAAAGTCAGTCTCAGTGATAGAGAAGAAAAAAAAGTCCCTATGAAGCCTCAGTTTGAACACTTTTCTGATATACACAAGATCTTTAGCTTTGCTCCAGAGAACCTCAGTTTCCATAGCTTCATAGGCAAGGTGATCGATGATCAGCGGGTAAAGCCCTTTGCATCCCAATTCTGACTGCCTGAGTTCAATCTCTGGGAGTCATGGAGAAAGGAGGAAGCTGATTTCCAAGAGCTGTTCACTGATCTTGGTGTTTAGCATGCTATATGCAATCTAATACATCAGAAACAAACCTACAACAATAACAATGAAACAATTTTATCCAAATATATTTTATGTATTTGAGTGTTTTTCCTCTTTATATATGTGTCCCTCATATCCACATAAGTGAGAAGAGGGTGGCAGATCCCTTGGAACTGGCATTATAGATGCTTGTGAGCTGTCAAGTGGGTGCTGGAAACAAAAATCCCTCCTAGAGCAACAAATGTTCTTATCCACTGAGCCAACTTCCCAGCCCATAAAAAAAGCAGATTCCCATCTCTTTAATATTATGATACTTATTCTCTGAAACTGTGATAATGAACAAAACAGTGATTCAAGAATTATTAGTTGGGTGTTTAAACCTACCATTATACACACACACACACACACACACACACACAAAACCTGTCTTAGCTCTTGTTCTCATTGATGTAATAAAATAACATATCAAAAGCAACATAAAGGAGAATGATTATCTGGCTCACAAATCTAAGTTATATCCCATCATCGTCGGGAGAGATTTTGCAGAAAGAACATGAAACACACTGTATCTATAGTCAAGAGCAGAGAGCTATGAATTAATGCATGCTTGCTAGAACTCAGCGTACCCTACTCATTTGTATAGCCCAAGATCCAGTGTTCATGGAATGGTCCCACCCACAAATAAAATGAGTTTTCCACATCAATTAACCTTGGTCTTTAAGCTCCCTCTCAAGTGTGCCTATAGGCTTTTCTCCTAGGTACTGAGTTGACAATTATTATTAACCATAAAACAACAATGGGGCAATTTAGGACATAGAATACCTACTTCTCTCCAACTTTTCTGCCTTTGCTTCACTGCTGTGTGAAGTGTGTTGTCTTAGGACGGGTGAGGACTCCTTAAAACAATGAACATAAAGTCCATTCCACTCAGAAGCCTAAGTTTTCCTTCTCTTAGCTGATTCTACACCATATTTTCTGCTCTTATGTCTATCCAGTTAATATGAATACATGGAAGATTGCTTGGGACATAGGAGGTATAGGTTGGCTAACTATAAAGTGAACACCAAAAATTTGCTGAATGCCTATCAGTAGACACAGGAGTATAGATTTGGAGATAACAAATTACCATAGTATTCACAGACTCAATCTCATTGTTCATAGGGTACACTAGTGACATTTATCATATTCTAAATTTTGTTATCTCAAAATTCATGCTATATTTTTTGTCCATCATGATAAGTGGTTTCCTAACACAATCAGCAACTATACTCTCCGTTTTCCATCACAATGATAAAATGAACTTACAATGTTGAATATCCAAATTATAAAGTTTTGCAGCACATGAGGGGATAAATAACATAAAAATCCCTATGTGGGAGGCAATCTTAGAGGCTTTTTGATAAATGTTTTTCTATCAAAAAGTAGAACTGGAGGTTTGAAAGATGGCTCAAAGGTCAAAACTGTGTACTGTTCTAGCAGAGCACCTGAGTACTTCATCCAGTCCCAGGACAGTCAGCCAACAAGTTTCAGGGGACCTGATACCCTCTTCTCTCTCTGAAGACAAATGCACTCACCGTCATATTAGCCTGCCATATACACACATACACAAAACCGTAACAATCCCTACAAATAAATATTTAGGAAAAAATGGTTGTTTCGAATTTAAGAAATGAACTCATCATGGAAAATCTATGAAGCCCACTTACACCACTCATCCATGTTATTGTTTACAGAAATCCTTGTGACTGAAGGGAGATATAAGGTCTAGAAATCTTTTTTTCACCCTGATAATTTGATTTCCAGGTTGCAGACATTTACAGCCAACGGAGATACTAGGATCCTGCAGGTTTCATATTGTGAAGAAATAGTTACAAAGACCTGATGTGCCACTGTTTCTCCAAAATCATCATGCTTATTCAGACTCCCTGGGGCTTTTAAGAAGTTGCAGATTGTCAGAGTAGACATAAGATGGAGCCTGCTACTCTAGCGTCTCAATGGACTCCCAAGAGAGGCCAGTGTCTCTACTTAATGTAACTCACATGAGTGGAAAGGGGGAATTTCCTCTCCAGGGCCCACTGACTTAACTAGTTCATTATGGCACAAGCTGCTTTAAAGGGAAGTCTCCAGGGTTTGTCTGGGCAGGCACAGTCACTGCAGTGGATTTGGTAGCATGGGGCTCTGACTAGAGTTAAGTACAGATTTACTGATTACGCTGCCAGTTTGAGTACAGGGCTTGTGAAACTACAACTGTGGTAGTAAAATGTGTTTATCTTTGCAATAGTAAGAGCTGTGGAAAAGGAGAGCAGTCCTATAGGATCTTCAATAAAATATAGAATTATACTTTCTCCAACAAAAATGTCCACTGTATTTTCCTTTACCAATAATAATGTGGATACATTGGTAGATTTTAAAACTGTATGCAGTGATCTTTCATTAGATTTGATAATATGAAAGCTGAGAACGGATTGAGACAAATGCCTTCTAATGGAACGGAGTTACATTTATCTTTTTATTTTTTTACAAAGCAAGCTAAATAGATGTAGGATTAACAAAGAAAAGAAAATCTTGGCATTATTACTATGATCAAAACTTAATAAATTTGAAGAGTGATTAAAATTGTTCACATCCTATAAAGAAATGGTTTTCATTTCTTTATTGTCTTCCAGAGAATTAATTAATTTTTAGTTATAAATTATTAGTTTTGAATTCATTTTAAAATGTAAAATAATTATACCATTTAAGTTGCTCATTTAGTTTTGTAATTTAGAAAGATTGGTATAAAGGTTATAAAATTCTGTGAGTTTTTAGTATTTTCAAATTGTGTTTACTGAAAGTGGACAATGGCTCCCTCTTCTGGTTAAACTGCATTGGTGCTAAAAATTCAAAGGTTTGGATGACTTGAATCTGAAAACACAGGTTTTCAAGATCTGCACTGATCTGAGAACAAAAAGAATAAGCTATTAATGCTAACTTGATTCAACAATTTATGTGAAATTAATTACTTCTCCCTGTATACGTTAGCAATTAACTAAAGCAATAAACTGTAAAAATAATGAAGATAGTGATAATATAAAGCATTTATTTAGTCATAAAAAGTTCCTTATTGTTCCAGAACTATAATTTTTTCCTAAGGTAAATATTATCCATCAGCATAGATTTTCTTTCCTCGAATTATATATGTTGTCTACATGAGTTTTAATTGAGTGATGCTTATATTGGTCCTGTGTGCTTTATCTTTCACACATTTTCCAGAAGGAATAGGTATCTGTAGACAGAAATTTCTGTTCTGTCCATTCCCACAGCCATTCAGTCCCAAAGAAACACACAGAAGCTTAAATTAATTATAAACGGCTTGGCCTATTAACTCAGGCTTATTACTAACTAACTCTTTCAACTTAATTTAACCCACAATTCTTGTCTATATTAAGTCACATGGCTTGGCAGCTTTTCTCTGTAAGGCATTTCATATTGCTTCCTCTGTGCATGGCTGGTGACCAACTGTCTTTCTTCTTCCCAAAATTCTCCTAGCCTGGTTGCCCCACCTATACTTCCTGCCTGGCTACTGGCCAATCAGCGTTTTATTGAACCAATACAGTGATAAATCCTTACAGTTAACAAGAATATTATCCCACAGAAGGTGTCTCTGAATTAAATATCAAAAGCTTCAGTTATATTACTTGGTTTTTCTAATTTTATGTCAATGAAATAATTTTTGTTTATCTTCAAGTTTTCCACAAACTAATTTTAAACCAGAGAACACATCAAATGTCTTATTACAGTGCTGGTATTACTGTCACATGTAGAATTCACTAAGGGGTTTAAAGCTTCTAAATGTCTTCCAGTCCTTATTTATTTGTCATAACTTTATTGCTACTTATCTCTCTTTGAAAGACTGATCTTCACAATAAACTGATATTAACTTTTCATGTCTTGAAAAACAAACAACTTGGAAAGGCTTAAACTTTTGTTCCATTTACAATAAGAATAACCCAGATCTCCTGTGTTGGAGGTAAACACATGTGAAATTTTTGTTTCTGCTAAATTCTTACAGTTATTACTCTGTGGTTTGCTTCATGAATGTCAGATAAGAACTCATTCAATGAGAACCATCTCAAAAATGTCTTAAAATGTTCATAAGGCCTAGTTTTTGCTACACCTGCTATCCTTCAAAATCTTCCATGAATGATATTCTTGTTCTCAAACTAAGATTTGAAATTCTGTCAGCTTTGTGGAACTAATAACTTTCCTTTTGATTAATATTAATATTTAATTCCTTTTATCCTGGCTATTTTTGATCCACAACAACTGAATTCCCCAAAGAGTAAAAGTAATTACAGTCAAATAAGTAATTTACAATCAAATTACAAGATTCCACAAACAAGCCCTTCTAAACTTTTAGCTTCAGGGTTCTCCTCTTTGCATCTAGCCATTAAAAACATTAGTGGAGAAAATTTCTTAATCTTATTGTGCAAATAAAACATTGTGAATAGTTCAAATGACCATATTCTTTTAACAACAAAATATTTTAGGAAAAAATCATCAAATATGAAATTGTAAGCTTAAGCTTCTCCATTCATGATGAAGATTTGATGATTGCAATACACTTTTAGTACTTTATTAAGATGTGAGGACTGTATTTCAACCTATGTAGTATAAACCTATGTAAAATTGCAATGACCTTTCAGCTTATCTAATTTTTTTTTATCATAAATATTTCCCAAAGCTAAATGAGAATGCTGTGAAGATGAAGCATGAAGTAAGTCTGCAGAATCAGAATCCTGGGATCATGTTGGCTAGGAAGATGAAAAAAAGGTTAACCAAGTGCCAAACAACTCATGAAAGTGGTGAATAGTCTTCATTTTCACTAAGCTACTTCTAATGGAAGAGATGATTCAATAGCCCAAATTTCCATTAACTTTTTAAATAAATGTTAGCCAAAATGACATTTTGTCATTTTGTGCTTTGGAGACATTTTGGTGAGTGACATCTTGTCCTGCTAGTCTTGTCTGAGTTGTTTCACTTTAGCAGAAATTAATTTAATACCAAAATATATCTTTAGATGATAATGACAGATATATATTTTTTTTGGCACAGAATATATATTACCATTCGAAAAAGGAGGAAAGGGAGTGGAGTGGCTGAAATACTGGACCAAAGCAAGACCCAAGTCCACCAGGGCAAGCTCTAAGCCCACGTTTCTGTACCCATCGTCAAAGGGCTCTTCAGACCTCCCACTCCTTCCAGCACATGCCCTTATTTTGGGTTGTCTCTGCATCCTGTCTGTAGCTCTCCTTGGCATGTATCCCTTGGTTCTGACATCTCCAACATTTTGGAGACTTCACTGTAATGCAAGTTTCACCTTCTTTCCTGACTCAGCTCTATGACCATTTCCTTATTGACTCTACGGGTAATGGATGAAGTGAAGTAAGTGATCTTGCAAGAAAACAGCTGATATGACCTGCTGTGACATTATGTATTTATTTTGGTCTCCAAAGCCCCTTTTATTTTGGAGTCAAAACGAAGGTGATTTCTGTTGACTTTATATTTCTAAATAATAAAATTTAAAAGTCACATGTGTAAATTCTTGTACAATATGTTTATTTTTACAAGGATAAACAATGCAATTAAACAAGCTCAGTATGACCCTAGACAATACAGCTATGCTTTCCTAAAGAAAGCTATAGGTTTTCACGTGGAGTAATGACTACAATGCTTATAGAAAATTGATAAATGGTCAAAAGAATCAGAAGGCTGCTTAGGCAAATTTCATTGGGGAGCCAGAACTGTAGTCTGATGGCTGTCTGCAGTTCCTACATCTAACCTTTGGCTAGAAAAAAATAGGTAACATTGGCCACACAAAAATTCAGAAGACTGCAAATCCAAAATATATTGAATAGAAGCCACTCAGAAAGCAAGTAGTTACAATTCCTTCCATTACCTTAGAACCAAGTTTCTTCTTGTAAGCAAAGATTCAACTTCAATAATGGAGATAGTGTAAGTGAATTCAAAAAATGTTGCATACCCTACACTGTGTTGAAGACATTCTAGCAAAGTATCTGCACAAATGGGTTTAGTTTTGAAGAATATTATCCTTGTTTGTCTTTATGGCTCATGTAAAAAAAAAAGAAGTTTCAAATATTACACCATTTACTTAGAGACATGTCCAAACTATAGCTAATCAGTTGCTTAAATTATAATGTGTTCTTTCTAAATGACACATTATTCTTTTGGGGATGTTTGAAACTCCTTTATTATTTTATTACTAGTGTTTATCACATTTAAAATTGTGTTGTAAGGTAATGAACATAAGAGTTTAATTTAATATAAATATCTATATTATGTTCAAAATGAAATTTTATTAGTTTAAAATTCCTCTAAAACTTTTATTATGTTTCCTTTACATGCACTAGCAAAACTGACAAGTCAAGAAATCAAAGTGTCCTGTGAAAGCTGATAGTTTTGACGAGTATCTTTCCACAACTGGTTATTCCTCATGATTCGCTACCTGTGAAATTATACTACATCATGTTTTAACTGATGAAACGTTTAACACTATGCCATGAAATTCCCACTCTATGTTCCTATAGATATTAATATAGGATCAATATGCATTAACTAAAAACTAATGGCAACACTGAGGAATATAAAGAATTTTTACATTATTTTTACATAATGGACTAGTGAGAGGAATAGTGAGAATCCTAAGCTTAAAATAAAAAGAAATGCCTGTATGCATTGCTTCTCTTTGAGTGATTGATCTCACTCACATTGTGAATAATATGCTTTCTGGATATTACTCTCCTTGAATGAGAAAAGCCCTGGGTGATTATCAAAGCCATAGCAGTTTTAAATTGAGGAAAATATTTTATATAGTGGCCTCTTTAATTTTTAGCTGATTTATTCATGAAATTTGATTTCACTCCCTAGCTGCTCACTAGAAATATATTCCATATGATTGGAAAATCAACATTCCTTTGCATTAGTTGTGGTCCACCTGAGAATGTTAACTATGGAAATACATGTTTCCTGTTTAAATTTAAATCACTAGTCCTTTTAAATGGTGAGATGTTGTGAGATGAACAGTGAGGTCATAAAATTCCCATTTTGGGTATCTTAAAGGTCATGCTAGTTATACAAGGAACTGAAATGATACGTTTGATCTCGAAGGTCAAGAAAACAAGAGAAACTTTAAGATACCATCTTACACCAGTCAGAATGGCGAAAATCAAAAACACCAATGATAGCCTTTGCTGGAGAGGTTGTGAAGAAAGGGGTACCCTCATCCATTGCTGGTGGGAATGCAAACTTGTGCAACCACTCTGGAAAGCAGTGTAGAGGTTTCTCAGGAAATTTGGGATCAACCTACCCATGGACCCAGCAATACCACTCTTGGGAATATACCCAAGAGAGGCCTTATTATACAACAAAAGTATATGCTCTACTATGTTTATAGCAGCATTGTTTGTAATAGCCAGAACCTGGAAACAACCTAGATGCCCTTCAATTGAAGAATGGATGAAGAAAGTATGGAATATATACATATTAGAGTACTACTCAGAAGTAAAAAACAAGGACTTCTTGAAGTTTGCAGGCAAATGGATGGAAATAGAAAACACCATCCTGAGTGAGGTAAGCCAGACCCAAAAAGAGGAACATGGGATGTTCTCACTCATATTTGGTTTCTAGCCATAAATAAAGGACATTGAACCTATAATTCGGGTTCTTAGAGAAGCTAAATAAGAAGGAGAACCCAAAGAAAATCATATAGGCATCCTCCTGAATATTAAACTTCATCAGGCGATGAAAGGAGACAGAGACAGAGACCCACATTGGAGCACCGGACTGAAATCTCAAGGTCCAAATCAGGGGCAGAAGGAGAGAGAGCACAAGCAAGGAACTCAGGACCGCGAGGGGTGCACCCATACACTGAGACAATGGGGATGTTCTATCAGGAACTCACCAAGGCCAGCTGGCCTGGGTCTGAAAAAGCCTGGGTCAAAACTGGTCTCGCTGAACATAGCGGACAAGGAGGACTACTGAGACCTCAAGAACAATGGCAACGGGTTTTTGATTGTACTGGACCTATTGGTTTCGTGGGAGCCTAGGCAGTTTCGTGGATGCTCACCTTACTAGACCTGGATGGAGGTGGGTGGTCCTTGGACTTCCCACAGGGCAGAGAACCCTGATTGCTTTTTGGGCTGACGAGGGAGGGGGACTTGATTGGGGGAGGGGGAGGGAAAGGGGAGACGGCGGTGGGGAAGAGACAGAAATCTTTAATAAATAAATTAATTAATTAAAAAAACAAGAGAATAACACATTTCTAGCACTGTTATAAGCTATGGCTGAAGAAGGATTCTTTTTTAAATTAAGGCAATTTGATGATGTTATAAGACATCTACATTTAGATGAAGACATGGCTATTTTAAAAGTATATTAATCATTTTCCTATTGAGATTGAATAACTATCAGAAGCAAATTAAGGGAGAAGAGGTATATTTGGGAATTACTGGTTAGAGGGCATGGTTCATCCTGTTCTGTCATAGTACAGGATATATAGGAGCCTATATAGTGGGCTTTCTTATGGTAAGAAGAAAAGAAGAGAAGAGGGAAGAATAAAGAAGGAAGAAGAAGCTCTTGTTAGTCCAGAGGGTACTGGACTATAACACTCAAAAACCTGGCTCTTACATACATCATTCAGGAAAGCTCCACCTCTTAACATTCCCTAGATTCCCAAAACAGTGCCACTAGCTAGGGACTAACTTTTCAGAAACATATGCCAGTGAAGGGCATTTTAAACTCTAACCATATAATATTTAAACTTTATCTTTACTTGGCTTTGCCCATTTTACATATTTTAAGGCACTATCAATTTTGCTTTATAAAAATGTTCAGTAATTGTTATCGAAACTTTTCATAAGCTATTACATATTCAGTTTAGTTCAGAAGTCTCCTGAGTATTTGGAGATAAAGGAAAACTACTATCAATCTCATTTATAAGAAGGGAAGAAAAGATGCATGTGCACTGAAAAAGAGGAAAGAAGTTTTCAAATAAATAAAATTCAACCAAACTATAAAGAATAATGATATACATTTAATTATTTTATAAATAAGAAGGACACATTTTTAAGAAGTTCTTCTAAAATGAGAAATCATCAGGCATTTATGAGAAATAATTTATGAGGATAATCCTTTGTTAATGATGAACAGCTAACCATGTCAAAACCAATATTTTTTATTAAACTATTTTTCTGGCATTGCTTTTCATGATATATGATTATAGGAAATAATGCAGCCATATTTCAAGAGACATTTATTATATTTCAAGAATAAACTTTGAACATCATGTCAAGATAAAGACTGATTTAGGAATGGCTGAATAACAGTGTGGTACAGACAAAATATCCATGTTCAATACACCATTTAAAAAAATCTTTAAAATAAAATTTGTGTTTAAGGGTTGCAACAATGTTTTACAGACAGCCACTTTTTCAGAGTTTCATCTGTATATTTAATTCCAATAATCAACCGTTTGTTTCTCTGGAAACTTTCACCAATATTATTTAAAGTAATTCAATAAATTAAAAACACTTTATTTTAGCAATAGGAGCTCTTGGTGCAAAAGTTATGTTGTAAAATAATGGGTTTTCCTCATTCTCTAAGCTTCCAGGAGAAGCTTTAACAACTGGAGATGACATACACTAAAAAGGTTATCCTGCATACTTAAAAAAAAAATTCATCCTACACTTATGTTACTCTAGGACCACTTCTGGTACCAGAATCTATTTTAGTCAGGGTTCTCTAGAGGAACAGAACTGATAGTTCCTTACAGATTGTGGACTTGCTAGTCCAACAATGGCTGTCTATCAATGAAGTCTGCCAGGCTACATGTCTTCATTATATTCTGGAATCCCAAAGAAGTATGCTCTAATGCCAGAAAAAAAAAAAAAAAAAGGACTTGACAGAGTAAGGACAATAAGATCAAGAGAAAGAGGTTCTTTCTTCCATGTCTTTACATTGGCTGTCAACAAAGGTGTGGGCTAGACTAAAGGTGGATTTTCCTACCTCAAACGATCCAGATTAGCAGGGGGTCTTCCCACAACAAATGATTTGATTGAGAAAAGTCCTTCACAGAGGTACTTGGAAGTCTGGGTTTTAGTGTACTTCAGATGTAGTCAAGTTGATAGGCCAGAATAACTTCCTCAGGTAGGTATCTTTGTTCAGCCTTGCTTATGCCTGTGTATGCATTCTAGAAAACAAGTCCTCCAAACAACATTATCCTTATGAAAGGGAAGGCGGCACATTAAAAAAGACAGTAGAAATAATTCCAGGATGCTCTAGGCAGCAAGAGTAAGACATTACTTAGAATCACATAGTAAGTTCTGTGAACTTGGAAATCATTTACATTATCTGTAATTCATTTCTATGATCAGTAATGATAATGTTGTTCTACTCATTTTGAAGACATGAGGGATTATTTTTAAGCACTTACATTGGTGAATGGAATGTATTAAATACTATGTAATTTTATAATTCATTGTTCTGTTTCTGCTTCTTTGCTGCTCTTCACTCCTGAACAATGAGATCTTGGATATTGACTACAAAGAAATGAGTTTTGCAATTATTGTATCCTACAGCATCCTTTACGACAGGCTCTTTATCTTCTGTCTCAAAGGAAATACACACAATATCATGATATTATTTATTAGTATAAATGTCTTTCTGGGTAACATAGGTCTATTTTCATAATGTTGTATAACCATGCTATTGACGCAACTTATATAATATGCTTTAAGCTTCAATCATTCATTTGACTGTTATAGTTGTCTTAGAACTCATGCTCTACTCAATGGGAATACAGATTTTCTAGACTTTGACATTAGCTTTAAACCATGTGGTGTTTGAAGCTTCCTTTGAGAATATCACAATGCTTTATGTTTTTGAATCTGTTACAGTTGTTTTGACTTTTTGCCTTAAGCCAGAATGTTATCCAGAGGAATTGTAGTATACGTGGTTTGTCATGGAACATTAATATGTCAGGAATGGAAATTTATTTTTATGAAGACTGTAGAATAACCAGTCATATTCAAGAATGAAAATTAAGAACCATAAAATTAATATGTGTCCTTATAATTTGTATCTTACAAGGCAACAATTTGTTGAAGCATAAAATGAAGCTCACTCACTCATATATCAGCCAAAAAGTATCAAAATTTTGTGCATCAGAAAAGAGTTTCTGGGGGATTTTTATTTGTTTTTTTTTATTCTTTATTGGGCATTAGTTCTTTTTTCACAAACATTTGGAGGGAGAACTCATATTCAGTGTGCTCCATTTTCCATATAAGAGACTATGCAGTCTTGATATGATTTAATAAAAATGCAAATACTAAATCAAATTACATTTGCCTTTACTCATTTGATTGCTAATGTGTTGCTTCCCTTAAGTGATTTAAATTCTGTTATTTGTATTGTTGTTCATATAATGTCATACTCTGCTCATTGCCATTCTGTCACAAATGGTTTTGATGACATGGTATCCATTTACGAGATATTAAAATCTTAACTTTTAGTTTATGCAAAACTAAGCTTCTTCTTCATGAAAAAAAAAATCTGGAGGCAAATGTTTAGCAGTACGACTAAGAATTCTACGTCACCTTTCATCTATGTCCTAGTGAGCTCTGAGTGCATATACACATTTGTTTATGATCAAAAAAATAATGTATAAGATTTCTTTTCATAATAATGTTTTATTAGGCAGCTTTACTTGTAGCAAATCAAAGAGACCTGGGATGTGATTACCACTGGAAGAAATGGGGCCAGAGCTGTATTGCTGAGCTGGGGCAGGTGTTCACTGGGAACAAGCATGGGCTAACTTGTGCGAATAGTTAATTCTTTAATAAATAGCTTTAAGAGGATGAGAACATTTTAAAGTTGTATATATTTCATATTATCTCTCTTCAACTCTCCTTTTCAAGAGAAATATTCCTACTTAATTAACGTGTGGAAATCTTGCCATATTAATTCATACAGGGGAAGGAACATCAGTAAGGGGAGCGTCTGATGGCCAGTGCCATGTACATAAAAAAACATTTTTCCTTCTGGAACTAATTTTCTTGCCAAATAGACTCTGGTATAATTCAATTCACTAAGTGTCCCTCACCTCTCATGCATGGCTCTCACCATTATTCTTGGGTATTAGTCCAAATATATATTCATTTCTAATATATGTCATACATTTATCTTGAGACAAATTTGAAAATCTGAAAAATAGTAAATTTTATCAGTCAATTACAATGAAAATAGCTGATGCATACAACTGAAAATAAGAAAAGATTAATTTTCACGATTCCACAGACATTCGATTCCATTGTTTCTGGGCCTCAGCGAAAGCTGAACTTTATGACAGGAAGGACATCTTAATGAATGTGGTCACTACACACTGAGCAGAAATAACAGAGAGGAGGAAAGACACTGATGGCCTCATTTGATTTTGTTTGTTGACAACCTCGGGCATTAAAAAGGTGATTTTGTTTGCTTTTTCATTTGTTTTAATTTCATACATGAATACAATTTATTTTGGTCAGATTCAGCACTATTATGCTTTCTTGCCCCACCCCTTGAGCTTCTTTCTAATTCTCTTCCTACTGAAGCACCATTTTTGTGACTCCCTGACTGTAACTTCAATCTGTTCCCAATACTTTCATTTTCTCAGACAAATACCTACATGCACATGCAAATATACCTCCACCACCTATCCAGTATTGTTTTGATTTCTATGACATAGGATTCCATCATAACACCAAAACCCAAGTCTTACTCATATAAGGGAAATATGTAAGGATATAATAAAATGACTCCAGGAAATTATCATATTGGATATATAGAACAAAATATGGTAAACATAATTGTGATATTATTTTATAAGATCAAATAAGACAGACATAAGAAGACAAGTTCTGCAGGTTTTCTCTCATATATGGGACCTTGCCTAAGAAAAGACACAAGAATAGAAAGAGAACTAGAATACTATTGGAGGATAATTGTGATAAATATGATGAATTTCTGCACCTATAAGAAAATTGTATAATGGTAATAAGTATTTACTATGTTGTACTTTCATTGTATGCCAACCAACCTTATATACTTATTTAATAATTACTCTGCCCTATTGTGTGGTAATACTGGGTGGCTTAGTGCATCCAGATAATAGAAAATCATTCAGAAAGCAGTGATACCAAATGTGGACACTCAGACGTTGAATTCCCCACAAAACTAGAAAACATGGTATGTTTGTTTTCTGAGTCAGAGAACTTTCCCAGGCTGTCTCTTGAGTTCTGCAGAAAAACTGTGTGGAATCCTGTTCCCGTGGTTCTTCTAGGATAGTCTGCACTGCAGTTTGCCTTTACTTCTTTCAGAAAATTCTCACCCTGTATTTGCACAACCATTCAACTTGTCTAATTAGGCTAACAACTATCAACTCTGCTGAGGTTTCCTTTCTTCAATATGCTTAGTAATATAT
>NW_026067944.1:15156391-15246159 GCF_014885135.2 Alexandromys fortis
ATGAGGAAGAATTTGTCTTTGCACTGTTATCCTTCCACTGCTCTGCTCTTGCCCCTCAAACCCACTGCCTCTATTGTCTGTTTGGTTTGCTACTGTAAAATGGAGAGGACTTCTGTCAGGAATTTATACATAGAGCACTTTTTTCCCAACTAAATCTGAAAAGGTTACTTGTTACTGAACATAAATGTGGACTTCTGCTTTCTACATCCTCTGGCATATATGTTTCTTGTCTAGTTTAGTTTTGCTCAAAGATTATACTAGTTTCTCTTTTATAACCCTTTACAAACTTATCTAAAATCATTCTCTCTCTCTCTTTCTCTCTCTCTCTCTCTTTCTTTCTCCCTCTGTCTCTCTTTCCCCCCTTTTTCTCCTTCCCGCCCTCTCTCCTCTCTGCTTTCTTTATTCTCTCCCATCTCACTTTCCCTTCCTTCTTTTCTCTCCTCTGACTCTATTTCATATCAGTATTTACCAAATTGTTAAATGATATATTTTTGCCATACTCTCCACTTTGATTCTTACAGGATGTAAAATTACCCTGAATCTAGTTAAGTGGCTCCAGTGGATCTAGAAATTTGATCTTATAAAATAATATCACAATTATGTTTACCATATTTTGTTCTATATGTGCAAAATGCTGGATAGGTACATCTAAGTTACACTAAAAATGGCAATATTGCCGGGCTGTGGTGGCACACGCCTTTAATCCCAGCACTCGGGAGGCAGAGGTAGGCGGATCTCTGGGAGTTCGAGACCAGCCTGGTCTACTAGAGCTAGTTCCAGGACAGGCACCAAAGCTACAGAGAAACCCTGTCTCGAAAAACCAAAAAAAAAAAAGGCAATATTTTTCAGAATTGCTGGAAAAATAGCGTTTTAATCAAGGAAATATGTTGCTTGTTATGTTAATTTTTATTTATACATCTTGGACCTTACAGACAATCAGTTGAGTCTTTCTAATATTAGACGTTAAAAAGTTGAGTTGCAGACAGACTTTTCTTTCAGTACTGTCAGCTCACAAAAAAAATGACATGGAGACTTACGATTAATTATGAAAGTTTGCCCTTAGTTTAGGCATGTTTCTAACTGGCTCTTATAACTTAAATTAATTTATACTTTTGAATCTACATTCTTCCTCATGCTTGTTACCTCATCTCCGTTATGGCCCTCCTAGTTAGTTCTCACCAGAGCTCTTGCTGTCGAAAAGTCCCTCCTATAACCCCTTCTATAACTCCCCCTAATTGAATTTTTATTAAATTAATCGTGGTGACACATCTACACACAGTGTTAAGAAATGTCCCACAACAAAAATCACAGTGTAAAGTAATTTCAAGCAAATACTGAAGCAATTTATGTATCTAATTTTGAGCTATTTCATCTCACCTCTGGCAGTTTTAGTCTACCAATTGTCCTCAGTAGATAAGTCAGTATTGGACAGGTGAGCCCCAAAGTATATCTTGCCTGAATAGAGGGTTAAAAAAATGAATTCTTTCTTCCTGAAGGCTAAGTATTATTTGAAAGCAATGAGAGAGAACTTTTCAGAAACTATAATAGAGATGCAATCATCTTCTTTTTTTTATCTAAGTACAGTGCAAAATATAACAAAGTATATGGGGCTGATTTCCTGCTGTTGACACCCATTTCCTTCCTTAACTTCCCCAGCAGTCTGTCCAGGAAAAGAGAGTTCCGAATTGTTCTGTAAGGGCTAGCTATAAGATTACAAAGAACTAGAACAATTTCTTTTTAAAAATCTTATTTTCCAGTAATTCTTGAATTATATTTATAAAATTAATGTTATTTTTTAAAAAAAACAGATATACTAATAAAGTTTTTCTAAGCTTAATTAAATTACAGTATGCTTAATTTATTTTTATGGGGAGTTAGTTAGGAATCTTTTTGTAGTCTAATTACATCCTAATTTATCTTTGCTAATAATTGGAGTATACTAATTTTCTCATAAAAAGACAAAATTTACTATGCATTATGGCTTGTACCTACCACATAATATAATAACATTGTAAATTTATTATGCTTAAAATATATAACCTGGGTATAATCATCTTAACCACTTGTGTGCTTTCTCTCCAGGGTTCCCATCATCATGGTGATCTTTTTTGAAACTTATAATCTAAAAACTGAGCAGCTTGTGAGATCTGTAAAACTGGCAACTCATAAATTTAGATCCACTAAGTGCAGCGTGACAAACTACATCAGTTAGTACTTGTATGATGTTTAAGACCCTCTGAGTTTTCTTTAGGTCAATTCATTGACTCTTTCCTTGTTAACCAAATTAACTTTATGACTGTAGAGGGACACTATCTTACTTCAAAACTAAGAACAGATTAGAAACAGTTTGTGTGCACAAATATCAAGGTCAAAAGTAAGGTGCTGTTGCAAACAGTGGTACATATCTGTTGAAATGCATTCAGGTTTGTCTGTCTGTACTAATGAGAAATTAATGTACCTTATTGTAAGTAAAATTTGATCGTTTCAATTTTCTTTATTCTATTTTAGTTTAGTTTATTGAGATACAGTTTTTCTGTGTAGCTTTGGAGCCTATCCTGGAACTCAATCTAGAGGCTTGAACTTAGAGAAATCTGCCTGCCTCTACCTCCTGAGCGCTGGGATTAAAAGCATATACCACCACTACCCAATTTAGTTTTTTGCTTTTTCTTTCTTTCTTCATTTTGTTTTAATTTTCTTAAAAAATAAAAATCAAAGCTTAATACAAAAGATAATATAGACTAAAATACAAGATACAAATACCTAATGATGTAAACCTACTATGATTTTGAGAGCAATAGTGTCTTGGAGAATGTATAGATTTTGAATCCTGGGTAATACTAATGCTCTATCTGGTTTTATAGAAATGTATGCTGTTGTGTTGCAGAATATTTAGCTTAAAAATGACTAACCAATGTGATTATTAATCACTTTGGCATAACTTTTGGTACAGATTCCTCACTGGAACATTTACTGTAACTAGAATATGCAGAATATGTACTGTCACGTGAAGATTTTCATATACTAATTATTAACCGAGTTTCATCTCTTGTTATTAGTGTTGCACTGTTATTATCTGAATGTAGTAGTTTCATCAATGGATGAATAACAGGTGAATTCAGGACTAAATGTTCTTCATTAGGCGGCATGTCAACTTGAAGAAAGCAGGTCAGTGGGGTATAATGGCTACTGTCTATGGCTGAGAAAAGACACCACAACCAAGAAAATGTGTAGAAGAAATTTGGGAGGGTGGTTACACTTCAAGAAGATTGGAGTTTGTGCCCATCATGATGGCAAGCAAGATGGCAGACTGGTAGACATGACCTTGGAGCAGTAACTGGGAACTTCCATCTTGAGACAACCACGAGGCAGAGAAAGAGCTAACTAGGAGTTTGGGTTTTTGAAACCTCAAGCTGATTCCTAATGACACATTTCCTCCAGTAAGACCACACCTCCTAACCCACCCCAAATAGTTATATCAACGAGGGACTAAGCAGCGAAATATATGAGCATAAGCAGACAAACATTATTAACACTGTTTGTTACAAGAGGTACACTTTAAATTATATATTAATGAGAGCCTTTGGGATCCAACCCCAGGCTTGCCCAAGATTTAGAATGGATGCAACAGTCAGCAAAGGATTTGGGATATGTGATGGCAAATGAACTCTCTCACTACATGCTATTCTGAATTAGTCTGTTTATTCTTCTGCTTCTATTCTAATTCTCCTGTCCTAATTCTAATTCCTTCTAGCCTGTTCTTTAGCTTCTTCTCCTCTTGCCTAAAAATACTCTTCTTATTTCAGGAGCCTTGAAGTGATAAAAAAAAAATTACAAGAGTTACCACTCATTGGTCAAAAGCACATTCCTAGAGTGATAGGGAACTGAGCCATTGTCATGTCAACACAATGCTTCAAAGCTACAGAAGTGAGATCTGACCAGACGTGAGTGGGGCACAGTGCCCAGTGGCAGACTCTGAGATATAGGTCTATTGTTGACAGCCTCGACAAGCAAAGAATTGGCTTGCTTTTCTTGGGGTGCTTAGTGTAGCAATCTAGTTAGTCATCTGTGACTCTGACTTTGTGAGTAGCTGTAAAGTTTTAAACTTACGATCTATTTCCTAAAAGCTTTAGTCTAGTTTGAACTTCCTTTGAGGTGAAAATGAGCTAAATGTGTGCAATTAGTCTTATCCAAAAGGAGCAAAGCAGGTTTTTATGTGTCAACCGTCCTCACGAGATAAATAGATTTAGTTATGAAGCGTGTCCTGGTATATATTCTATGTATCAAAACTATATAGCTAAACAAAAAGTCATCTTCTTGACCACCACCAGATATATGTACCCATGATATGCTATCACGAGATTACATGAAATACAAGGTAATAAAGAGATAACATAGCTGTTATTGTGCAAAAAGAATTACAGTTGAAAGCAACAGTTTTCAGAGTCAATGGCCCTGCTGGCCTTGCCGGGCAGGGTTCCTACATCAGAGAATAATTTCTCTGGTGGGTTAACATCTGAATTATCAATTGATATAGGATGTAATTGCACACAATACCTCATGATAAATTCTCCTGACAATATATATTTCCCACCAAACGTTTGTCTTAGATTTTTGTTACCTGAAAATGATGGGGTATTTTTTCCTTCAAATATACCTTCCATTATATAATTCTGTGTCACCACAAGTCTGTAGCAATAGATCCAACCATGAGCTGAAGCCTCTGAACCCATGAGCTAAATGATTATTTTGCACTTTGAGCTTATTTTCTAAAATGTTTTCTTCCTTCTGTAGCCAGGTAACCTAACAAACTGATAAACATAGGTAACTACGATTAGAAACATGCAGAGATACATCTGCTACCAGCCAAAAGTTCAGAAAATATATATAGGATCAACTTAGGTATTGCCTAGAACAGTGGTTACAAAAAAAAGTTACAAAAAGATCTACAATTATTGAGTGAAAAAAAATCAAGTGGTATTTCAGGAAGATGAAACATTCTTTTTGATTGAAATTGACTAGACATGTTACCTTTTGAAGACTAGAAAAGGATTAAAGAAAGAAATGATTGTCAATAGTAAGAGAGAAATCGAAGATATTAAGACAGCACAATCCAGTAAATTGCAAGCAACCAAGATTATGTTTAAGTAACAGGTAATCTAGATAGCTCTATTCTGAAAAATAGTTGTTCTCAGTTCTCCCATTTCTTGATTAATTTCTGTGAATTCTTTTGCTTTAATATTAGATGTTTTTGAAATTAGAGTCCCCCTTTCAAGGACTTGATAGGGAAACATGAATCAAGAGGGGGATGGGGAACCTGCCTAGGGTAGCTAAGTTTACTGTGAGAGTTGAGTTGCTCTCTGTTCCCTGACACCTGACCTTGATTTGTTTTTGAAAATACCCTTACCCTTTCTGATCCTCCCTGATCCTTCCCTAATCACATGGTAAACACATGATTTTTTTTAAAACTGCATTTCTTTATTGTCTTATTGTCTCCCTTCTGTAAAACTACTCGTGGTTTTACTCCACAAAATGGGCCCAAGAAATGAATTGAGAGCTAGTCTCTTTCATCTGATTTAGGAGACAGTCACTTGGCCAGCTCTTGGGTACACTCCAATAAAAAGTCAAGCTTGCTTCAAATTTGAAAAAAAAAAAAAAGCCAGAAACAGAACCAAACAAGACAAAAATGAAAAAAAAAAATGATTACAGTTAGTAGTTTGGAAAACTATCAAAGTCACTCATGATATAATATGTATAAAACTTCTTTATGAAACTAATTTATTTTTTCTCATTACATAAAATTAATTTATATTGACAAAAAGAAATTAGTATCTATACATATATGTATATATGCATACATACTCACACATATATGAATAAATAGGTACAATATTTATTTCAAACCCTAGCAGAAGGGTGTTACTGAAATAGAAAGAGTTACAGGTGTGTTTATTCCCTTACTATGTCCAGGAAAAGGTAATATTTCAAATAAGTGATTCTTGTCACTACACTAAAGAAGCGAATGTAAGTTGTCATCAGTTAGGATGCAGACATTACTGAAAATTTGTCTTTTCTTTTCCATAGTGAAGAATTAACTAGACCAGTTTTACAATTTATTCACTTAACAAGGTTACTCACAGATTTTTGATTGTATATTTTGAGCTTCAAAAATTTAGTTTGTAGCAGAACTTTTGAGACCGTTTTTAAAAGAATCGTATTAAATAATCACTTACAAAACTAATATTTCTGCTCTATTTAGTACTTCTTGGATATAGAAATGTAAAACTAATGCACTTGGCCTTTCTTTAATAATAGTACATCAAAAATTTATTAAAAGATTTATTAAATGAATGGTTTGTACTTAAAAATTGGTTCAGTTCAATTGGCTTCTATCTCAAAGTGACTTTGGGAATGTTTCCCTTTTTGAGTGTCAAGTTTATTTTTCAAGCACTTTATAAATTTGATGAAACCAATACTTTTACTCTGTTAATTTGCCTAGAAATCAGTGACTTTCATATCAAGTCATACTTACTTAGTTTTCTATACTTGCCGCAGTTTCAGCAGTCATAAATATGTTGGTATGCCAAATTCAGATAAATTAATACCTCTTCTGCTTCAGATACTTAATTGAGAGCTTGTCTATTGCTTGAAGCATGCAACATTCTTTCTCAAAAGAATGTCTCTCATATTTGCTTTTTCCCAAGATTAGTTACAAGAATTATACCAAATCATGGTGAATATTAATTTACAAATGTAATTTATGCATGTTGACTCTTTTCTTTGAGCATATAACATTCATAATTGGCCTCACCAGGATGAAACTTATTCTTTTTCCATTGCTGTCCTGATTGGAATTTTCATCTCTCTATAGTTTTTTGGGAGCAGTGAGACCCCAAATCCTGAATTTCTTATAATCCCCTGATCTGAGTGCCTACAGCTGCTCTGAGCACGAGACCTTCAGGAGTTCCTGTTGACAGGAGAGTGGTTTCTGGTGGATTTGGCTGGGGCATGGCTATCTCTATATAATCTGCCCCTGAACACAATAAAGGGGGCATTCTTGCGGAATTCAAGGATGACCCATGTCGCTGTCTCTCTGTCTGTGTGTGTCTGTGTATTTTAACCTCCAGCCCCCTTGCCCGAAGCTCGCGAACTGGGTGCCAGCACACAGAGCGCAGACACGGGGGTGTGGTGCGCGTCACTATGGCCGGTCTGAAATCTGTATATGATCCTATGTATGGCTCAGAAGTTTCTTAAAAGAAACAAGAAGAGTAAGGAAGAGAAAATCAAGGAAGTTTAGTATAGGTCAGGGAATGATTTAACACTGAGAATAAAAGCATTTGTTCCTCCTATGGTGTCAGAGTTAGCTTGAAATTGGGATGTGACAGGGATGGTCAGGATTTGATCAGAGAAAGTACCCATAGGGAAAGGCTGGCCTGACATTTATGGTGTGACTCATTTGTTTGACTTGAAATCTCATACAATTGAGTTGAAAATAAAATAAAATTTGTGGAACCAAGGATGAGTGATTTGGCCTAAGTGAGGGCATGAAACTGTGCCCAGATGTGTCTGAAAGTAAGACCTAGTAAATCAGCCTACCCCAGACACTGTGAAGGGGGCTGAGTCTACACGCTCATGCAGTAGCTTTAGCAGAGCCTAAAGAAAAAGAGCCACAGCAGTGACTGTCAAAAAGTTTGACATTCAACACTCCTATAGTGACCACGCAACCGGATAGCACATGTTTAAACCTTTGCATTTGTCAAGTCCTTAGAGATAATAAGTAATTTCTTATAATTTATGTCCTCATAGCTCCATATCTGGAATTTCTTTGCATCATAGCCTTTTTCATCGTATTCATACTGTCTCTGCCTGAATAAACCCTGACTGGAAGAAAAAAAGAGGGGAAAGCATTGTATTTCAGTTTTCATGTATCTAATCTATTGAAGTGTCAGAAATGCTACCAGGTATCAGGATTCATCAAGTCCAATCAATGTGAGAGCATTGACAAGACGAGATGGTCTCACATCTATAAAACTGTGCTACAGTTCCAGCCTCATGAGATTGATTTTTAAACTCCAGACGGTAGACAGTTCACAGTATAACATTGTTTATTTTCATTATCCTCTTGCCTCTTCTCCTGAAGGGCTGACACTAGCCAGCTCTTGGGAGAAAATGATTCTACCTAATGTCCCTTAGAAGCTCCTAGCACTCTCATGAGCAAGTAGCAAGTGCTTGGAACAGTGGAACTAAGGCATACATTGCTTCGCAATCTCAATTTTAGAGCAATATGACATGAATATCTGGGTAAAGCCATGCACGCTATCTGCTGTTCTGTGGGATAATCTTCTTTGAGTTTCTCAGATTTTCTTACTATTTTTGGAATGCCTTGGCCTGGAGATATAGCTCACAAGAAATATAACTTTTCATACTGTTATCTCCAGTGTTGTTCCCTTGTCTAAATTTCTAAATTTTATAATAGCAGCTATGTTGTGTATTGTTCTACGTACTAACAGCTCTTTAACAAGATCACTCTTTTCTGTACTCTGTTTCTAAATAAAGTTCAGTTTGGGATATACGAAGCAAATATTTGGGGGGAGGCACAAATTAACTTACAAAATCCTTAAATATAGATGGGTGACTGACATTACTGTATTCTGCATTTCCATATCAGGAAACATCTTTGAAGTAGAATTTCTGCAAGATTCCAAGATGGTTATGTCACTGTGATTGACTGTACTAAAGGACTTCTCCAAGAATTACAATGATAGGGGACATAGCTGTTAGTTTCAGGCCTTTCTATTGCCTTCTATTAATATAACTCTACCTTGGTTGTCAATGTGTGGTGTCATCAATACGTGTCTGTGGAAAGATTGAAGTTAAGACATGGAAAAAAGGGCAAGGTATTCCTCCATAGTGAATAATACGAGGAGGGGGAGGGCTTGGTGCTGCCTCTACTTGATAAATCAGGCTTTATTGACTCCCCCATGGGAGGCCTTACCCTTTCTGAGGAGTGGGTGGGGGGTCTTGGGTGGGGTGAAGATGTGTAGGAATAGCAGAAGGGGATGGAGGGGAAACTGGTTGGTATGTAAAATGAATTCAAAACTTTTAAAGAAAAGGTTTTAAAAAGAAAAAAAGGAAAAATGAATGATTAATTAAATTGAGAAAGAAGTTTGGCAATTTTTTGAAAGTTTCTGGATTGCTTCCTAGGTGGCTGCTCAGATAGTTTTTTTTTTTTTTTCTGATGCCAGTTTGCCACCTTTGCTCAAAAAGTAAGTCTGACCTCACTTTTAAAGTTATTATGGAGATAATTCATGTTATATTACACAAAATGGTTCTAATATTAAAAGATTAATCCCTTTTGCCTCTAAACATATGATTAACCATAAATTATCATACTAGACCAGATCATGTCTTTCAAAAGTCTATTAAAAAACAAATTAACCTTTTCTCTCTGGGTTGAACTCTCTTGTTAATATGAAAATCAAGAGTAATTCAGAACTCTTAGCTTTTGTGTTCAGAGGGATATTCCTTTGTGTTGTTCAAGTTGAGTTGTGACTGGAGAGTGAGTCATACTAGCCTAATTAATTTAGTAAAGCACCAATTAAAAATATCATCTTTGGGAAATCTTGTTTGAATTCTCTTTAATTTCAGAAGATGTTTTCTTATTACTCACGCCTCCACACATGATTTGTGTTATGCTGTGGGCAAGGGGACGCTTGCTTTTTGAGTAAGACAATCTATAGATTTTATTGCAGGTTAATTTGTATGTTTTCAGGTTTTTTTTATTTTTATTGAGCTCTACATTTTTCTCTCCTCAACTCCCTGCCTCTCCCCTCCCCTCAACCTTTTCCCAAGGTATCCATGCTCCCAATTTACTTAGGAGATCTTGTCTTTTTCTACTACTCATGTATATTAGATCTATGAATGTCTGCATATGTTTTATGTAATGAACAAGTAACAAATTCCTCAGGCCTTATGGGCCACAGAGTTGGATCACAGCTGCTCACTTCTGTGGTATAAAATGGCACATAGCCATTGACAAAGAAATGAATGGACTCGCAGTCCTTTACTTTGTCATAATGCACCCTTGTATGGTGTAGGCAAGCTTGGTGTAGGCACCGTGACTTTTCAACTCAATTTCCAACAAGCAAAACAAATTTTACAACTCTAATGTTTGAGCACCTCATCCTGAAATGAAGTCTGACTGAGGAGTTCAAGAGGTTCTCTTAAACTTTCCATATCTATGCTTACAAAGGGAAAAGGGAAATAGACTAATTCTAGAGTTAGGTAGCGGATTCAATGATACTATCTTTTAAAATATTCCAGTTAGAAAATGGATGAGTGCTCTTCTCTGTAAGAAAAACTGGACTAAAAGAGAATTGCAAAGAATGATGCACTGAAGATTTCAAGCTGGGTACCTGGAGTAGACTCCATGTCCTCAGAATATACTCCATATACTAGGCCATGTACTTGATCTCAAGCAATAAAAAAAAAATCAATCAACAAAACTCTTTTAATTTACTAATTATTTCATTCCTATAATCTATTTCAAGGGAGGAAAACATGCATCCCTTAGAAAGATGCATATTAGAAATGTACTTTTCAAACTTGCCTGTGAGAATCTGAGTGCTATAGATATAAATATTGGTTGATCACAGGCTATAAGGCATTTTGTTGGAAAAATAATCTGGTTTCCATAATAATATTTTTACAAAAGTTCAAAACATCACTGGAGAAAGTCTCTTGATTCTAACACCTCATTACCCAGCAATGCAGAATAAATAGGGCATTGCTCTCTATCGGCTTGCCTCTTATCCTCTGTAACTAAACGTGGCCTAAGGCAGTCCGTCAAACAGTAGGATCCTTAAATGTGTAATTGTTGCTTGAATAATTTTCCATCCTCATTACCCTTGGCTCACAATTACTTCTTAAATTTCACATTACATGTTGGATCTGGATTTTCACCCCAAGTCTTTCAAGGCAAAGGCATTGTTCCCAGCTGGAAGACGGTGTAGCAGTAGAAAGTAGTGCCTATGGTGAGGAAGTGGGTCACTCGGGTGATAACGTGAACAAGCACATTTCATTGAACACATTCTCTCCCCTTCCCTCCCACCAGTCTCTCACACCTTGGGAGAAACAGCTTCACCCACATTTTAATTTCCCCCATAATGGTCTGCATCACCTTATAACAACAGAATGACACACTAAAACTTCCTCCTTTAAATTGGGCTTTCTAGCTATTTTATCACTACAGTGAAAAGCAAATATGTTTGAGTATTGCTTAAATATGCCCGTTTGCCATCTTTTCCTTCATACCAGAATCAATCAGCTATTTTCAGTTTTACTATCAAATACACACACATCCAGTGGAATATTGCGCTACACTGTTAATTGCAGCTACCAATGCACAGGTGATCAACTTTCCTGATTCTTATACTGTCTTAGTTATTGTTTCTGTTACTATGAAGAGACACCATGACCAAGGCAACTCTTATAAAAGAAAGCATTAATTGGGGTGCTAATTTACAGTTCAGAGGTTTAGTCGATTATCATCAAGATGGAAAGCAAAGCATCATGCAGACAGTCATGGTGCTGGAGAAGGAACTGAGAGTTCTTACATCTTGATCCACAGGCAAACAGGAAGTGGTCTCATACCCTAGGCAAGACCTGAACATATGAGACCTCTAATCCCAACCCTACAGTGACATACTTCCTCCAACAAGATCATACCCACTCCAACAAAGCCACACATCCTAAAACCACCACTCCACATGAGCTTATGAGGGCCAACTTCATTCAAACTACGACATACTATTTTAGAACTTTTATTTATGTGCTCATGAGAGTTTCTATGTAAGGATATGCCACCTCTGTGCCAGTGTTCACAGAGTCCCAAACAGAATGCAGGATCCCCTAGATCTGCAGCCACGGACTTTTATGGACCAGCCACGGTGGGCACTGGGTACTTGCTGGGTACAAAACTCTCGTCCTGTGGCAGAACAACAAAAACTCTGTACAGCTGAGCCATATCTCCAGCTCAACAGACAAATTTTATTTCTTAGAGGATCATAGAGCATCCTCTTATTTCTACTTGAACTCTGAAATTTAGGTAATGAGGATGCTACATATCCTGATTTAAATTTCATGATTTGGAATGTCCTCTGTAAAATTTGTTCCAAGAGTGTTTCTTTTCATAGAACCACATTCAGAGATTTTTTTCTATTATAGACAGATTCTTCACCATTTAAATGTAATTTCCAAAATTAATAGTGTGACAAGAGGAACAACAATTCATTATATAACTTGACTTACTATGTTTGTCTTTCACAAAATGACTGTGTCGATGACTTTTCTAATGCATATGACAAAAGTAGCCAACAGAAGTTACTTTGGGAAAGCAGGCTTCAGTTTGAGTTATGGTTGAACTAAGAATACAGTCTGTGATGTCATGTGAGGCATAATGTGTGAACACTAGACAGTTGTTCACCCTGGTGGAGAAATGACTGTTGGTCCATTATTTGATTAATCTTCTTTTTACTTTGTGCACGTTGGATGTGACACAAGGGATGTTGACATTCACTTCCCGGATGAGTTCTCCCTTTTTATTCAAACATCTCTGTAAAACCTGCCACAGATACACACAGAAATGCACAACCGTGGTGGAACCTAATGCAGTTTACAGTGAAGAACAAACATCAGAGTAGCAAGTGGAAAGTTGTGTGGTGTACTGCACACAGACTTAAAGAAAGGAAATCTGAGATCTCGCTTTTGTTGCTGTTTTCCTATTTTTCAAAATTAAATATAGAGAAGAATATAATCTCATGAGTGGGATGCCACATATTGGATTGGCCTCTATGATTATGTTGCATGAGTGACTGATCTAATAATCCACCGTCCTTGGCCACTGTGATAGAATATAAAATTATTATCACTTTATCAGATAAATATCTCATATAAATCACAGATATCTTTTCTACCAGAAAACTTCATTGAACATAATTATTATTTATTTTATTAAAGTCTCTGTATGGCATATTGCAAATAACAAGAGGATGAATTGACATGACTTCAAGATTTCTGTGCATACATTTGTTTGGTTTGTATAACTACTCAATAGCTAATAGAACAAAATTTTAAAAATAAGTTTTGATTAAAGTCTCAGAAATATTATAGAATATGATGGAATTTGTAAACATTAGTTGAAAAAATCCAAAAAGATCATCAAATTAGTTTAACATTTATTTGGATCATTTTGTAAGACTGTCTAAAACTTCAGGCTACTTTACATTAGTTCTAATTTATGAGTTACCTAAAATTTTTAGATATGCAGACATTACTAACAGATAGGAATTAATAGCTAAAATATATTACTGCATGGTTAGTCACAAGTTCATTTCCATTGGTTCTGTATCCATGAGATAGAAAATTACAAAATGATATCTGACAAAAAGTCACTGTGTACAAAACTGTTTATTTTTTACAGTTCCCCAAAAGTATAGTATAGTAACAATTCTATAACCTTTTCATTTTATTGGTTTAGTATGATAGTACTTACAATAACACAAATGATTTAGAGTATATACAAGGATGGACCTAATTTCCATGCAAAATTGCTCCACTTTACATGAGACTTAAGCAAACAAAATGGTTTATCTGGAGAGTGTCCTTGGTTAAATTTCCCATGGACAAAATCAACTCTTATAAATTAGAATACGGTACATCCATCAAGGAAAAATGGACTTAAAAGCAGAGGTAGTAAATAGCCATTCATTTTGATAAGAATATTGATATCATTGTTTCTCATGAAAATACACATTGAATTATGAATATGTTCATTCATTCTGTTCAACCACTCTGTTTCATAATGCTAATTTATATTAATCTGGTTAGTCATGTTTGAAAATAGATCATATAAGTGTTTTTTAATTTATATATACATATATATTAATAAAATAATATTTACATTCTCAGAAACTTTAATAATTTAATATTTGAAAGTACAGTGAGAATAAAACCAAAGAATTTGTTTTAAATTTATTATCTTTCAGAAGCACCTAACTTTGTAGTGTCTTTACTGTGCTTCTGGGAATGTTTTTTAATGTGCTTTGAAGCTTTTGTCTACTAATATTTCTGTAAGTATGCTGGATTGACCAAGGCTCTGAAAAATCATAAATGAAGAATGCTAAAGGCAAAGTGAGGTTTACATGCTTGATCTTGAAGAAGAGGGGCAATAAGAGAGAGAAAAATATTGTCTGTTAAAAAAGAAATTATTTCCACTGGGGTGTATCCATTAGCAAAGGTATTTTTATATCCTCTATTAAAATTGTTCATCATCAACTCTCATTGGGATTGTATCGCATAGAAATAGCAAGGCTTTAGGCAAAAGGTGAAAAGTTACAGTAACATTAAAAAAGGACTGTGAAATTTTCAAAGGAAATTGGGGCTGTTTCCCTAATAAGAACATTAATAACTTGCAAGTGTATTGTCACATTTAGGGCAACAATTTATAGTGTGTTTTCCCAAGTATCTGGATTTCTGAATTTACTTAAGTAAGGCATACAGAAGAAACAAAATCTAAGCTAACTCATTGTTGGAACTGTTTGATTCTGGCCAATGAGATGACTCAGCAGGTAGAGGTTCTTGCCACCAAACCTGCCAGCTTTAGTTGATGCTCAAGCACCACACGGTAGAAGTGAGAAGCATACAATCAGTCAATTGAGCGATCAATCAACAAATGAATAAAATATATAATTTTAAGAAATAGTTGATTAATTCTTTTCTGACAGTATTTTGACAAGCTTTTCTAAAAGTGTTCAGCCCTACATGTGGTCATATTTAAATTCAGAATTACTTCTTGTATCTCATTTGCAACTTTCTCTTTCTTTATTAATAGTTTATTCATTACTAACATTTAAAATTTATATAATAAAAACTTACTCATAAAAAGTATACAACATTTTATTTTGTCACCATTACTACACCACAAGAATAATTAAAGAATTCTAATAATAATTTGGTGGCTAAGAGGATGACTTTAATATATGATCATTTCTATTTCTTTTATTATTTTAGAAATAATATTAATGTTTATTTAGATGAGAAAGAGAATAATAGAAGTGGATAATCAGAATATACAACAGCCACATAAGAACAAAGAGGAGATGGTTGAGGTAGGCTTATTTGGGGTCTGGGGATACTGATCAGTTGGCAAGATGTAAGCCATGCAATTATGAGAATCTGACTATGAATCACCAGGTCAGGTAAAACCAGGCACAGTAATGCATCACAATCCCAGCAGAGAGAGAGGAGGATTTCTGGAAGGGTATGAGTCAGCTAGGCTGGCATGCATGGTGGAAAATAACAAAGAAAATCTTTTATTTTAAAAATAATTATTTTGCTCCCTTACCATTGTTAGTTAATTTTTATTGATGTTATTGAGCTATATATTTTTCTCTGCCCCTCTCCCTGCTTATCCCCTCCCCTTCAACCCTCTCCCATAGTCCCCATGCTCCCAATTTCCTCAAGAGATCTTGTCAGATATTTTAAGTATTCCATCATATATGTATTAAGGGAATTTGGGTTACAGCAGTCACAAACAAATTCTACCCAGAAAAAGCACAGAAGTGATGCATACTACATACATACTAGTTACATGAGGAACAGGCATGTGTACGAAGAGCTGAACAGAGCTGAAGTTCTGCCAGTTTCTTTCCATTTGCATCAGACAAGTTCCACAAGCCTTTGTGCTCCAACTTTGTCCTTTGTATAATTGGAAGGTCTACATCCCTTAATTCATAGGAGTATTGTGACCAGTAAGTGATTTAGTTGTAAAATGCATCAAATATGGGATGAAACTTATAATTTTCCCATTGGTTAATTTCCATTCATTTAGTAAGTATATGAGTACTTCTAAAGATAAGACTAGATTTTCATTAGGAAATATTTATCTTAGTTGGTTTCGTAGAAAGGAAATGGATTTGCTTTTCACTGCTTGGTTATCTGGAGATGAGGGATCTCTCTTGGGAGACAATAGGCATTTCATCCCCTAAAGTAATGAAGTACATGGAAATGATAAGAAAAGAATACACACTGTCCACTAAATTAGTGCCATATGATCTAAACATGTCTACTATACAAGTTCCAATTAATCTAAACATTAATGGATGTACAAAGCCCCTACATTGGTAACCAAAAACATCACATCTAGTAAAATACATCACTATGATAAAATGATTCCTGGGACTGCTGGCAATTGGTAAAGGGGACCTGGAACATGGGATATTGGGGGTGGGTGGGAGGGGATAAGGGAAATGGGGAGAGAAAAGTGAGAAGGGGAGGATGGGGGAACTTGGGGAAACAGGATGATTGGGATAAAGGAAGGTTGGATAGGGGAGCAGGGAAGCACATATCTTAATTAAGGGAGCCATCTTAGGGTTGGCAAGAGACTTGAACCTAGAGGGGCTCCCAGGTGCCCAAGGCAATGTCCCAGTTAGTCCCTTGGGAAGCTGAGGATAGGGAACCTGAAATGACCCTATCCTATAGCCATACTGATGAATATCTTGCATATCACCATAGAAACTTCATCTGGCGATGGATGGAGATAGAGACAGAGACCCACACTGGAGCACCCGACTGAGCCCACAATGTCCCAATGAGGAGCAGAAAGAGGGAGAACATGAGCAAAGAAGTCAGGACCACAAGGGGTGCACCCGCCCACGGAGACAGTGGGTCTGATCTATTGGGAGCTCACCAAGGCCAGCTGGAATGTGACTGAAAAAGCATGGGATAAAACCGGACTCTCTGAACATGGTGGACAATGAGGGCTGCTGAGAAGCCAAGGACAAGGCACTGGGTTTTGATTCTACGTCATGTTCTGGCTTTGTGGGGCGTAGCCAGTTTGGATGTTCACCTTCCTAGACATGGACGGAGGGGGGAGGACCTTGGACTTTCCACAGGGCAGGGAACCCTGACTGTTCTTCAGACTGGAGAGGGAGGGGGAGAGGAGTGGGAGGGAAATGGGAGGCTAGGAGGAGGCAGAAATTTTTTTTCAATAAAAAAAAAATAAAAAAGTATTAAATGAATAGAATTTTAAGTACAAGTATATATATACATATATATATGTATATATATATATCTTTGGAGTGAAACTGGGTCACCAATTTTTTTTATTTTAGTCTTAGTCAAATGTTGAAAATAGAATAAGTAAAGTACACATATTCTCTTTTTATGTTCTAAAGGACAACTTCCATACATAGTAGTCAGTGATCTGTAGATAAATAGAATGTATACATACCGAGATTAAATTTAGAGAATTTTCTCAAATGTTGTGTAAACTTAAAATACAAAGACTGCATGGTCAGCTCTTTGTAATCCAGAGACCCACGGAAGCCAATGATCTAATCTGAAGTAGTAGGAACTGGAAGGCCAATAGTACAGATACGAATCTGAATGTGAACTGGAACCTGGTGTTCTAGGACACATAATGAGTGTCCCAGTTAATAAAAGTGTCGAGCCCAATGAAGCTTCCTGTACTTCCTTTGCTTATTTACTCTTTGGCTCTCAGTTCTGTTACTTGATATGTATGTCCATTGAGAAGAACCATCTGATTTCTTCAGTAATAATTCAAATGCTGCTCTCTTTCAGAAATCCTCTCTCTCTCTCTCTCTCTCTGTGTGTGTGTGTGTGTGTGTGTGTGTGAGAGAGAGAGAGAGAGAGAGAGAGAGAGAGAGAGAGAGAGAGAGAGAGAGAGAGAGAGAGAGAGAGAGAGAGAGAGAGAGAGAGAGAGAGAGAAAGTAATAATATCTGGCTAGATATTTAAGCATTGAGTAGCCAAGTAAATCTGACACATAACATTCAGCATCACAGTGGATTAATGAACCCAATGAACCTATCTGTTAAATTTCAAATCCTTTGAAGCATGTGGAACCAGTTTACCAATTAAACCATGATTTCTTGGAAATTCATCAAGGAACCCATTAAAGAGAAAAGGAATGTAAGAATCCTTCTATAGATCTGGGTTATAGATTATAGAGTGAAGAATTTCTTCATTCTCTATTTTCTACTGTTTTCAAAATGCCCTCCAGTGAACAAAGAAAAAAATCAATCACCTGTAAGAGGGCACACTTCTTTCAAGCATTCTTTCACCCTCTTTGTGACAAAGAAAAGGCCTAGATGGGGGATGAGGAGTGCTTGAACTGTATGCTGAGTCCTTCTTTTATTATGTGACATATATATTCTATGCTTTTGCACTCACATAAAACGCAGAGGTTGCATTTTCATTCTTACTGCTCTCTTTCTTGGCCCATCTATTGACCTAGACTTCTTGTCCTAGGAGACACACGAGTCGTCTACAGTAACAATAGCTTATAAGACTCTAAACAGGATATTAAGGCACTGAAAAATGAATTATATTTGTTAGTGCCAGGAACCTTACAAAATTAAAGATTAGATCACATATTTATTTTAAAATATTTTTAACAATTATGGAAAATTTCATCAAATATATTTTGATCTACCTACCTCTCACTGCTCCCTTTAGTACCTCCCAGTTCTACTTCCAATTCACCTCCTTAACCCTCCAACTATTCTTTCTCTATTTTTTTTCCAGTGGAAATATGCAATTACTATAATTTATGCTCTCCATATACTTCAGGGTGTGGGACCATCTATTCAGCATGGTTGACCTATTAAAGAGCCACATCCCTTAAAAAGAAACTGTTTCTCCTTTGGAAAAGGTCAGAAGTTGTAAACTATTAATAAACCCTCAGTTATGGCTGGGGACCCCTTAGTCCTCTTCCACTCCATGGTAGAATGTTGACTGCCTTGATTTTGTGTAAGGCCTTCCAACCACAGCTGCTGAGTTCATAAGGACAGCTGTCTTATCACACCCAGATGGTACAATTTTAATCAGTCTTCCTGACCTCTTTTTCTTACAATGTTTCATCTCCTTCACCTAGAATGGTCCTTAGCCAAGGGTTCATTGTTATATAGGTGTCACATTTGTGACTGACCTATCAACAGTTACATATTTTCTGCCATTGTCTAGTTGCTGAGGGAGGTGGGTCTTGTATCTTATCTGTTGCTTTCATTGGTTAACTAATAAAGAAAACTGCTTGGCCCTGATAGGACAGAAAATTAGGTAGGCAGAGTAAACAGAACAGAATGCTGGGAGAAAAAAGCTGAGTCAAAAAGTCGCCATGATTCTTCCACTCCAGACAAACGCAGGTTAAGATCTTTCCTGGTAAGCCAGCTCGTGGTGCTACACAAAATATTAAAAATGGGTTAGATCAATATGTAAGAGCTAGCCAATAAGAGGCTGGAACTAAGGGACCAGACAGTGTTTAAAGGAATACAGTTTCCGTGTAATTATTTTGGGGCATAAGCTAGCCATGCAGGCAACCGTGAGCTGGGGCGGCAGGAATGCAGCCTGCAGCTCCATCAACAAGTTGCTGCTTCTACAAACCCACCATTCATTGTACACCAAAACAAAGCAAAGCAAACCCATTTTCTGATTAATGACTCGATATTTTAATCCATGAAAAGGTTGAATTAATTCTCTTCCTTGAAGAATAATGCTGTTTTTACATAAGCCAATCATCAGGAGGAATCAGAGACCTCCTGCTTTTGTGCTACTGCACAAAACTTGAAAGGTCATGCCTCCAGAATTCACCATGAGCTATCTGACTCAGGCATATGGTGTTTTAAAGCTGGCCATTTGTTATGTTGTTTGCTTCCTTAACAACTCCTTGAAAATATTTATCCTGGATGTGTTGTATGGACATCATCTCTTAAGACTCTTAAAATGTCTTGCATCTTATGTAAAAGCCAGTAGGCTCCAGATGTTATTTCAACTGGGCATCAGACTAATCCAGAACAAACTTATAAGTTTGGTGTCTTTAAAAGCCAACTGGAGAGAATTAAATGATCCTCCCCAATATGTAGTACTTATGTCCCTTGGCAATTAGTAGCAATTGCTGAATGTAAGGTCTCTTGCCCCTCACTTTTCTATTAAAAAGTTAAGGGCCCACATCTCTCTAAAGAAGATGTGACAGGAAGGTCATGCACAACAAATTATGAGCCACTAGGAGAGTTAGCTGCCAGATCCAGCAAAGAAAAAATGGATGGCATGTGACTACCATTGTCTGCCCCTAGGATATAAAAATACCCCCTGACTAACAAAAAATTATCAATAATGTGAGACAATCCAATGGGTTATCCCTTCCTACCCTCTTGACTTTTCTTTAGATAAGCAAAAACCTTTGACTGAGGGATGAGAAAACGTTGAACTGCATGCTTGCTCTGGGCTTCCCCCTTCTATAAAATGTATTCTAAGCCTTTGGCCTCTCCTTTAATAAATCAACATGTTCACCTCTAATACTTTGCTTCTCAACCTATTCATTGGTTGAGAAATGAAGAACTTGGACCTGTCACTATCAGATGTCTCTGACAACCAACTCTATTAACACACCTATTAGCATAGCCATTAAACGAGAATTTGATATCATTGTGATATATGGTTTACATGTTTTGGAACAGTGTAATTCATAATACCAGTCATTCAGGTGCTTAGAGTCGAAAGAAGTATAGGGCAACTCCTTGAAACAATATCTTAAGATAACAATAAACTGCCATTTAGAAAGATTCCCAACTCCATTTTGAAATGTGTTTTTTGCTATTTGAATGGAGAATTTGGTGTTTAGTAGGACATGTTTCTCTTGTAAAGTACCCGAGTTCTGGTTCCAGTATGCATATGGTGGCTCATAGCAACTTGTAATTCCAGTTTCAGAGTTTTTAATACCTTCTTCTGACCTTCGAAGGTACCAGGCATGAACATGGTACATGTGCATATATTCAGGCAAAACATATAAAATAAAATAAATAAACTATAAATAAAGAACATGGTCTGTCATTTTTACATTATTCATAATTCTCTTATTTCAATCCTATAAGAGAAGAAAATCCAGACATGAATATATACAGGAAGATGATGTAAATACACTGGAAGTAATACCAAGGAGTTGGGGGCAGATACTTCCTTCAAATTCTTTAGAATTCAGTTTTGATCTTGCTCTTCTGACAACCAAAACTATGAGAAACGACATTTCTGTTTTTGAAACCACATTGTGGCAACTCCTAAGAACAGCACTAGCAAAATTGCATGTTGCAAGGGGCCACTTGTTCTTCCCGGCTGCCTCGCTAACTTACACCCAAAATAATCTCACAGAAACTGTATTAATTAAATCACCGCTTAGCCCATTAGCTCTAACTTCTTATTGTCTAACTCTTACGTAATAATTTAGCCCATCTCCATTAATCTGTATATCACCACAAGATCGTGGCCTACCAGCAAAGTTTCAGCACATCTATCTTCAGTGGTGGATTCATGACATCTCTCTGACTCCGCCCTTCCTTCTCCTAGCATTCAGTCCAGCTTTCCCTGCCTACCTAAGTTCTGCCCTATCAACAGGCCAAGGCAGTTTCTTTATTTATTAATGGTAATCACAGCACACGGAGAGGACTCACGCGTGAACTGCATGCCTAAAATTCACTGTGTACTTCATTGGCATTCTCACCTATTGTCCTAGCTATGATCATTCCCCTGCTACTGCTCCCCTTATTATGTCCAAATTATTTCACATCTACTATATATATATATAATTCTATAATCCAAATATGTTAGAAAATCTGTGACATTAGTCGTTCTGAGAGTGTTTTACTTCACATAACAATGATTTCCAGTTCAGTTCATTTCCTTGAAAATAATAAAAAATGTGGCTGATATTAAGATCTATTGTATATAAATGCATGTATGTATATACATATACTTATATGCACACATATATATTTACACACACACATACACACACACACACTACATTTGCTTGATTCATTGATGGAAATCTGAGTTGACAGTGTCTCAGCGGACATGGGCATGGAAATACGTTTTTGGTAGTCTGATTTCAATTTCTTTGGGCAAGTAACCAGAAATATTATAGCAATATCACATGAAAGTCTTGTTTTCACTTCAGAGGTTTGGTTGAAGAGAAGCAAACTGAAGAAGGGCACTTTAATCCCTACTCAAGGGAAATCATTTTTAACAGTGTATGGGAAAACATCAAATCTACAGACATTTTACAAACTGGAGAATGTGTGGCAATTGTAAGAAATTTGATATATCCACAGAAGTTCAGATAAGCCGCTGTCATCTCTGAGAGAATATAAACATACCTTAGTGTGTGATCTCTGGTTGTCAATATCAGAGACCTCATACTTCAAACATGTATGGCAAGGGAGAGGGGGATTTAGAGAAACACACCCTACAGTCACTAAAGACATAGAAAAGCAGTAAACAGTGCAAAGCCCAGGTGCTTCAGATACAGGGTATAATAAAGCCAGCTCAAAGGATGGCATACCATATGTTTGACTGGTTATTCATGTAAGTACTGTCATGTGATGTCACCTCAAATGCTGAATTAATGAACTATTTGTTCTTGGGGAAAACTAAGAACTTTTCTTGCAAGTGTATGGCCACATCATATTGTAAGTTATCATGACTTATTACATGTATACACTATTTGGGAACACCATGTGTACATACATGTGCATGATGAAGCTACATAAAACAAATAACCTGAGTTTGGGTTTGGAGAATTTTAGTGTTGCTAGAGACATCTATGATGTAAAAGAGTGTCCCACACCCATGGGACAAACACCTCTATGTTTAAGTCCCTCCAAACTTCACTCTTTATCCTTGCATCTCTCTGCTGATCTTAATTCTTCATTATATATTTCTTCATGCATTGGTCTAGCAAATGTGTTTCCACAAAATCTGTGAGTTACTCTATAAAATCAATCAGCTCTTAGAAAAGGTTGTGTGAATTTCCAATTTATGAACCATAGGCTCAGATTACCTATCAGCATCTTTACTTGGAGACAGTGTATAGAATTAGCCACTAACCTATTGGATGGCTTCAAGTACAATATTAGCCTTGTATTAAATTCTGAAGGTACACAGTCCATGGTCACTGTAGATTGCTTAGTGTTCGGAGTAGTATCTCATATCTAGCACAAGGAATATTGTGCTAGCAGCTAGTTTGTTGTTGCTAAATTCTGATAGATAGTTTTATGTAGATCAAGTGTAAAAATAAATGATTGCTTAATTATTTAGAAAGATTACATATGAATTCACTATGAAAACTTTAATTGCCAAGTAGACCAGAAAATTGTGGAAAATCATTAGCTAATACATTTTTATTTCTGATTTGGAAGCCAAATTATCATGAGCTGAATATTAAATCAGTAAATATTTATGAAATCAAATTGATGTTTCTATTTTTTGTTTTATTTATATGCTTCTGCCCCAATTATATAACAGATGCTTGACTTTTTTTTTTTTCATTTTCTTAGCCCAATGATTAAGTGGATTGAACTTATAAAAAAATCTAAGTATTAAATAGTCAACTCATTTAGAATCTACAAGAAAATATACCATTGACATATTTGAGGAAAGAGGAGTTGAATATCAAGAGGTAGGACCAGCCATTTTGAAGTGAGATAACAGATGAATGTTTTTGACACATGCTCTTAGTAACTTTTCATCATTTTCTACAGTGTGAACTGTAGAAATATTCTACCTGTTACGTATGGAGAATGGAATTAGTCACCACAGCAGTTAAGATTAATCATAGGAAAGTCTGTATGAAACTCTGATGACTGAATCAAGGACTTCATACATGCTAGACAAATGCTTAATTACTAAGTTAAGTCACTAGCTTTGAGACACCAGAAATTTCTAACTGGGATACAATGATGCAAGAAATGACTGCCTTATCCCATCCATAATTTACTGTTGCGTGATTATAGATAGACTCTGCTTTTAATGAACATGGCTGAAGTTTAAAACAGTGAAAAGACTTTGCTTTCCTCTTTAAATATAGGATCAGAAAAGACAATAGTTAATAAACAGAAGATAGTGACTAAGGAGATAGATGTTTATTAAATCCCTTGAAGATGTGAGTTCAAAACCCTAAGCACCCACACAAACAAGTTTTGCATGTCCAATTGTGCCTGTAACCCCACATCTAGGCAACGGAAGAGCAGAGACTGGAGGACCACCAGGAATTGTTGGACATCAAACTAGCCATGAAACAAGGAGTTTCAGGTTCAGTGAGAGACTCTGCCTCTAGGGAATGAGATGAGGTATGACAGAAGACAATCCATATGCACAAACATGGTTACAACACACAAACACACATACACACAAGAAATAAAATGTAAGATTCACCATCATTTGGAGTTTACTTTGCCATGTGTTAGGATCATGAAACTGTGGCTCTTCTGTTACATTTTGTTCTTTTTTATATTCTTTTCCATTATCTTTAGAATTTACTCTATACAATCACCTTATTGTCTTAATTTACAACAACAATTTTGAAAGAATTTACAAGAACAAAATCACAATGAAAGTTCAAGTTATGATTCACTATGTGATCAAATTTTATTCTAGAATGAAATAGCATAAGTGCAAGGATTGAAAACTAATATAAAAATGTGTGTGGAAATAGTGTGCTCAAAAGTCAAGTTTTAGTGATCCCCATAATAGAAATGCACTCGTATTAACTTTTATATAATGCCAAAAACTCAAACAGAAATGTATACATATATATCAAAAAAGATATTAAAATATGATATATATTCTTGATATATGTTATATATAGTTTATAATATATATTCTTTTTAATATATATATATATATATGAAATAAAGGATGGTTTAATTTTCATTAAATCACTTTGGGAGAAACATGATCATCAGTACAATTTACTGTTGCTTTTTCCAGTCTGTGGTTTTAGGCTTGACAATTTCTAATTTCCACAAAATTAGTTGGTTTTGATTCCACAACTCAAAACCTTGAAAACCTTTCATCTGGTGGTGAAGTTGAAATTGTACATGTTTTACCAATATTAATTTGTATATAAATTTGTATATAATTTATATATAAATATAAATGTAGTATAAATGGCATTATATACCCAGAAAAGAAAATACTTCTTTGCACTAAGAAAGATGATTTGGCAATTTAAATGTTTTTTTCCTAATTTGAAATATACATATATAAAGTATAACCATTTTATTCATATATTATAATTATACAAAACACATGTATTCCTACTGTTTTTTCTCATGTTTATATTTCCCAAATACAAAAGACTCTTATCTTCCACCAAGGTGTCTTAAACCATAGGTCAGGAAGTTAGAGATTACCTATCTTTATCCGTGCCCAGCTTGGGAATTTCTTCTCTAAATCACCCAATAAAATATTCAGGTTGGAATTGAAGCCATGGCTCAGGATTAAAGAGAAAAAACAGCTTTTGGATAAGGACACAGTTTGAGTCCCAGTGCCCTATCGGGAGACCACAAACTCTCTTTACCCCAGCTAAAGGGCATCCTACATCTCTGGCCCTGATGGGCTCTGGCATTCTTGCACACACTAACCCTACAGTCACACATATGCATAGTCTATGAAAATCAAGTGTGTACTGGACAGCATTGTAAGGTNCCCGCCACCGCCTCCCATTTCCCTCCCCCTCCCCCAATCAAGTCCTCCTCCCTCGTCAGCCCAAAGAGCAATCAGCGTTCCCTGCCCTGTGGGAAGTCCAAGGACCACCCACCTCCATCCAGGTCTAGTAAGGTGAGCATCCAAACTGCCTAGGCTCCCACAAAACCAGTACGTGCAGTAGGATCAAAAACCCATTGCCATTGTTCTTGAGTTCTCAGTAGTCCTCATTGTCTGCTATGTTCAGCGAGTCCGGTTTTATCCCAGGCTTTTTCAGGCCCTATACTCTACTATGTTCAAAGCAGCATTGTTTGTTATAGCCAGAACCTAGAAACAACCTATTTTGTTTATTATTTTTTTTAAATTGTATTTATTCATTCAACAAAAATTTATGGAATATATTCCATAATGAAATTATTATGATGACAAAATAATTAAATAGTGTATGGTGCATATGCTTAAAACCCTGCCATCAAGAGGGAAAATGCACCAACAGCCATTAATTCTTACTTAACCCAGGGGAGAGCACTGAGGTATTTGAAGTTATGTTGACCCCTATTCCACACCCTGGTATTATGTGGGCAAGGAAATAGCAGTCCACATGATTTTCTAGATAATACCATTATAAATGCTTTTTAAAACATGAAACCAATAATTAATAAGTGCCATGAAGATAAATATAAATGTAACTAAAAGTGGAATGATTTTTGCCTTTGATAATTTACCTTAATCATAAATCCTCATGTTTTCCACAATTATATGTTTAATGTATGTATTATGATTATTTGGAGCCAATTGTCTCAGGTCATCATTACATTATTTTTTATTCTAGTGTGTCCTTAATAACATTACTAATATATATATTTTATATATACTATATATTATATAATATATATATATATTTCATTCATAAATATAAAATACAAAATTACGATATTATGTGATCCTGCCCTTCTTTAAGGACATTAAATTGCTTTGTTATTTAATTTATAATACATAATAATCAAAGTCTTTCAACTTAATTTTTCATATCAGAAAATGATTTTTTAAAAAATTAAGCAAAACAAAACAATAACACTTATTTCTATATAGTGTGAAATTTATTTTGGTATACATTTTGAATAATACATTCATTGAATCTTTTAATAAACACAAGCTTCTTAACACCCAAAATAGGCAACTGCAAAATATTTTCTTAAAGCTTTGTGATATACTTTTAAAGAGATATAATATGTCTCCTTATTAAATATGTTCAACATATCATAAATTGATTTTATAAATAGCCTCATATTTATTTTTTTTTTGTTTTAGTAATAAGGAACACTGTTTTTGATGCTAATCTATGGTATTCATGTTGATTTTCTTTTTTGTCGTTACCATAGTAACTCTTTTGTATTATCTCTTGTTTATTATTTGCTCTTAACTTCTAAGTTTTATGGAAGCATAAACCATTTCTATTTGCTTCCGTGTTTATATCATCACTCTGCAGCATGGTGCTAAGCATAAAACACGTGAACAGTAAGCACTTTTATTCATTTTCAGGATACAATAAATTTAGAGATCTGGGGAAGAAAAACTGAAAAATTTCAGCTAAATATTGAAATGATTAATATTGTAAAGATTAAATTTGCTTGACCCTACATTTTATTCTAGCTAATGATAAACTATAGCAATTGATGGTTTAGTTTGGTTTGATTCTATTTACGTTAAGGCGCAACTCAGTTTGGGGTTTATAAATATTTAAGGTGCTCTAATAATTTGCATTTTCTAAAAATATACTTGGAATGAACCTATCCAAAATTCTTATTGGATTTTAAGCCAAGTGTGACAAACATAAATGTCACGAGAGCCCAGATACTGGTTTGTACTACACATCCCTTTCAACAATGTATAAGTTGCTTTCTCTTCAGGGTCTTCCCACAGAGGACAGTGGTCACGCACTTCCTGGAGAATGATACACACCCGCCATCGGCACAAGGAGCTGGCTCATGTCTATGGGAATCAGAAGCAGCTACAGTCTCACTGTGTTCAGGGAATAATGGACTCCTTTAATTACACATCTACATGGCTTCCTTAGCTGCTAGGAGACCCCACTCAAGTGTTCAATGAAGGAGACCCTCTTGATTCAAAGAGTCAGGATATGCGGATTTGAATATCCACCACATCCTGCCCCCCTGGTGCCACTCTAACCCTCTGTTGCCTGCAGATGGCCTGGCCTGGCAAACGCTTGCCTTGTTTTAAAAGAGATTAGCAGGTGTTAAAGACCACTGGCTTCTAATCAAGGATTTCCCCTTATACAATCCAAAAATATGAAAGAACATGGAAAAGGAAAGTTAGAACAAGAGCAGCTCTCTAAAATGTTTTGTATAGGAAATACATACTTGTGTATCTTTGATGCTTAGAATCTTTTAGGTATCCCCCTGCATAGACAGGCAACTTCCTGTAATCTGGCCAGCAGACTTTGCTTGCTAACCCATTTCTATCCTTGAATTGAGCTGTTGTCCACTGCAAAAAGCTACAGTTCATATAAATATGAATTAGCAATGTATCATCAATGTAATTATTCTTTGTGGAAGTCAAAATGAAAACATTAAATATGGTAACTGAGAAATATTCAAGGCTGCTCTAAGTAGTTTTTTTTAAGGATGTGGTGTGGGGGGCTGCTTGTAATGTAAGCTATCTAAAGTTGATGAAGTTATATGATGAACATTTGTGCTCATACCACAACAAATTGAATAGTACCTGTATCTGGCATTTCTGTTATATTTGCTTAATTGTAAAATTTTGAGATATTTTCTCAGTATTTACATGCATTCATATACAATATAAGTGTTTTTTATAGGACAATAACTTTTGCCTTGACAAGACAGGAAGCAGCATATTTCCTAGATATAGTAATTATTCATACGAGTGAAATTTGAAAGAGAAGCAAATTGAAAAAACAATTCTAAAAAAGGGATACCATCCTGCACTGCAGGGTCAGTGCTCTTACAGGATTATTTTCACCATGACAGTACCTAGTTTGGGTTGGTCCCAGAATTTATCTACAGACTATCATCAAATTACATTTGTCTCTTGCATTTTCTGTGATATGACTTTCTGTCAGATTTTGCCTTAATTCTAAGATATTTTCCATGCCACTATTTTTCTCTAGTGAGATTTGCTAGCTACTTTATACTCCATGGTCATATTCACCGAGATAATTTCAGGAGCCTATGGCAGAGCCAAAGAGAAAAGATGTCTTAAGTTTTCACTGAAACTTAAGTGAAAAGTGAAAATTTTAAAATAAAATCAAATATATATTTTTCCTAAATAGCTTCCATGTTGATTCCAAGATCATAGTGAAGGAAGTTTATGGGAATGAATAAGGGAATCATCTTGATTTTGTTACTCCTATGTAAGAGCCCATGACACAGTGTCATCAAAAGTTTGCCTGTCAGTGTTAAGTGTTTCCCAGATATTGGCAAGGTAGTGGCTTGAATAGAACATGTTTGAGTCTTTGTGGTTTCCGTAAGACTTTGAAAAAGCCTGTGCAGTATGAATCTTGCAAATCATTGTGAGACAATAAATTGTTCTTTAAGGAAATTTTAGTGAATAACTGTATTTTAAGTGTTTCCTGTGGATCATACATTTTGTATTTGTGGTCATTGATTTGTGCTTGTGTAAACTATTTTAAGAACATGCAATGCAACCTTCTAGTATCAATAAAAGGAATCAATAATCTTCAGTGTGCTCTAGACCTCAGATGCTACACTGTATGATTGAGCATTTATTTTATATTAGTGGCTGTGTTAATACACATTTCTGATGCTTTGCAGTGTGATTTTTGTTCATTTTTCAGAACAAAATCAGAGTCAAACTGCAGCCAGTTTTACACATTTATCTCTTTAATAAGAGGAAGAGACATTATCAATCAGGAACTTCATAACTATAATGTTTCCTTACTATTGTTAACATTACTAATCTTGGTTCTAAAACACAGTTACTGTAATATTTTGAAGAAGAGATTTGATCTTGGGCCTGTGGTAGGAATATGTTTGTATGTTAGCATCTTAACTCTATCTTCAAACTTACTCCATTGCAGAACAAATGTGGCAGTTCAACGAGACAGAATTTGTACTTTAAGAAGGGACCTTTAGAAGTTGCGTCCTGCAAACTAAGCTTTTTTCATGTATATGCTGAGTCTTCTGCTTTGAAAATGTTCATCTGCTCTAGTATTGCAGAAAAATGACAAGTGTTATAAAAAAGAAATGATTTAGAATCATAGTGATTTTTAAAATACCACCAGTGAGATGGCTTATTTGGTAAAGAGAATTGTCACCAAGCCTGAAGATCTGTTTGTGATCACCTGTACCCTACATTATGGGAGGGGAAAACTGACTTCTTAAAATTGTCCTTGATATCCATGTGTGCTGAGTCATGTGTTTGTGTGCACATTCATGTAGAATTAAATAAATAAATGTAATAAAAAATTTAAAATGACATGCATATAGTATGTGTACACTGCCACAAGAAATAGACACAATGTTGATTACTAAATGCACTTGAAATAAAGCTGCCAAAATGGCCAACCATTTATTCACATTTTGTGCAAGTTTGCAATTGTAGTATTCAATTAGGCATTTTATATCATAATAGTACCACAGATGGGTGTGGTGATATTTTGTTTCTGATCTTACAAATAACTAGACTGAAGATCAGAGTGTGGAGCTAGCTGCTAGTTAGCCATAGAGGCAAGGCAGTGATGGCACATGCCTTTAATCCCTGCACTTGGGAGGCAGAGACAGATGAATTTCAAGACCACCCTGAGCTACACGAGATTGATCTAGTATGAAGGAGAACCAGAGCAGCAGGCAGTAAGTTCACTTATTTTAGCTCTCCAATGGACATTTGGGCATTTTCCAACTGTAAATTATGATGCACTTAAAAAATTCTAAGTTCTTCACTTATGTGTGTTCTGTAGGATATGTTTCTGGAAGTGAAGGGGGATGTGGTGTTCATGGTAAATATTGCCAAAGCAAACCACCTCTGCAGATGCTCAGTTGGTTGTATGTCTATCAACATAGCATGTGGCACCTGCTTTCCTTCAACTAATTTGTAATAGCCAGAACCTGGAAACAACTTTAACTGAATAATGGATGAAGAAAATGTGGTACATTTATACAATGGAGTACTACTCGGCAGTAAAGAATAATGACATCTTGAAATTTACATGCAAATGAATGGATCTAAAAAACGCCATGTTGAGTGAAGTAATCCAGACCCATAAAGACAAACAGAATATGTACTTACTCATAAGTGGATTTTAGACATAAAGCATAGAAAAAAAAAGTCCACAATCCACAACCCCAGAGAATCTAGAAAGAAAAAAAAAAAAAAAACTAAGAAAGACATACGTGGATCTCATTTACATGGGAAGTAGAAAAAGACAAGATCTTCTGAATAAATTGGGAGCATGGGTGTCATGAGAGATGGTAAAAGGGGAGAGTGGAAGAGTAAAGGGGAGCAGAGAAAATGTATAGCACAATAAAAACAATAAAAAAAAGAAACAGGTGGTGGTGGTGCACACCTTTAATCAAAGTATTTGGGAATCACATGCCTTTTATTCTAGCACTTAGAATGTTTCTAAGATGTCTGACTTATCCTTAGCTTGATCCTTGGCACAGATTCCTGCTGGAAGGCTTCTCTGCTGTACCTATAATAACTAAGACGTATGCTAGACTCTTTATGATAGGACTGTACCACTTAACACAAATTAGGGCTTGTCCTCAGACTCCCCAATTCTGTATATTCCTCATACTCTGGAATAAAGTTGAGCTGATTCATAGTCTTTGTCCCAGAAAGCTTTTTCCTTTGTACCCACAGCCACCCAACCCTGTTCCCGGCTTGTGCTCCCTCTACCTGTGTGAACCAATGCAGACTACCATCTGGAGAAATAAACAGAATTATCTTATATGTGCTCCCATGATAGGATGCCTAGTGCCCAGCTGCTATTATGAAGCCTGTATATGGGGCACGGAGGATAGATGTAGGTCAGTAGGGTCAAGCTTTTGAAACTAATAACAGCCCATGGTTCTTCCTGTTCTAGACCATGCAATCATACCATGGCCTCATGCTCCATTCACTGCTAAAGTGTCTCTGCCATGCTTTCCCTATTACCATGGAGTGTTTCTATGAAGCCATGATCCAAATAAGCCTGCCCTTCCTGAAGTGGTTTCCATTAGATATTTTGCCATAATGCCAAGGAAAAAAGTTAATACTTATGAGTGGAAATTTGTTAAGGAAGGGAACAAATGTGAGCATCACAAACCAAAGGAATGGGTTGAATCAAATACAGAAGAGTAGTAAATAAAGAACTAGATCTCCTGATGAGACAATTCCCAAATTTAATGAGAATAAATTAACAAAAGCATCATTCCCTGGAGTTTTACGGATGTATCTCAGTATGTGTCCAACACTCTACTGAGTTCTTGCTCTCCATACATTAACTAATTTATCTTTCCAGCAAGCCTATAAAATCAACATTTAATCGTTTTATATCCAAAGTTCACACAGCAGATAAATGGAAAAGATATGCTTCAAATATCAAACTTAGGACTATATAGAATGGTTTAGGACCACTTGTGTTAATAAAGAATGATAATTAGATTCACCTCTGTTCAATATTACCAACTAAGCAATGGAAGCTTTAGAAATGTAATCATACAGATTAGGCAATTTCAGTGACAGAATTTTGTTCATAACTATATTTATTTTGACAATATAACAGATTTTTACAGATGTAGTTGATATACAGCAGCAACAAATTACTTTACAAGTCGAGAAGTTAAATGTCTAAAATAGGTTTGGGCGGTCTTTTTCAAGGTCTACCACAAAGGTATTTCTTTCTAGAAACTCCAGAATCTATTTTCCCTCACTTTCTAGCTTCTAGACCCCAAATTAAAGGTTTCCTTCATTCTTCTAGTTAGCATAATTTTTATCTTTAAAGACAGCAGTGGCCAAGGGATCCTTTCTCAATTATATTGGCTTCTCTTTGTCTTCTTCCACAAAACAGGTACCTGTTATTGCATCTGATCTTAATAGGCCAGGGTCGCCCCCTGACTTTAATGTTGATTCACTTATAACCTTGGTTCCCCCAGCCAATTTACAGTCTTTTGGGATTTAACAAACTACACCTACAGATTTAGTGACTGCAAGGTTGATACTACAAAGAAACAACTAATCTAAGTAAAATAGTAATAAAACCACAGAACCTCCCAGCCAGCAGTTGTCAGGAATAAACATCGTGAAACTGAGATGTGGGGTCAAACGTCAGAGTGGGAAGCCCTATCACAGCAGTCAGCTTGCAGTAGGATGCTTCACCTATAATTCAAATTAGTGGGAGTGTAACTAAGTGTTAAAGTATTTACCTAACACATATGAAGCGTTGGCTTTAACCTTTAGCAAAGTTTGAGAAACAATTACCATCTTTGTCTCTGAAGTTCTTGTGATTTGATTAGATGTATATTGTTTAAAACCTGTCATCAGGATGTATTTATATGTGTATGTTCTGAAACAACTTCAATTAGTAGCAATTAATTCGTTAAGTATTCTTTCTCCTCACGCAACTCTCTATATGGAAATTCTTAACAATCTGTTCATTGTTCATCTAAGATTTCTTTAATACTTCCACACCTATATCATTCTGCATGTTACACTGGATGACATGGTTATTGACTATTTTAATTCATCTTGTTACTCTAATTAAATTATCATGTTTTTAAGTACACAGACAACATTGTTTCATAAACGCAATTTCTGTTACAAAGCTTTTTTATTATTATTTCATGCTCTAGCATTGTTTCACTGATTTAAGCATTTTTGTTCAGTTCCCAGTAATCTAAACCATACCCATGTCTTGGTATGGTTTAAAAGTTGGTGTGTCATTTTCAATTGCTCAGAGGGAATTTTTGTTTACATTTTATATTTCTCTTTTCCTGTCTTACTATTTCTTTCTGTTTCAGTCATCTGATTTTCTAGCTGATACTGTAAGCTCTTTTTCAATGTGATGAGTTCTGTTAACTCCTGGAATGAAATATAAATAATTTGTTGACTTCGATTGGAATGAAAAAAAGCAAACTGATGTATTATGTGTTAACTTCTTAACTGGGGATCCTGTACCACGTGTAGGAGCAAATCTATGCCTCCCAGGAAAGAATGCAATGACTAAGCCTTCAGTTTCTCATTAGTGACACATTGTTCCCACTGAAGGCCAATGTCCCCATTGTTCACCTGGCTTGGAGGCAAAGCTTTACAAGTTACTTCTCAATTCTCAATCAAGAGACAACTCCTTGGTGGCTAAAACCTGGTGACCAATTGACAATTTGAAGATTAATGCCATGCTTCTAGCTAGAACATGCAACACTCATTAATACAGGCCTCTCTGGTGTGACAACTTTCTAATATTAACCTCATTATTTGTTTGATAGTTGTGTATTTCTATTCACTTTCTGTGAAAATTGTACTTAAATGATGTTTTAAAATTTGCAGATTATTGGCTGCTTCTATATGTTCACAACAGAAGGATTTATAGCAAGTATAATTATTCTTTTTATTATTAAATAAATTTATTCATTTACTTTAGATTCTGACCACAGTTTTCCTTCCCTCCTCTCCTCCTATTCACTCCCATCCCCACCCAGCCTCAGTGCTTTGGCTGACTTCCAGGAACCTATTCCTCATTCAGGGTTGCTTTGCCCAGACTTAGTACAAGGGGAGGAGATTAGTCCTACTTCACCTTGATAAAATTATTTTTATTGCTGAACTATTTAAAGTTACAGAAAGTTTGGAAGATATACTTATATGGGATATTCCATCAGGTTAAGTGCTTTCATTAATTAAATTAAACTTTATTTATAAATTATCAATAATTTTGAGGAATAGTTAACATAATCTATAAAATAAGGTGTTTTTTAAAATTATGAAATATAATGCATTACCTACATTTTCATATATTTGAGAGAAGATGTAAATCTTCCCTATAACAATAGCATTTTCTTAGATAATGTGAAATCTGCTTTGATGCATTGTGATAACAAGTGAAGTTCAATATAAGTTAGCAGTTGGTTACAAACATTATTGAAAATAGTAGAAGAACCAAGATTGCTCACTTGATACTTCCCCAAAAGCTCAAACTTTCTACGGTAAGAAGGAAAAATTCTACAACTCCTATTCTTTTAAAAAAGTGTAAGAACCAAACAGGGTAGAATTACAGTTGTCTGTAATTATTCCACTTGTTAGGTCGAAGCAGGATAATCCTGAGTTTAGGTGCAGCCTATACTGTGAGGCCACATCTAAGCAAGCCTACAGTGAGACCCTGTGTTAGACAAATGAGGTATAAATGTGTGCAAAAGTGTATGCCTACTTGTAGGTCAAAAAGAGATGCAGTGAGATAGACTTAAGTCCACATTCACTTTGAGATTTAGAAATATTGAAAAAATAATACATTTCTTATTAAGATAATTGCAACTTTCTGCTTAGTGGCCTCATCTTCAAGTTTCCCATCCTTCAGATTCAGATACTATCACATGTGCAAAAATTCATGATTAATTAGGAATAAAATAGTAAGGTGGGCTTTATGGCTGTAATTCCAGTTACAGGACCCTGGGACAAGAGGATCACAAGCTCAACACTTGCTACACTTTCCAACTTAGTGACACTTAGTCACAAAATAAAACTAGTAAAATAATTGCTGCACACTTGGATTGGTTCCTACCATGTGTGAGGCCCCAGGCTCAATTACCAATGGAAAATTCAGCAAAATAAAATAAAATGTAAAACCTCATATGCTCATATAATTAAAATAAGTTTCACATAGTCAAATTATGAGATGGCTTCAGTCAAGTCTATATAGATAGTTAGTGGTAATATCTATTTTTAAAATAAGCTTGCTCCTTTTATTTCTCTCTCGACTTTCTCACAAGTTTGGGTGAGATTAAAGGCTTCAGAAAAACACTCAGAAAGATAATTGGAAGAACTATAAAGTAAAGTAAATCCAAAATTCTTATTAAGTTAGAAGTAATCAAATCTCTCCACTAAAGAAAAGATTAAACTCTAAGTCTAAGTCTTTAAGTGTTCTCGATACCGGGATGCCCTCAAGTCCCAAGGACAAAGACTGGATTCAGGGAAAGAGTGTGAGAATCCAGGACCATAACAAAATGATGTCTTATGACAGATGAAACTTTTTATATTTTGATGCTAAGAAAATGATGAAGCTGAATTCAATGGCAATATCTTTCTCAATTCTGGAGAAATTAAAGTATAGAGTAGGTAGCCAGACAGGGATTAGGAAAAGCACACACATAAGAAATGATTTGGATATTTTAACTTTCAGTACAAGCGTAAACCTGTAAGTATAATGTATAGAATGTCTCAAAACCATTTTGATTTCTGAATATTACTTCAGATCATTTTCATTTATTGCATGAAAAATATCTATTTTTAGGTTTGGGGAAAAATATGTGCTATCGCCTATTAGGTATATATTTGTAATGAATGACATTCTGACTCTCTTGAGACTCACCTTTATAACTATATTGGAATAATATTTTTTTCAATTATGAAGTTATCATAAAAATATAGCATATGTGATATTATTTTGGGAATAGAACTCCATAGATGTATGCCTCTATAAACATAAACCACTACTTGCTTACTAACAAGCAACTTGTACATTTTTTGTTATGTGTCCGTCTTCCAAATGAAGTCATTTCTTTCATATTTTCCAAGATATACACAAACACACAGTTTTTGCAACACTTGTCATCTAATACCACCATATTGCTAATCATTTGCCATATTTGGTTGTTTTTTTCATGATTTCAAAGTTCTCTTTTAACCAATTCATACCCATTTTCTCCCTTAGAGGAACAGTGGAGTAATTTCTTACCTTTTGTTTTGTGTGTATATTTGTCTCTCAGATAGGTTGAAACTTTTCTACAATTTAAGCTGAAGATAATTTTTTAAAATTTCTTTTAAAACTAATATATTCACAGCCATTTAAAAAATAAATATGTTGATGAATGAAAGTAATTCCTTATTGGTTACTATAAATTTATAAATGAATGGCAAGTCCTTGCTCAAATGAACCACAGACTCTAGTGAGAGAGGTGATGAGGAATGTTTCTACTAAACCATATAGGTCCGTATGGTGTGAGATGTAGGGATCACTGAGATCACATGGAACAAAGATTTCTTTCAGGCTGTGAAAGTACACTGGGAAATATACAGAGGGTAGGTCTTCATCAAAGCCTTGTAGAAAAAAAAGATTGTTAAGTAGATAATTGAAAATATGTGGATTTTGATTAAGGAACAGAAGGGAAGAGATTGGCACAAGGGTAAGAGTCAGAAGAAAGCGCGAGATCCAGACAAACTTCTACAAGAAACCCTTGATGACATAAGTGGGAAACCTGTGAATAGTGAGATTCAAAGGGAGGACAGAGAATGACAAGGGAGGCACAGACAATTAATATGTGAGATAGGTATATTACTCTAAAGTTATTTTAATAATTGCATTGTACCCTTTAACTAGCTACTGTGATGGTTTGAATAAGAAATATTCCCCCATGGTTTGTGTTTTTTAACATTTAACCCCTATTAGATGACTCTCCGGTGATGTTATAGAAATTATTTTAGAAAATAGAACCTTACTGTAGGAATTATGTCAATGGTGGTGGATTTGAGAGTTTATCCTGTTGTTCCATTTCTGTTTAGGATAGCTCTCTGCTTAGTGATAGCTTAGCCTCCTACTCCAGCAACCTGTTGTCATGTCCTTCCAGGCATTACGGGCTTTCCCTCTTGAACTGCTTGCTAAACTAATTGCTTCAATAAGTCTCTTTTAGTCAGTGTGTTTTAGTATTTATCAAGCAACAAAAATAACTAATACAGCTGTGAAATGAATATGTGGACTAAGGTTTAGAAAGATCAGCTTGTGGGAAAATCTAATAAGAAAGAACTGTGCCATCAGAGGTAGAGGAAACACTCTATTTTGCACATCTGAATTACTGGTAGTGTTTTTCAAATCCAGGGAAGGTAAGCATAAAAAGGTATTTATAGCAAATGTGTTATATTAAGTGATGTTTTGTTTTGATTATTATAAAAGACCCCAAGGAATAGTGACTTAAGGAAGACCGACATTTCTATTAGAGTACAATTTTATTTACTTTTTATTAAATGAAAGAATCTTTCTTACAATGTATTGTGATCATGGCCCCCCTCCCCTAATTCCTCTCAGAACACTCCACCTCCCCACTGACTAACCTCCATGCCTTTTCCTTCCTTCCTTCCCCCTCTCTATTTCTTTTTTCTTTCTTTCTTTCTCTCTTTAGAAATCAAACATGCAGAAAAGGAAATAAAAGAAATGGAAAAAAAAAACAACTAACACACCCTCACACACAGATAAAAAACAAATTGAAAACCATAAAATACAAATAAAACATCATTAAGACAAAAAATACCTGTAAAAGACATGAGATCAAAAACAAAGTATCATTTGGTTTATTTTGATTATCTAATTCTAGGCGTGGAACCTTCTTTAAGTGTGTTAAATATACCCATTATGGAAAACTATTTTTTTTCTTTGCATTAAGGTGTCAGTTGCAGATAGATTCTTGGTTAAGTATTGGAGCTCGTGTCCTCTTCCTCATATCATTACTGGAATTTCATCTGGAATGATTTTATGTAATTATATATCCAAGATCTTTTCATTTTCTTTCTCATTTGAATAGCCTTAGTCCCCTAAATGCTATTCTAATTGTAATGCTAACTAACTTAGTGCTGCTTTTTCAGTATCACATCTTACTCCAATATTTGGGTTTCAATGAACAAGTGAAACAACAGTAGAAATAACAGAACAAAGAATACCTTTGTTGTTTATGAGTAATCATAGAAAGCTGAAAGCTACATATAGTCCTATTTTTATTTTCTAGGCCAATTAGTACTTGATATCAAGTACTTACCTGTTAGAGTGTATGTTTCCAAAAAATGTCTTATATTTTTAAAATTTATAAATAAGAGACAATTGGTTATCTGCAATACAACTCACTAGTACACAGGATAGAGCCAGACTTTCTTTGGATCACCAACTCCCAAATAATGAAGTGGAGACTTCTTATTAAATATGATACCTAGGCCATAGCATAGACTTGTTCCCAACTAGCTATTCAATTAACCCATTTATATTAATCTACATTCTGCCACATACCTTATTACCTCTCCTCCAAACTATATGTCCAACTTTCTCTGTGTCTTGCTGGCAAATCCCTGCCTATCAAATTCTTCCTCCAAGTTCCACTCTCTCCACAGAAGTCACCCCTATTTTTCCTGCATAGCTTTTAGTCATTAATTTCTTTATGTAACAAAAAAGAAGGTGCTTTAGACAGCCAAGGAAGGACACACACACACACACACACACACACACACATTTACACAGCTTGATCAAATACCTTGCAACATTTCCCCCCTTTTTGTACAAGAAGGAAAGGTTTTTAACCATAACTCAGTAAAACTATATACAATAAGAACAATTATCAGGTAAGAATTACATTCATAATGTCAAGTCCATTAATAATTAGTAACTTTGAGAAAAGTACTCTATTATCAATCTTACCTTGGTGAGTCCAAGTTTTTATACTTAAACCACTTTCTATCATAAGTTGTATTTCCAGCCTAAAAATATCCCTTTAGACTTAAAACATTTTATAAGATAAACAACTTGTACTTTTATGTCTCTCAATCTTTATAAACTTTACATCTCTTTTGTGAGTTTATTTTTTTTTTAATTTGGTAAAAAAAAAAAAAAGAACAGTAAAACTGTAACTCTCAAGTCTTTAACCCAATCAGAGGCCTGAGAAGGATGATATATTACCCGATTAAAATGAAAATACTGAGCAAGAAACTTCTATAACTATAGAAATGACAGAGACAGCAGGCTTCTTGGCAGGTCACCCAAAGTTCCTCTGCAATGTTGAAGCATCTATCTTCATCCTATAGACCTAGAATATCTGACAGACCTTTTTGTGAAGCAGGAAGTTTGAAGCAATGGTCTATTTTATCCTAGAAATGTTTGGTAGTCAACTTCCTTTGTGTCTAGATTGTCCAATTCAGACAGCATATTGTCAGCAGTCGAGGCAAGAACAGTTTCTTGCCTGTCTAGCTTTACCACATTTAAAACAAACTTCAGATGAAGGTTCTTTGATGGGTAAAATCTTTTCTCAAGTAGATTTGTGCTGCCAGGAGCAGACATATCTCACTGTCATAAAAAGCCTTATGTTATTAAAACATTTTAAATGCTTTGTTTTTAGGTATTTGAAGTGTTTGAAGGCAAACTATCTAAAATATAACTCTTAAACTTGAAAACATATCTAACATGACTATAAATTTAATTGTGGTTGATGACTAAATACTAAAAACTGCATTTTTAATTATTCTAAACTATTTATGGTTTTCAAGGACTAGAATTTTACATTACATTTATAAATAAGCTGTATAGGTACAAAATTTTAAACAAGAGTAGAAACGTATATATTGTATGTTATAACAAAAATAACATTAATTTGAATCAATATAAAAATCCATGCTACTGTAAATTATTTGACACTGGTCATTGCTTTTTAATTTAAAATTAGATTAAATAATTTATCCCTTTCCCTGTTACTGCTATAACCCCTTTTCTTCTTAGAAAAAGATCCCCTGAATCTAACCTCTTTTGCTTAGTTTTTTTCCCCCCTTGCTATGATCAACTAACCACCCTAAATGATGACAAACATTTATAACCCATCCCAACTCTTGGGAATGTACACATTGTGTTCTTAAAGTCACTTTCTCTTGTTTGGGGGTGATAGCATCTTTAGGGGACCATGAGTGAATTTTGATGATGCTTGAGTCCTGTGAGACAAGCTTTATCATTTGTTGTCCAGTCTCTTTATGATGGAAAGTGTGAAGCTTTATTGATGTCTTGGTTGGAGTAATCTGTGAAACCAGACCATCTTACTTAGCCACTTTGAAGTGGTTCTGGATGTAGATTTTTGATGAAATTGCAACAGAGGCATCGTGAGAGGCTGGATCACTTGTGTTATCTGTCTTGACTTCTTTTGTGTCAGGTTCTTTTGTTCTGAAAGCCCCCAAATTTTTAAAAGCAACATATATATCTGTATAAAGACAAGTTTGGATTGTGTGGTGTGTACAAATCAGCTAAAGATTATTCTTAGTATGTTTGAGAAGGTAAAAGATTTCTGTCAACATTAAAAATCAGTTTAGGTGCATCTAAATCAACATTAATGGCATATGAAAGGATGGCATGTAATAAATAAGTCATAAGGACTCTGAAGCCTACAAGATTTATCCTGTCAAGACTTTTAGGAGGTCTCATTAATCAAATCTTATCTTTATTAATTTTGAAGGAATTCATAGTGTTGTGTGATGTTTTACTCTTTTAAATTTTTGAGGGGGCCCACACCCAGTTCCCAAATTAATTATACACATGGAAGATTACTTATAAATGCCCAGACTTAACTTGGTTTGTTTCTTAACTTATATTATCTCAATTACCTTTTGCCTTTTGGCTTTTATCTTTCTCTATTTCTGTATACCCTTTCTTTGCTTCTTTTCTTAGGACTTGCTGTGTATCTGGGTATTTGGCCCCTGATTGAAGCCATAAACAACCTCATACCAGATCAGAAGAATGGATAATTAAAAGGTTATTTATTTGAGGGGAAAAACTTACAGATCACGGTCGCAAACAACAGTCCTCTCTTTGTAAACAGGAAACAGAGAGTCTAGCAACTAGAAGGGGAGCCAGAAGCAAGAGAAGGAGTGCTCCTGGTCCCTATGCTTTTTAAAGTATAAGAGACCACACCCCAGTGAGCTGGTATCTTAAAGCCTATTGGCTGAAGGAGCAGAAGGAGCTCCTGCAGCACCAGATGTACTCCTCTCCTTGTTCTCTTGCTTCTTGCTCTCTCTACTCCCAGATTTTCTCCTTCTATTTATATTCGCTGCCTGCTAGCCCCACTTATCCTTGCTACTGCCTCACTATTGGTTGTTCAGCTCTTTATTAGTATAATCAGGTGTTTCAGAGAAGTAAAGGAACACAGCTTCACAGAGCTAAACCAATGCAGTGTAAACAAAAGTCACACAACTGAAAATAACATTCCCAAACACCATGGCTATTCATTTCTTGTGGAACCAAAGACATAACCACTTCTCCAATGTAATATATTTCCTGACTTCCATTTGCAAGTTAAGACAGTCTTAAAATATATAGGTAGGCTGGTTTACTTCAGCAGCTTTTTCTACTGCCCAATATCTCTCAGCAGCTTTCTTTTTCCTAAACAGAATTTAAAGATTTAAAGATAATAAAGTACTGTATAGGATCCAGGTACATTGTGTATTTTCTATCTTTATGTGACTTTTTATATTTATATTATTTTTATATTATTTTACTTGATCTTTAAAGACATTGTTATGTTTAAACTATTTATTTACTATGTCTATACCTATTTTATTTTATTTTTTAGCACCTATGCACATTTTCTAGCATATGGTATCTATTTATATGTTTTTCCAGTCTGGACCTGGCTTCTGAGCACCATAGTTCTGAGGAAATATTCCTTTGGCCCTTCTGTGAGACCTGAACCTCTTGTTTGTGGGCATCGGCTTGAAGTTGCTTCTATCTGCACCAGGTCTACAAAGTTACTGGGTTCATGCTGGTATAGGCATTTCTATCTAGTCTCATGAAACAGCATGCCAGCTGCTCATAGGCCTCTATGTTGAATGCCAAATATAGTTGAACTTTCTTTGGACCACTAGCTCTCAAATAATGACATGGAGACTTCTTATTAAGTATGAAAGCTTGGCCTTAGCTTAGTCTTGTTCCAAACTAGCTTTCAAAACTTATATTAACCCATTTATTTTAATCTACATCCTGCCATATGACTTGACTTGTTATTTCTCATTTATATTGTAATTCCAACTTTTTAACTGGCAAATTTATGCCTCTGATTCTTCCCCCAAGTTTCTCTCTCTCCCCAGAAGTCCTGCCTAGCTACTGACCATTCAGTTCTTCATTAAATCAATCAGAAGGTGCCTTCAGCATGAGAGGAAGGCCAAACACATAGTTATGCAGTGTGATCAAATACTCACAACAAGGGGACTTGATGTCTTACAGAAATTCAGTACAATTTTCACGTGAGCATCTAGACACACATGTCAAGATGTCAGAAAAGATATACAAGATGAAGATAATATATGTCATGATCAAAGATACATGAAATATAGAGATTTAAAAAAATCATGTAGAACATTATTTTGATAAAGCCAGAGAAATATCTACTGACCAATGTCCTTATATTTTCTATTCACTTTCAGATCTCTCTTTTCTATTGGATCACCTAGAACTCACCCTAGATTTTCCTTTTGAAAAAATATTATCCTATTTTTTGAGGGTCACTTTTCCAGAACTTTCACTTCTTCTAATGTTCTTCAATTACATTTCTGTAGTAGTGTGTTTAGTAAACTAAATGCTAACTGTTAAATACACTTCCCCTTTGTTAAAACCTTTTAAGAAGATAAGTAACATCTGTCTAAGCTATATTCTCCATATGAAGTTCAATATGACAATTTGTGTCTTGTGAAACATCATCTTCATTTGTCTCAGCACAGAGCATCATTCTCTGTATTGGCTGTAGACCCTACGCAATTCTTCACTTTCTTTTTGCTTCAAATAAATTTAATAGTGTCTTCAATATCAATTTATTTGAAAGTGTTGAAATAGCCTGTAGAGAGATATAGCTCTTGGTTTTCTATATGGAGTACAAAGCATGTAATAAAAGTCAACACAAACACTTAAGAGACAAAAGTGATACCAACATCAAATCCAGATGCAACAAAGAAAGCATTGGTATTTTTCACTGGAAACATAGCACTTTAGTGACAGGAATGATACAACTCAATCTCTAATGAATGGGCATTTTAAATCCTATATTAATGTTGGACAAACATGAAGAATGTTATTCTCTATTCTGTAGCAATGTGGGTCACATAAGAAAATGAAACATCACATCATTGACCAAAGCAGTTGTACCACTGCTATACCTTGAGTGAAATCTATGCCCATACGGCCTCACTGTGCATCAGTGTAAAATTACTTTGTGTTGTTTTATTTTTTCAAAAAAAGAAACATAAAAGGTAAGAATTTATTTTTTTGCTTTAAATGCTTTCTTCTGAATATAAAACAAAGCATGCAGATATGGGAGATACACTGAGAAGAATACAAAAATTAAGGGAGGTGGGACCAATTTGATGCAAGGGGTCGTTTTCCAATATAGGAAAGACTATACTAAATGGGAAGATAGCGTCTAAATTTTAAAACTTATATTGAAGAAACTTAAGAAAGCCGGGCGATGGTGGCGCATGCCTTTAATCCCAGCACTCGCGAGGCAGAGGCAGGTGGATCTCTGTGAGTTCGAGACCTCACAGAGCTAGTCTACAGAGCTAGTTCCAGGACAGGCACAGAGAAAACCTATCTCAAAAAACCCCCCCAAAAAAAAAGAAAGAAAAAAAAAAGAAACTTAAGAAAGAGTATTATTATAAGTGGAAGAGTCAGTAAAGACGTAAAAATGGACACCAGTATGAGAATGACTGTATTAATATGAGGGAATCAGTCTTATCTTTATAAAAACATTTAAAATAGCATTTATGAAGAACTTAATACTTTCCTTTTGGAAATTAATAACTATGTTTTTGTTATAGAAAGAAAATTATTACATTTCTTCTCTTGTAAGGATTTTGTAATAGTATTTTCTATCTGCAGATTTTTCTTAAACATATCTTCTATATGTGAACCAATATTAAGATACTGCTGCATAACTTTTAATTAAAGTAATATAATGGATTTTACTTCATTGACCTTGCTATATCATATATTAGAAAAAAGTCATGGCACTTGAAATATAGCTAGCGTATACTGAAAATAATTATATAAGGGACAAAGAAAAATAATAAGTACTCCTTACATGGGGAACTAAAGATAGTGTCAGGAAATTTTCATTATTAATTCATTCTTCATGACTGACAAATCAGTTACTCATGTGGCAAGCCTACTAACTTTAGAAGGTGCTCTGCATAACTATCTGCAGGGATACTCGAGTCCACTGAGTGCATGTAGAACACTTAAACTGATAAGCCCAAGTGGAACTCCTTACTGCATTAAAAGAGATTTATCAAAATTAATTAGAAATTTGATAAAAAGCCTCCAAATTCCAAAGGACTGTTTTCTTTTCCCATAGTTAAAACCAAATCACATGTAGTTTAGTATTTTATTAGCTTGTATAACTAAAGTCTAAGAAGTAATATAATTCTATTCCTTTTTGGCCATAAAGTTCTCAGGGGTAATATCAGATGGGTTTTACTCAGTATTTTAGAGGCCAAAGCTTTTCCTATGTTAATGACATATGCTTAAATTCATGTCAGAATCCTTCAACTAATGATTTAGTTTGAATTTTTCCCATTTAAAGGACAATGTTAGCACTGGGGTGGTGCTGGGAGCCGATTTGAATGGCTGCCATTACAAGATGGCATTTGGCCCCAGCCTCGCTTGATACCATAATAAAGGTTGCAGTTCTTCCACTAGAAAACAGGATGAGTTGTTGCGATCTAGCTGCCCACACTTCCCCTGACAGGCAGGGGAACTTCCTTGTGGTCTGTAATTGACAGGGATGTTTCCCTGCTTTCTTTCTTGCCGGTGGGTCTCCAGAAAAGCAGTTAAAGTATCAAAGGTTGTTAGGCAGACTCCCTATATAAGCAGCTACAGCTCAGCGCTCTGGGCCCCTTGCTTTCTGCTCTCCCTTCAACCAAGAGGCTCCAATAAAGCGTGATTTGAGAAGAATCCTCGTCTGGTGGCTGTTCCTTCCTGCTGGTCAGGGAGTTCGCCGCAGGTTGGAACAGGGACTTTTCAACTGTACACATCCTCTGTTACATCTGATAAGACTTTAAATTTGCTAAAAAAAAATAAGTGGCTATGTGAAAGAATAAAAACTAGAGAAGATTTTAGATGAATGAGGCGACTAAATTAGTCACTTTCTATCTGGTTTAACGAAAACTATTTTCCTTCATAAATTGTTAACATATTTTATATATTTGTTCTATTTTGTTCTTATAATGTTGTGGGTTAAAATATACATTGGATACCCAGTAGATGAAAAATACTTTCAAAGGTTCTTGAAGTTAATACAATAATAAATAATAGTTAAAATTGTAATTTCTAAAAGCTTAAAAATAGAAGAGGAAAGATGTGACCAGATAAGTCTGTCTTGAGGATATTTTTAAGAAATGTGAGTGATACTGGGCATCAGTGGCACACGTCTTTAATTGCAGCACTCCAAAAGGAGAGGCAGCCAGATCTCTGTGAGTTCAAAGCCAGCCTGGTCTACAAAGTGAGCTCTGGGAGAGACAGGACTGTTTCACAAGGAAACCATGTCTCAAAAAAAAAATGTTTGAGAGACATAGAAAGTCTTTTCTTAAATCTCTTTTTTGTTTGCAGAGACTATAGAGACTATAAACCTAAATATGTATAAAAATATAAATTTTTGACTTTATCTTCCCTAGCCCTGTTGAAATAGGAGCGGTGGGGCTGCATCCCCAGCACCCCGGCCACCTGCTAGCTTATGCCCGAAATAACAACACACAAACTGTATTCATTTAAACACCGCTTGGCCGGGCTAGTTCCAGCTTCTTATTGGCTAGCTCTTACATATTGTTCTAACCCATTTCTAATAATGTGTGTAAGCACCCCAAGGTGCGCTTACCGGGAATATTCTAGCCTCCGTCCATCCTGGGTCAGAGCTGTCGAGTCTGTCCGGGAGCAGAGCAGAGTCTGACCTCACTTCCTCTTCTGCCCAGCATCCTATTCTGTTTACTCCTCCCACCTATGTTTTAACCTATCAGGGCCAGCCAAGCAGTTTCTTTATTGCTCAATGACCTTCCTCCATCATAGCCCAAAGTATGTCACTCATTTAAAAGCAATGTTGATTATCTGCTATTTAATAGTTGTTCACTGTGCTCTTATCTAGAACACATATGGCTGGGAAAAAATGTAATAATATTACACTTAAGTTTGAGCTTCATATAACATATTAGATAGCTCCTTTAAGCATTCTGGTATTTTGCTTAGTGGTTATAAAGTTAGTTTCCTCCCACCTCCAAGTAAGCCTGCTTTTCTCTGGCCATCTTTGATTAGAGCCATATCTCCAGAGCTCCTGTGTTTTAGTGCTAACTTTTTTTTTCACCTGAAGGGAAGGATTGAGCTGCTCTGTTAATGATAAAACAACTATGATTATTTTGCATTTTTAAAATGTGCATACAAATCTTTTAATCTCTGCCTATACCCATCAGAACAATTCCCTTCCAATGTAATTATATTCAAAATGCAAGTGAGATAATAAGTATCTCGGAATTTAACTTGATAAATATTCATTTGCCTTATAGGGAAAAGCAAAGAACATTCTCATATAATTAGCTGCATATTTTTAAACCACACTTTTATTGAGTTTTTTTAGGTATATTTTATGTATGCAAATCTGCTAATTTATAAGGTAAGAGAGGTGAGGAGGATAGAAAAAGTGAGGAATGAAAAATATTCATCCCCATCCTGCCCTCCTTTCTGGGGAATAAGTTTCCTAATTATAAGAGAGCAATCATTTCTCCCAGCTCAGTGTCTTTGTTTTATTGAACCTAAGCCAGTCAGAGCTTTTAATTATAAACCCAGACTTACCTTTCTTAGTTGCTATAAAAATCCTTGCCTTCAAAACAAATATATCTACACAGAGAAATGAAAAAACAAATGGTGAGAAGAATGTCCTTTACCATGGGCAGGGGTGTGACACAGGAATATAGAACTTTGCCACAGCATCGATATCCCCAAAATCAGAGCAGACACACATTTGTTTGTAAGAGGCTAAATCATGTATGCATCCTCAGACCTAACACATGCTCACTGAAATGCAGATTTTTCTTTCCCTTTAACCGAGGCACACAATAGAACCAGTATTTTAAATCTGGCAACAAATTTAGAACTTGCATTTGCAGGTGTCACTGAGGTATCACCCAGTGCACTCCAGTGATGTTCTTGTGCCCTTCACCAATGGTGCCTAAGGGCACATCCCAGGTATAGCAATTGATTCCAAATCCAATATTCTCCAATATCTGTACCTCTCGGAGAGTGCTGTTCTGAAATTTTTCATGAGAGAGCTGCTTTCAAAAAAATCACATCCACAACTAATCAATTTCTGATGAAATTATGCACAAATAGTTTTGTCAGGAGGAGGAAATGATTCATGTCCTTTCTGATCTCTGTATTGCCACCTTCCATGAACTTTGTAATTGCCTCAAATGGGCATCCTGTTTTCCGTTATCACTTGTCCTCAGGTTCTACTTTCCACTCAGTTATTATGACTCAGGACATTCTCTCCACTAAAATCTGATCAGAGCGATCTCATGATAAATCAAACGATGTGACACACAGCGGTATCATGATTCTATTTATGCCCAAATAATATTTCAAGAACTGGATTTGTTATTTAAAACATGCATTCACAGAAATGATTCATGAATATTAATTTTTAGTACTAAGATTATGCTTTAAAGAATCTGTATTATAGGGAAGGGTATTTAATGAAGCTCTTTTTATTTGAAAAAGAATTTTGTTTCCAGGTCTCACTATTCATCATGCAAACTTAAATGCCTTTCATCTTCCATGGGCAGAAAACAAGTGGCAAAAAAGAGAGAGAGATCCAATATCTCTGTGATAGTGTATGTGATGATGAAGGATATAATTCTCAGCCTCCAAGTTTACTGTTAGAAAGGGCTGTTTTATTCTTTTACTGGGAAAGCCCTTAGAAGCATTGTTTGGGGGAAGGAAAGGGATTTCACTCCAAGTAGTTCCTTCTTGCAGAACTAAATGAAGCATACTTTATCCATCTACCCAGAAGAGTCCAGACTCCAACTTAAGAACTTTCTGCTCTTCCACTCCTCTGCTTTTTGCTCTGGGCAGCTTCTCCCTAGATACTCAGTTTTCTGCGCCTTGGACAACCCGGTGGGACACTAATTAGCCTATGCATGACGTAGCGTCAAGTAGACTCAGATAAACAGAAGTGTTTTCAGACCACAAGTTCCAGTCGAGTTACTGGTGAAAACGAACAGACAAGTCAAAGCGTGGGTGGGAATACACCCACCTTCAGGGTGGGAAGGAACACATTTGAAAAGCGAGCATTCTTTTTGCGCTGGAATTTTCTTCTTTCCCTTTGACATTTTCGCAGTCCACGCTGAGTGGCATCTCCTTGTTGCTGTGTAAAAGTGGCTCCTGAGTGGGTCAGGTGAGTTCCAGGAGTGAAGCACGGCTTTTCTTCCTCTAGAAATCACCCAGGTGTCATCACACTCATTCTGAGATGGTTTTCTGTGACAAGGTTTATTATCATGTTAAAAGTTGTTCTCAGATGCTTTGCATGGAAAACCCAAGCTGCATGTCCAGGTAGCACTACAGTAGAAGGCTTTTCTATTTTATGATTTAAAACTTTTTATAGGCATTTATATTTCTCATGTGAAATTTTAAAACGATTAGCTTTTAAACACTTTTTAGTATTCATTTCAGAGAAAATTTACAAGCTGAAAAACACAGAATGAAAATCATTACAATTTTACTGACTTGTAAAGAGCATTCATGAGTTTTACCCCTAAGTTTTCCTTAATTTAAATAAATACATTAAAACGTCTATATCATATAGAGCTTGCAGTAAGTCTTTAAAAGTGCAAGAATTTTGAAAACTATTACATGAGGCATTAATTATACCACTATTGGGAGGATTTCTTAATAAGACATTTTACCTGGAAGGGAGTCTACTAGCACTGATGATTGTCTCCTGCTCTGCGGTTTGGAGAGCTACTTTATGTGAAGATAAAATATTCATATCCTTTTTTATCCTCATGATAAGGCTATGCAAAACTGTATTAAGTAATACTTATATCATTGCATTAATGCCAAACTGAAGAAGCCTTTAATCAGCTCACTTCCTCTGCTTTTGCCAGAAATTTTGACTCTTTCTGTTCCCATTTTGGAAAGGCATCCCTCTTAGGGTGGGAAGGTGAATCTATAAAAAATATGAGAGACTCCCTAAGAGTATGCTTTCTTTTTTCACGAGGACCTTTGTATGTTAATGGGGAACTTTAAAAACCAAACAAAATATAAGCCAGAACCTCCTGGGCTGGTGAAAGAAATGGTCCCTGTATGAGGATCATGTTGCATGTAGGTGAGTTCTATTGTATTTTTTTTTAAATTCGTGTGACCAAATATTAATGACAGTTGTCAGAAACAAAAAACCATCATGCTTGGACAATTCTCGAAAAACTGTGGCCACAGTCCAGCAATGGTCATCCTTCTTACCACATCCCTTACTATCCGACACAAGGATCCCAGGTGCAGATCTCCTTTCGTGGAGGACAAACTACCCTCATGTCCTCTGGATCTCTATGCAACTGCAGTCTCCTCTTCCAGACCTTGCCAACACCTGGGGGGGGGGGGCTGGTGGCCAGCATTTGCTATGTCATATCCTATCGACTGTCCATATTTTTCTAAATCACACAAACCTACTTGACATTAAATTAGTGTATAATGAAAACCCTTTTTAAAAAAAAAATCTATGTTGCTCAGTGCCACATACAAACTAGAGAAAGCAATTTCAAGAACATAAGAACTATGATAACAATGAAATAGTGAGTGGGTGGTTAATGATCTCTTTATCTACGTCTGTGTATGGACTGTGGGTTGAACTCAGTCCTCTCACTTGCTGGCTAGACACTTTTGCGCTGATCTACTTCCTCAGCACTATTTCCGTTTTATTTTAGGGCATAGCAAAACTATACTGCTCAGGCTGGCCTGGGCCTGGCTATGCCATCTAGGCTGGTGACAACCCCATCATTATTTGTAAGAGATAAGATGGACAAGAGTATCACAAAAAATGTTCAAAATGTATCGTCCCCTCTGTGGCTGGAAATATATCTCAGCAGTGAGGAATACTTATTTATGCAGAGGGCCCCAATTGTTTTCCTAGCATCTGTGTCGGTCAGGGCTTAAAACTGCGTCACATTTCACAGGACACAACACCTCATTCTGTTCTCCTTGGGCACCCGCATGCAGGTGGCATACATTAACATGCAGATTTTTAAATTTTTTCGTTTTCACTAAAATTGAGTTTAAAGAATCAGCAATGATATTTCATATGCCTTTCTTAGAAGTCATATAAAATTTCTGAAAATTGACCATGTTTTGTTAGTTGGCAATTAGAGACCAACATACATATTTCTGTTCAGTAATCCAGTGTTTTGAAGTAATTTTAATGTGAAATTTTTAGTATTATTGAATTTATTATTGTGTCTTTTCACCTTTAATTGCTCATTACCAATTTGTTAAAGAAAAGAAGTGCTTACTTCTCCCCAAAGCTTTAAAGTTTACTGCTAAGCCAGGAATTTAATCGCATTATCAAATAAATTAAAAGTTAAAAAAGCCAACAACTATAGAGAAGAAAGTTTAACTTTAACTAAATGGCTTAGCAATCTAGTTCCCATGTTAAGTACTTCGTATTTGTGCCTCCCCAAACCCCACAAATGCTCACTGGTGCTTTTAATCTTCTTATTCCATAATTTAATAACTTGAGATTGAGAGAGAGTATGTAACTTCCCTTAAAATTAGCAAATGCACAAGAGGGAAATTGACAGTTAAATCCCCGCTAGTTCACTGAGAGTAACATTAGGTGGTTAATACACATGAATTCATTGCCTGTGCCCATCCACCCTAGGATGCCCATATGGGGAAGAGAGAAGTGAGAATTCAGAGAGTCATTAATTTGTCAAAATAAAGAGATGGTCTGCTTCAGGTTCCAGTTTCTTCTCATCACACTAACTCTGAAGGGAGAGTAAGCTTTCTAACACAGCTGTAGCTTTGTGAATTGGCTGAGATTCAAGAGAAAACAGACTTCCATAATTGTGCCTTGCAAAAGTCTCTAAACTTACCCCACAGGACTTTCCCCACTGTAGGGTGCTGTGACACAGATGCTATCAAAATGTCAGCATGAAGTCCAGTCCCTGTCTTCCAGTCACTGTGAAATGTCTGTAGGTGTGAAGACACTGTCCCAGGAGCAGGGACCTTGTTTCCTTTTCACAAGGGGTATTTCCAGAAGTCACAGTTTCATTACTAACCTGCAGAGGAAAGGGAACTCCACATCCCTGACCCAGATGCAATCTTACTATTCATCACACTAGTTTTGTATTGTGAAAATTGCATACTGTAGGGAAATTATTTTTAGAATCATGCATTATAAATGCATAACTGACCTCAGGTAGATGTTCAAAGCCTTTGTGAATTAGTAATAGTCCATGACATTAATGTGTCTCTGGGCAGCAGTAAATAATTCATACTTTATTTTAATAGTCCTCATTTTGACATGAATATTCATACTGTATGATGTGAAAAAAATTGTTAGAATTACCTAAACTCCTGGGAAATGTACATGTGATTGTTATTAGAAAGGAGAAGTAAAACATTAATCTTGATTATTTAAAAGTATTATACAGGTTTAAACTTAAATGAATTCATCAATCCTATAAATCTGAAAATATGTCTCTGTCAGTAGGCATATTACACAAATGCTATAACACTTAATTTCCAGTGAAATAGGGAACTCACAAAGTTATTTTAAAAGAATTGTATCTACCTACTGAAAATAAATTTAAGAAAAAATGTCATGAGAATATTATTTGAGATTGAACTCTATAAAAAGCAGTTTATAATATGGAAAACTATTTGGATATACTTGAAGACAAACTCATGCACTGTAAACACTTATACAAACACAAAACACAGAACTCACTGGTCACCACTAAAACTTGAAACTATTGAAAAAATGGTGACTTATTAGTGATTAGGTCATAAATGCATGAAAATTTTCATTATCATCGGATTATATAGGTATTGTTTTTCCCTTCGCAGGGCACTCTGTTTCAACACTAAAACACCCATAAATAACAAACACGAGGCTTCCAAAAACTTATGTATCTCACTATATTTTCATCTAGTTAAGGTCTTTAAACAACTCTTGAAAGAGTTTTGTCTCTGCATGAAATATAGACTTATCATAGTATCCTCCTAAATAGTCAGTTTAGCAGTGGGTCATATGTTCTGTCCTTGTAGATTCTAAAAGTTTGCTCCTCCCCCTTTTAACTTAAAACATTAAAACCCTTCAACTTTCTCTATTTCTTTCTACTTCACTTCTTCAGAATAGTTCGATGTGATCTTTCACACAAGATTTAAATGATCCTATACTGATGAATGTCTTGCATATCATCTTAGAACCTTCATCTGGCGATGGATCGAGATAGAGATAGAACACAAATAGGAGCACTGGACTGAGCTCTTAAGATTCAAATGAGGAGCAGAAGGAGGGACAACATGAGCAAGGAAGTCAGGACCACAAGGGGTGCACCCACCCACTGTAAAAGAGGAACTGATCTATTGGGAGCTCACCAAGGCCAGCGGGACTGGGACTGAATAAGCATGAGATGAAACCAAACTTTCTGAACATGGCTGGCAATGAAGGCTGATGAGAAGCCAAGGACAATGGCAGTAGGTTTCGATCCTAATACATGAACTGGCTTTGTGGGAACCTAGCCTGTTTGGATGCTCACCCTCCTGGACCTGGATAGAAGTGGGAGGACCTTGGACTTCCCGCAGGGCAGGGAATCTGGACTGCTCTTCATTCTCGAGAGGGAGGAGAAATGGAGTGGGGGGGAGGGGGGAGGGATCAATGTGTGGGAGGAGGGGGAGGGAAATGGGAAATGGGGAGGAGGCGGAATTTTTTTTCAACAACTAAAAAAAATAAAGAAAGATTTAAATAATATGTTGATGTTTAACTTAATAAATCATCTTTATTCAAGGACATTAGCAGCTATCGTTATTTCATTTGGGAACCCATGCTAACATTATTTCACTTTGATTTTTAGTTATTTGAAAGCCCATTTTCTATTTGTCTCCTTTGTGTGTCTCAAAAAATTGATAACTTTTAAAAGCAGAAATATTTTGATGCTTATTTTGGCTTCCTCTTGGTTATTATTGGCATGTCATGAATTGCAGAAATGCCCTCATGATCTAAATAAGTGCTAACTAAAATGACAATGAATGGTTTCATTTAAACTAAGCAAGCCTTAAATAAAACTAAACAAAACATGGGTTTTGTGAATTTTAGCCTCTTAAAATGTTATGAGAAGGGTATAATTTCCTTTTGTCTAAATAGTATAATTGCCAGGCAAAGTAAGTCATTTTACACAGCAAGAGAAAAATTGAATTTCCTTAAAATGAGTCAAATGACTTTACAAAGCACGGCTCTGTGATGACCTTCTGTTCTGAGAACTAAAATGTAGTATTCATGCTAAGAAATCATCTGAAACTAATCTGAACATCTACTCATTATAGCACAAAATGTTTGTGCTACTTTCACATATAAGTTTGAAACTCATTTACTTAGGAGAAACTTCTTGAAACATTTAAAATTAGCAGAGACTGAAAAGAAAACTAGCAACCAAAGATGGGTTCCAGTTTATTCCTCCAGGGATTTTATTCTCCACTGGATATCTGTGCTATGAAGAAATTTTCCTTCCTAGTATGCGTACAATGCATTGTTTTCTTAAGTTTATATATAACTTATTATATAATATATATACAACTTCCATTCTAAGTCTTAATTTGCATTTGAGATTTTGTAAAATCACCTTATTATATATACTTTATCTGTAGCATCTTTCTTCTTGGGCATCTGCTCAATATTTACCTAATTTATATTAAGCTCTCCTAGGTTCACTACTCTTCAGTTGGAAATATAGGAAGAATGATAGAAAAACGCCAAACAACTTTAAATTCTTTAGAAAAAAAAGTATAGATTCTGAACTTGTTGAATAAGGCATGAACTAAATAAAGCTCAAATTTATTTAATGAACAAATGCATTAATTATTCAAGATTTAATAATATAGGCAGAAAGTAGAACAGACACGATACAGACTGTTCAGTGTGTCTATGAAAGTACTCATTCATTGAAAAAACTTTTAAGTACATGAAAGCCTCCACTATATGGTTTGTAAAATTATATTTCACTATTGAGAACAACTAAGAAACAGGAAGCACCTTTAAGAATTTTATATATTCTTGAAATTTCCTTTGCAATGTCTTAGTTTTGAGAGGTGTCATGTAAGGACTAGAAAGGCCACATATCTGTGTGTTTATCTCCCCAAGTTTTAGTCCTTCAACTAATGTTTCTCCACCAAGTAATTTGAATGTGTTTCTTTCTCCAAAAAAATAAATCACTTTCTATAATGGCTCAGATTTTGGCCAAGAATGATGAGATCGTCCTCATTCTCCCATCAAGGAAGCTTTGTTTCCTCCTTTTACCTGGGTCACCAGCCTGAGGTTAGTAAAAATGAGGTTTTTTTTTTTTTTTTTTTGATCTTTTGCATTTGACATTCTTAAATGAAAATCTGAAAGAAAGCTCTAAGGTGGGCAAAAATAATATTTTGTATGAATATATCTAGTTCTAGAAATATGCATAAAATTGTGTTCCTATTGTACTTATGTAGTATATGAAACCCAGAAATTTGGTTATATGCAAATGTAAGTAGCTTCTAATTAGAATATTTACAGTAGAACCCTGGTGTGGGAAGTCCTTCTGTCTATGTGTTGCTTTTATTAGTAAATGAATAAATCTCTTTCAGCCAGTGCTTAGCAGAATAGGGCAAGGCGGGAGTTCCAAGCAGATAGAGGAGGAGAAAGTAGGCAGAGCCAGAAAGAAGCCATGGAGCCGCCTGCAGAAGACAGATAGATGTACCTGAATCTTGTCAGTAAGCCACAGCCATGTGGCAATACACAGATGAACAGAAATAGGTTAGTTTAAGGTATAAGAGTTAGCCAGAAATACACTTAAGTTATTGGCCAAACAGCATGGCATATAATGTGGTTTCTGAGTAATTATTTTGGGTCAGGCTGGTGGGAAATGAGAGCACAGTCTCCAAAAATAGAACCCATGTAGTCAAATAATTTAAATTTCAAACTTTCATGCTAGGCAATTAAAAAAAATCTAGCCCATGTCTTTTACATGTATATTTATTACCAAGTCAATTTCACAAAGTAACCTCTTCTTAGCCTTCCTATTGTACTCCAAGCTGATCTTATTCCTGTTCTTCATGCCCTGACGTTGAGGTGCTGGGATTGTAAGTATGCATCACAGAATTCAGCAGCTATTATTTCTGACTTTATTTTGAGAAAAATATGAAATGCTTACTTACACAGATCAATTCTGTGAAACAATACATGTAGGGGAACTATTAATTTATAGCTACCAAGAAATCATTGCTCTCTTAGGGAAAAGTTATATTGCACTAGATTCTGCTTGTTATTATAAAGTAAAGGGTTCTAAATTAAATTTCTCCATTGATTTATTTTTTGGCTTAAAGTGAAACAATGTCATTGACAATGTCAAATCCCATGGTGGCTGGGGATTCTCCGACTCTGTTTCTAGATTCCCCGTGTCTAAATTAGACATTCACATGCAGAAAATTTATAGCAAACATTCATTACATGGTTGATCTTTTAAAAGTCTAATTATATGAAGAAAAACAAAACAAAGTAGTAGCCCAAATTGACAAATATCTCCTGTCTTTGGCACATTGATTTCCCATGAATTTGTAGATGGGTGTACATGTGCTGGTATTGATTGTGCACTCCTAAATTCTATTGGCTAATGAAAGTCAGCTAGTCTATATCTCCTTTCAAAGTACAACATTCTATCTCATAATTAGGCACTTCTTTAACTCTGTAATCTTGTATTTAGAATCTTTTTTCAGGCTACTATTTATTTCTAAATTAATTTTTATAAAAGGATCTGCATAAATCTCATTATTTTTGTGCATCAAAATTATAGATTCAAATTGGGTAATAGTGTGGGAGTCTCTGCTGTTGGATCATCTTGTGTCTCCACATATTCCCGTACTCCAAGTTCTGTTAGGTACCCTGTTAAAAGACTCAGCTCTAGTTTTACCGGACTCAAAAGAGTGATCATCATTCCTTCGAACACCACTAAATGCTTTTGGATTCTCTCTGCTAGCAAACATCCCAAAACTTTGATTATCCTTTCAATGAGGAATAATCTGATTATATGATGCCTGTTCTATACAACTTGTAGTCCATCACAAAGTCTAATCATTAAGAAATGTGAGAATTTTGTGGAATAACTGACAATACAAATATTAGCATAAAACATAAGTAGGCAAATAGATGTGCTAGACAAAATATATCTGTGCTAATATGAAACAAAATGGTTTATGAAACTATCATGAATTCTTTATCAAGGTTACAGATTGCTTACCTGCATAAGTATACAAGTGAATATGAGTATAATAAAACTCACACTCATTTTGCTTATTATTTCAGTCCCATTGTTCTCGACTGCTTGTTTTCAAATATGTAGAAATTGAGTTTTATATTAACTCACCTAAATAAAATTTCTAATCTTTTCTCTGAGACAACTTCTAAAAATAAAAGGTATTACTGTCTCCATAGCAATATGGAAGAAAATCTTTCATTTCCATTTTCCACCTCTAGTAAAATAGTATGGAAGTTGTTCATGGTTTATAAGTTGTAGGTGAGGAAATAAAGTATTGAAGTAAGCAAGAAGAGACATTTGGTGTCAAATATTCCTAGTGTGGTGTTTTCCCCCCATGTTTTAAAGCATGAAACACACGTTCAGGCATAGGAAGTAGAGAGAGAGAAAGAGAGAGAGAGAGAGAGAGAGAGAGAGAGAGAGAGAGAGAGAGAGAGAGAGAGAAACTACCAGTTTCAGTCAAATGTATAATGTAATAAGGTGTAGAAGAAATATTCAGCTCTATTAGGAATAGAAAAGTGCAACATTAGTTTCTGTTACCACCCCCTCCACAACACAGACTCAGAAGAGTTGTCTGATGCAACAGTGGTATTTGGCTGCGTTACTGGCTGCTACAGATTGAAAAGAACCGCATCACGAACACAATCTGGAACAACATGACGCAGGATCATTGCCTTATCCTAAATATGGCTTGTTTACTTGTTTACTCTGTACATGCTTTATGAGAAAGGGTAGCCACATGCATTTATCTATTATATTGGCCATCCCTTGATAGCCCAAGATGCCATTGTCACTGGAATATTTTCTCCTGTAGGCAGGTGCAATCCATCTGAACAGAAAAGATAAAAGTTTTTTATCCCAGCACTTCAGGGGCAGAGTTTAGGGCCAGACTGGTCTACAAGAGCTAGTTCCAGGGCAGACCCCAAAGCTACAAAGAAACCCACTCTCGAGAAAACAAAAACAAAACAAAAAAAAAAATTAGATAGGATCAGATTGTTACATAAATCCATCCATGAAGAAATTCTTGACACAAGCCCCAAAATTATCAGCTTAAAGACTTGGTTACCTCTAAGTGAACTGTTTATATTTTATTATATTCTGGATTTACTAGACCCATCATTCAGCATGAGTAAAAATGTACAATTATGTCAGTCAGCACAATATTTATCCACTTAAAATGGACGTTTCTTAATTTCAATGAGCAAATTCTCCATTATGTATACTATACTTGAAAGTTTTCTTTGGAGTTATGTAAGGAAATACTACTTTAAAAACTATTATAAAATTTCATATTATTTTTCTTTGACAATTCCTTAAGAGTTAATGCATGTATTTCATACATGGATGAATTTTTAACAGTCCTTTAACATTGAAAACTACTTGTGATGCTATATTGATCAACTGATATAAATTTACTTACATATGTTTAAATAACTATTGTATAAAATTATAAAGGAACAAACCAGTATTCTGAAGGCAGAGAGAAGCCTACAAAACAGTTTTGAAAAAGTTTTAACACATGATCAAATAGGTTCTATTAACATTTCCTATGCTGGTGACCATTTTATAGTGCAATTTATTATATTATGATACGTTTCATATTGTTTTGAATTTAGAATTTCAAGATGAATACCTCCACAGAATTATAAGATAGTTATCAATAAGCACTATAGCAAAGAATCAATTCCATTGACAACTATAGGAAATTACTATGCTCCAGATAATTTGAGGTCCTGGAAGGAAAATTCTTAATTTATTTATATATATATATTTTCATCATGTCTATATGTGTCTCTGTAAAGGGTTTATGTAAATATACATGTGTGAGAGATATGTGTGCCCTTGTATATGTCTATCCAGGGTCAAACTTGGGTGTCTTTTTTTATCATCATCCACCTTACTTTTGAGACAAGTCTGTTCCTGAATCTAGAACTTGCTGTTTGACTAGATCACCAATTTACAGAGCCTCTTCATCAAAGTTGGGATCACAAGCCTACAATGCTTTCCTCAGTTCCGTGTGGTCACTAAGGATATGAACTTAATCCCTCACGCTTACACAACAACCAGATTCCCACTGAATCATCTCTCAAAGTCTAACATTTGTCATTTTAACAAGATATTTACCTGAAGATTCAAAAAAATGTTATGCGTACATGTTTTGAAAAAAAAAAGTCTAAATTCACAGAGTAAAACTGAATTTAACAGACTCCTAACAGTAGTCCATAAGTTGTATGTCTTTCTTCACATTAAAGTTGTATGTTGGTACCTCAGATTTGACAAGATTTTACCTTATTTCCATTTGGTCTGATGGTAACAAGTCAGCATTTAAGAGTTGTAAGGTAATATAGAATATGTTCAATTTTATCTTTAAACATTTGACAGAGAAACAATGTGTAGGTTTTAAATTTTTTTCCTTCATAGAAAAATTTCCAAGTAATTTTTGAAAACCTTTATTTCACATTTAACAAAATGTCATCATTTTACTCCTACAGAACAGTGAGTCTGTATTTGTAGAACATTTTCAAGTCATGCGTGAGGCTCTGGCTAAGCGCCTCAAAATATGCCAATTTAAATGTAAAACACAAGTCTCGAACCAACTTGGTCTCAAGTTTGTTTTTACAATTATAGTTGATACATAAAATCTACACTTCACTTTAGAACACATTAGGACAAAATTTCAAGAGGTGAACTGTGATAATTTTATAAGCTCTTATACATCTGTTATTGTTTAATCAAATATTTAATAAAAGTATTTTAGTTTTGTCTTTAATTAGAAATATATTTTCCTTGAATGAGTATCAGATTAATCTTAGGCAAAAGAATTAAAAATCAATATTATCAACATAAGTCAATAAGTAAGACTTTGTTCTTAACCACTACAGACTTCGTTCTGGCTAACTACAGACTTTCACCTCTCCCTCTTCTCTTCCAAACCCAATTCCTCACCTCTCACCTCCAGCTCTGTAGCAAACCACCTGCTTCATTCTCCCCTTCTTTTATGCTGCCACCCCCAGAGATTACACAGATCTTCCCCTCCAACCTTCCCAGGTCCAGTTTATCCCAGACACCAATTCTGCCAGTCATTCTGTGGGAACCCGCATGCCTCTCCATCTAGAGAAGCAGGTAGACGAACTGCAGATCTTCACTTCTCCCTTCTCTTCTCCAAACTCATAACAGATCACCTGCTGCAGCCTCCCCCTCCTCTATGATCCTATTATCAGCAGATCACGCAGCTCTTCCCCAACATTCCTCCAACTCTTCTTGTTATCCCAACCTGAAAATCCATGCAGCATTCCTTGGGAACCCAAAAGCCAGCCCTGCCAGACTAGCAAGTTGGCTAGCTAGTGGAGCAGGGAGGCAATCTTCAGATCTTCACTCTGCCTCTTCTCCTCCTCCATATCTAATCCCCCAGTCCCATCTACAGTTCTGCATAAGATTACCTGCTGAGGCCTCTCCTCACTCTCTGTCTCTACTCCCAGGGTACTAAGCAGATCCTGGTGGAAACCCCTCTGTCCTCCCTCCAGTAGACTTCTTCAACCAATCTCCCAGCCCTTCCCCATTCCTAAGTGTTAGCTACCAATACCTAAAAACACATTAAAACTAGTTCTTCCCAGTGGTAACAACAGGCAGAATCCAGAAGAATTCCCTACCAGTCAACACACTCTTCTAAGTACCAGACAAGCAACAGAAACTAAAGCACAAAACACTCAAATGACAAAGACAAGACCAGATATCAGCACATAGAATTTCAGTTGTCCCAAACCTAAAACCTAGACTGGTAGAATATTGAAATCAATTATGTATATTATTATTTCATATTCATACAAATAATACTTAATTTCTTCCTTTCCAATTTGTTTCCTTTTTATCTCCTTCAATTGTATTATTGCTCTAGCTAGAACTTCAAGTGATATTTTATTTTATTTTATTTTATTTTATTTTATTCCCGATTTTGGTGGAACTGCTTTAAGTTTCTCTCCATTTAATTTGATGTTAGCTACAGGCTTGTTATTGTCTTTATGATATTTACATATGTTCCCTATAACTCCACTATCTCTGAGACTTTTATCAGGCAATGTGTTGTGTTTTTGTCAAAGTCTTTCAACATTGATTTAGATGATCCTGCATTTTTTTTCTTTCAGTTTGTTTATATATTGGATTACATTGGCAGATTTTCACTTGTCAGACCATCCCTGCACCTCTAGTGAATCAAGGTGGGTGATTCTTTTGATATGTTCTCATATTCAGTTTGTCAGTATTTTATTGAGTAATTTTGCATCAATTTTCATGAGGGAAATTGGTCTATAATTTTCATTTTTGTTATTCTTTCTGTGATTTGAGTATCAGGGTGACTGTAGCTTCAAAGAAATAATTTGAAAATGGTTCTGTAGTTTCTATTTTGTGGAATAATTTGAGGAGTATTGTCATTAGCTTTTCTTTGAAAGTCTGGTAGAATTCTACTTTAAAACCATCAGAACCTGGATTATTTAAATATTTACTTAGTTAATTAGTTAGTTGGGAGACTTTTGATGACTGTTTTTATTCCCTTAGTGTTTATAGGTCTCTTTAAATTGTTTATCTGATCTTGATTTAACTTTGGAAAATGTTTGAGAAAACTGTTTATTTCTTTTAGATTTTCCAATTCTCTAAAATATAGTTTTTTTTTAAATTATGTCCTAATGATTCCTTGGATTTCCTTGGTATCTGTTGTTATTGTTAGGGTCATGGAGAAGTCACACAAAAGACCACCATCCATATTTGCAATAAGCATCTTTATTCCAGCATACTGGGGCCTGCCATTACATAGAAAGGCAGGATGCCAACAACCCTAAGAGGAGCTCACAGACTATTACTCTAAGATTTGGTCTTTTCATAGTGTCCCAAATTTTCTGGATTTATTATGTCAAGATTATTTTTTTTTAGATTTAGCTTTTTTCTTTGCCCAGCATATATATTTCTTCTGTTGTGTCTTAAATACCTAAGAGTCTCTTTTCCATTTCTTGTATTCTGTTGGTGGTGCTTAAATTTATAGTCTCCATTTGTTCATTCATTTTTTTTCCATTTCCAAAGTTCACTTATTTGCTTTTCCTCCATTGCTTCTAATTTCATTTTCAGGTCCTAAACAGTTTTATTCATTTCCTTCAACTATCTGTTTTTTTTCTTGTCTTTTTTTCAGAGATTTATTCATTTCCTATAATTTTGTGTGTTTCCCCAGATTTCTTTAAGGTATTTATTTGTATCCTTTTAAAAGATTTATCATCTTCATAAAATTAGCTTTAAGGTCTTTTTCTCATGCTTCAGCTATGTTTTAATTTTCAGTACTTGTGATAGTAGGAAGTTTGGTTCCAGTGATGACATATTGCCCTGACTGTTGTTCGTTACATTCTTCTGCTGGCGTCTAGCCATCTGCGATGGGGTGGTTATAGCTCTAAGTACTGATTTCTGAGTTTGTCTTTGTTGGATAGATATTTTCTTCCTTGGTTTATGTTTCCTGTCTGGTCTTCTGGTCTGTGTGCCCTAAGTTCTGGCAGCCAGAATGGCCTTTGGTTCAGCAGTGAATCGCTACTTGAGTTCCTCTATGTGTTTTTCTGGCTGGTGAGGCCTGTACCTAACTAGGGAATGCCCCAAAACAAACTGCTCATAAGGCAGGCTGCATGCCCAGCAGTAGATGGCCAACAGAAAATGAAATTTATGGCATCTTTGAAGGTTCTTTTATTCATAGTGTCATTGTCATCTCAGGGTTTTTTGTTTGCTTGTTTTTTATCATGGTTCTTTTATTTTTATTATATATATACATTTTATAATATATATATAATTAATTAAGAGAACAATATATAAATTATATGTATTTTTCTTTTTTTCTACCCTACAAGTTCTTCATGCATATATTATCAACTTATATGCATGTGATGAAAGACTATGGCCAAAGTCAAGTTGTGAAGGAAAGAGTATTTTTGACTTATAGTTCAACATCATAGTTTATCATTGAAGAAGCCAGGAGAGGAATATAAGCAGGTCAAGAACCTGGAGGCAGCTGATGCAGAACCCATAGGAATAACATTTACTCTCTTGTTCATCACGGCTTATTCAACCTGCTTTTTTTTTTACTTTTATAGAACTCAAGACAACTAGCCCAGGATAGTATAATCATAATTATATGGACCCTGAACTATCAATCACTAAATAAGAAAAAGCCCTACAGTTAGATTTTATAAGCATTTCTGAGGTTTCCTTCTCTAAGATGACTGTGTCAAGTTGATATAAAACTAGTCATGGCAATTATAACTTTCAGTTTTGTGTTTTAAAGAAATTTCTGGGTGTGGACATAAGCAGGCCTCTGTGTCTTTATCTGTTTCTTGTGGCTTTGATGTCCTTTTTCTACTACATATTTGTTTTGGTCTCTTTCAGTGTGTTAGTTTTTGCTTCAGCTTATCATTTAGAAGCATACTTTTCCTTTAATGAGACACAGAAAGGGGATAGAACCAGATGGGAGGGGATATGTGGTCAGACTTGTCAAAGTAAAAGTAGGGGAATTGAAATTAGGAATGCATTATATGAGGAAAAACATCTATTTTCAATAAAAAGAAAAATATTTTGTTCTGCAATCATCGATACTTCAAATAGTTGCTCTTGGGCCTATAAAACTAATTATTTATTTCTCTGTATACATTTATATATACTTTTAGAAACTGTATATCTTGGAAACTCAAAAAAAATGAGGCAAGTTAGATTTCTTTATGAGAAGCACACAATGCCTTCAATAACCTTGCACTAATGTTTCTTTGAAAATCAAGCAAACAAAGGAACACCACGACTACAATGGTGATATAAAGTTAGAGAGGAATTGCCAGTTTTCATTAAAGTCTGAATATGTTTCTCTGTGTTCTTATTGTTGAGAGAAAAGATGTAACTGTCAGAGTTCAATGTATTCCTCCTAGTTCTGGGACCGGAATGAGAAGCAAAGGAAAGAGTGTTTAACATATTAAGCTACCTTTGTGAGACTAGAAAGGAAACTGGTTGTGGATTATTAGTTCTTGCCTATAAACACTCAAGAGTGCAGCTTTCTGAAAGCAACTGATATTAGTGGGATCCATGCAACAGTAGAATAACGAATGGGTGTCACTGGAGCTTTTAATTCTCATTATGCAGTTTAATCGTTAAGGGTTATTTGATATAATTCTTATTGATGAGAATCTTTAAAGCTTGGCTGCATCAAGAATTTGCTTATTGAATTGTTTTGCTCTATCTTAGGCCAATTTAGTTGTCTGCTTTGATACTCACACAAAAATAAAAATTTATAACATAGTATGACTTTCTTTCCAATTCCTTTCGAACTGTCAGAATCCATGAAAGCTCAAAGGCCATATGTCTTTAAAATTAAGTATAATTAATAATTTTTGCATGCTATCTTGAGAGTGAAGAATTCATTTGCTTTGGTGTTATATAAGATTTAGACTGAATTGCATTTATCTGAGTTTTTATCTGTTTGCATTTCGACTGCAATATAGTAAAATGCATTTTAGAAACAGCCAGTTTTCATAGTTAACATACCTATGGTCTCTCTGCTTTGCAACAACTGTGATTTTACCAAAAGAATCTTAAAGGGAAAGTCAGTATGAGAACAGAAAGTGATCATATTACAGAAACTGCTTAGTTATAGCAATGATTAATGTGAAAGGACCACGGTCAGTCAGAATTAACATCTTCAAACTAATCTCTCTTCCTCCCTTCTGTTGTGTTCTTTGTACTTCCTTAATTCACTCTGGCAAGTTTTTCTGCCTTCATCAAGTTACCAAAATGACTCTGTTCTCTTAATGTATTTCTGAGGATGAACATACTCTGGACCTCTACTGTGTGTCAGCCCTTTTCTTTTTGAACTTAATTTCTTTGAACAGCATTTTGTTTACTATTTCCACATTTGTCTGTCAAGCATATATTTTTTTTGCCCTTGCCACTCCATATGCAAACAAATATATATGAATGTATTATCTTCAGCATTTCCAATCACTCAGCTATGACAAAAGCATATACTCAAAATTCCAAATTCAGTTTAATCTGCTTGATAATATAAAGTAATTAACAAAAATCTGAAAATTAAATTATGAAGATCCAAATATGCAGCAAATTTTCTCTAAAAATGTTTTTATAAATACATCTGTATGTAATGTAAACTTAAAATTAATATTAAAAGTTTTACTTTAACAAATTTTAATGATTTATATGGCTCTACCAATTTAATCTAGTACATTCTTATTGTACCTTCTTTTACCAGCTCAAAGTTAACTTAAGACTATCAGCACATAGGTTCAGCTGTGAAGTTAATTAGTTATTTTTTGGTTGTGCTGTCCCTGTTCATTTACAATGTCAATTTTTGCCCGCAGGGGAAAAGTAGGTATGCCCTGGGATAGAAGAAAACTCTCAGACTGAGAGTCGGAAGATGGTGTCAGATAGCAGATCCCCTAATTACCTCTTCCTCCCAGATACAGGGACGTGCTCCACTGTTGTGTTCCTACTCCCGTTGTTTTCCTGCTCTCACTCATCTCTCACTCTCTCTTTTGGCAGAGTTCAAAAGAAAGGACACTGTGCTGCACCCCTTGAATGGAAATCTTGAGGTCCTGCCACATACCTAAACCAGGCCAGGATAAATCACATGATATGGCTTGCCCCACCCCATCCCACTGAAACTTAGTGAGTCAAAATCCCCTTTTTTCTCCAGATTGCAAGAGAACTGCTCTCTCCTTTCCTTTCAAGCTGTCTATGGTCAAAGTGATGATATGCTTTCTGATATTCCTGGAACTGAAGGTCCCATTGTTCCCTTCTGGGCCCCCCATCAGTCACACTGCAAATGCTCTCTCCAATGAAGCTCTTATACCTGAAGGTCTGCTCCCCCAATAAAGTTTATATAAAGAGCAATCTTGTGTCATATCCTTTCCAGGAACTGACATTTTAAATTTTAACAGATGGGCATGATCATGTTAGCTACAATGGCTGTTACTTTTTGGTCTTTGAACACTGAACTTCTGAGAAACCTAAAGTATCTGAATTCTGAAAATCATAGACTTCTTATGAAGAACAAATAAAACCAGATACATGATAATGTAATGGTAAACCCTAAGTTCTTCTTAAATATTGCTAATTAATTTTTATTATCATTATAATAACTTACAGGAAAAAGTAAGTATCCTGGCCTTTCTGAGTACAAACTCTGGCCCCGTATAAAAACACAATATAACTCCTAACAAGTAAGGCTCAGACAATGTTTTTCTCTTGGTGTGAGTTTTCTGCTCTCAAAACTTAAATAAAATTAAATACCTGTATTTTGTGCAAGCAGATATGCCTAAAAATGAGAGCATGACTACAGGACCATGTTTCTGCAAAGCATGAGAAAGTCTTTGATAATTAAGACGAATATGTCTAATACACTAAGACAAGTTCAGCATCCAATAAACATGGCACTAACAATTGTCAAAGCTAGCATTTAGTAAGTGTTCATTCACATGAAGGTACGTGGAAGTCCTTTCATACACACACACACACACACACACACACACTTGTGTATTCTGTCATTTAATCTTCATTCTATACCATGGAAATATATGGTATTATTACATATCGCTTTGTATTAACTTTTCCATGGAAGACTAACACTGATCTATTTGGCATATATAGAGCATAATTGCAGACATAAGCACAATTCCACCAAAAGCAACTTAGTGTTTCAATGAGTTCATTGAGCCTATTTGCAAGCACATATTAATGTTGCTTTCAAGAGATCATGTGACCCTTCCTAATTAACTTCATCATGGTAATGTCCCACACCCTATTTTTGGACAAGTCAATAGAAGTGATACCACTGAGTCCTACTTATGGTTAAATTCCTAGTTGCAAGTGAAGGAAGTGTGACCCTAACCTTCACCTCCCTTCTTCCACTATGAACTGTCAATAGTTTCATAGCACTATCATGCTCAATTGATTTCTACAGCTACAAATATAAGGTAATCTATACTCCAAGGTGACAATGAAGTGAGCATGTTGTGCCTGGAGTAAAAACACTTCTAGAACTAAATCCGCTCACTTTTTTGTGTTAATTCACTTTATTTGATGGTATTAACTTAATTTAATGATTGCAAGGCTGCAGCTTTCAAAGATTAAGCTATTTGCTCAAGGTCTTAAAGAAAAGCTTAAAGTCTAATTATGTTGGCCCTCAAGTCTTCTCTTACATCTAGAATTAAACAAATGAGTGTTTACCAAGCACACACACATACATACATGAGAAAGAGATAGCTAGACATACAGGCAGACAGGGACAGACCTCAGTAAGTGGTTCCCTTTTGAAAGAAATTTTTGAAGGGATTGGAAAGAATGGTGACAATTTCCAAGAACTGAAGAGTAACAAGAGGCAGCCAAGCTGCAAATCTAGGCATTTGCCAAGGTGAGAGATATGAAAAAAACAATAGAGATAGTTATCCCTTTCTGAATTAAAGTCCAGCATGTTTAGCAATAGAAGTAAGAAATCGCCTATGTCAGAAAGGGAAGTGCACTTCAGAGAAAGTACGGGATAGCTGGAGAGTCAGAAATGCATGAATAATTTTTTGAACAATATACAAGTGAAAAAGAAAGAAGACAAGGGAAACACTAGTTTGGGTTAGAACTCAGAAAAGTGGGGGAGCTTAGCAGTGCTGGGGAAGTTTTGTTAAGGGGTTGCTCTAGGAGAAGAGCTTTTAGAAAGCACTAGTATGTTATCTCAGACCAAAAGTTGTATGACAGACCAAAATAAAATTCCACCTAAGGTCAACTTGGTGAGCCAATGAGTTTATTAAACTTTTTTACAGGCACAGGTGAGGGTTACTTTCAAAGGATCATGTGACTTCCCCAGAGTGGTAATTATTCTTCCCATCTCCTCCATTTCTTCAAGTAAGTTTAGATTTATTATCTCTCAGTCTTCTGTCCAACTGAATAGGAGGCCCTTCTGGATTAACCCTTAATGTTAATGTGCTAGTTTTCTGAGCCAACCGAAATGTCATGCCCCCATCCAGAATCAAGGGTAGAATATAGATTCTATTGTTTTAACCAGAAGAAATCAGCTTTGTCTTTATGATAAAGGGCTTTACCAATGCCCTCATATCCACATCCAAAACTGAACATGAGGCCTGGGTCCATCATCAAATGTCTCTAAGTCTGCTTTTCCTTATAACAAATATGTCCACATAGAACATAGCTACATTTCAGAAAATATCTGCTTTCCAGGTCAAATGATTCTTATTATAAAAATAACAAATGGGAATTATTATGACATAACATTTTGTTTTTACATCTCTATTTTTTTAGGAGCAGTGAGACCCCAGATCCTGAATTTCTTGTATTTATTGCAATTCAGTCAAGTAAAATGAGGGGCTTAGAAGAAAGATAGGCAATGCAGCAATGTACAGAACCCTTTGTTTGCTTCTTACAACTAACTCTAACTTGCTGTACCTACTGGTCTCAGCACTTCTCTTGAGCACATAAAGCTGAGTTATGGATCTTGGTGCTTCTGAGTTTATCTTTCATTTTAACATGCATGTATCCCAGACACACAGGTAATGTGTTTTCTCATATCTCTTTTTACTTATTTTTAAATAAGTAAAAACTTTACTTTTAAATATTGTCTTGTCTTTGAATTTCCAGTACTTCCCAATTAATTCTGTACTTTTTATTATATTCTTTTGTTTTAACAATCCTAGGTACACTTGTGCATATTATCTACTACATTTTCTCTAATACACTGTATAGATCTTGACTTTTTCCATTATAACTCAAACTGTACTAAGGCAGAAAATAATTCTTATTTTATTTTGAACTATATATAATGAGCATTCAAAGGCCCCAGGACTTCTTAGAATTTAATAAATATGTGTTGAATGAAACATATTACCTTTCAGAACACAAAGAAAAGAATTTGAGTGAATCATATGTTCTTTTCTGTAACAGGAAGAACAGGCTGCTTGTTGTCCTGGCTGTCCGGCTATCTTACACCCAAAATAATCACACAGAAACTGTCTTCATTTAAACACTGCCTGGCCCATTAGCTTTAACTTCTTATTGGCTAATTCTTACATCTTAATTTAACCCACTTCTGTTCATCTGTGTATCGCCACATGACTGTGACTTACTGGCTAAATTCTAACCAGCATTTGTCTCAGGCAGGAGATCCATGGCGTCTGCCACTCTGCCGTTCTTCCCAGCATTCCGTTCTGTTTTCTTGCCTACCTAAGTTCTGCCCTATCAGGCCAAGCAGTTTCTTTATTGATTAACCAATGAAAGCAACACACAAATAGAAGGACCTCCTATACCACTTTTCTGAAAATTAGGAACTACACTTAATGAGCCAACTTCCTTTGCTGAATACAGATGTAAGCGTCTGTGATATTCACTTTATCCTTCTTGTTTTCCTTAATTTGTATCTTAAGTACAGACTTGAGAGCAGGAAGTTGCAAATATAATCAGAATCCTAGAATTTTAACAATTATCAAATTACCCCACACTTCAAAAGTGATTTCTCAAATTTCTCTGTTACCCAACGTCTTGAGTGTTACCAAAATATTTTATAAATATATATATTTAAGTTAATGATCATATGCTGTAAAGGTATTGAATCTGAAGTATGTAGAGTTGATTTGAACTGATGGCTGCAACAAAGTGTCCTCAGAAAAATCATTTTGTCACTCTAGATTGTAAATGACTCATGTAGAAACTATAAAAGAAGCCAGGGATCAAGTAATACCTTTCTGTTTAAGATGTGTTGAGTCTATGCATATGCCTTAATCATAAGCATAACTGAAATTCTGTAAGCCTCACTTAAAAACAGAAATAAGGCTTAATTTAAAGCAAGAGAGTTTAGCATATTTTTGCAAGGTCTATATTAACATTTAGAATCACATATCCATGTTGTTTCTGTTGTTTATTCTTGTTTGGCTTATTTTCATAAAAATGGACATAAAGTACTTTTGTGAATCACAATTTGGTAAGACTTTCCCTTGTAGAAATTATATAAGGCTAACAACATTGTGAAGCAGAAATTTGAAACAGGATGTTGGCAATGGCATTCAATATGACATTCTACTTTCATTTAGCACCTGCCTTCTTTCCCTTCTGAACAATGTTCCCAATGTAATTGAAAGGACAAAGAGTCATATGCTCATTGTTGAAAAGAAAACAAATGAATGCAACAACTGTAACCTAGAAATACTGCTAACTAGTTATGGAAAACTAAAATCATTGTCATGGTTTCTATTAAGTCTGACTCACTGTTACAGATGTCTAAGGAATGCGGGAGTCAATGAGACATTGTGTTTATTTCTACTTTTTGAGACCCAAGTGTCATTTTGGACTTTTGTATCTGAATTTTCTTGCCAATTAATCGCTCTCATGCTGTTTTATAACATATTTTCCACTCGTTTGCACAGTTAAGTCAATAAATAAAGGAGGAAGAGGCGAGCTCTAAATGTTTATCTGCTGTTGAACTCAGCCTAACATTTTAAATACAGTATTTCAAGAGAGGAAGTAAATTAACTCATAATACACAGTTTAAACTTTTTTTAAAATTTTGTTTCCTAGTCCTGCTTTTCTGAGACAGGTACTCTCTATGTAGAGTTGGCTGTCCTGGAACTCATTAGAAAGACCAGGCTGGCCATAGGTTCTCAGATATCCTCTTGCCCCTGCTTCTCAAGTGCTGACATTAAAGGCATGTGCCACTACACATAGCCCATTTTAAAACTTTTTAAGAAGACATTTTTTTTTGTTGAACCTAGGAAATGCATTCTGGTAAATATCACCAACAGTCTTATATGCTATACGTTAAAGACAACTGGCAAACAAGTTACAGTTCTATTAATAATGGCTATTAGTTTATATCTATGGCCAATTAAGGCAATCAAATATAACGTACCAACACACTGTTGCTATAGAGAGGGGCTTGGTGCTTTAGAGGAAGTCAGAATCAGCTATTAAATGAACTCACTATTTTTGAGTGCTTTCTGAACTCTCCAATTCTGTACATTAATGCTAGTAAGGCTCAAGTGTATAACTTTCTATCAAGTTCCTAGGCAATGCTGCTGCTGCTGCTGCTGACCCAGGGAACCAAGTTTGGTTATAAACAATTTGAATTATACAATTATGGCTCTCAACAGGCCTCAAAGGCATTTAATCCATTTCTCTAATTCAAATTTTAATCATCCCTGAAGGCTAAATTCATTATTAAACTTGAACAACGAACACGTGTCAGACATCACTTTGGATGCTCGTGATGCACTGGGTAGATAATATCCCTCAAGGGGTCTGTGACATGATTGGGAATGGCACATGGCAAGGTACTTATTATGCATTGTTTCCATAGAAGAATGCACACAGCCATTGAAACTGCTCACGGACGCTGACGACTTGACAAAAACTCTTAAAAAGCAGAGTAACGTGGCTGAGCTTAGATTCTTCAATGCCTCCGACTGGCCTGACAGGAAGCAATGAAGTGAGCTAGTAAATGATTGCAGTAACTCAAGACTCAGAAAGGAACGGCGCTTCAAACACACCGCCTTTCCGCAGCTTCCCTTCGGTGAAAATATAAATGCCTTTATATGCAGGGCGGGAGAGGATTGATTGGCAAACTTTTAATGTTGTTTAACATTTCCTTTTTGCTTTTATCTCCTACATTAATATTCTTAAAATCTCAACATATCTAACAAATGTACCCTATAGGGGATGGATTAAACAGACCCATATTTCTACATTGTATGACAGTGAAAATTCTGAACGACCTGGCAAAGCACAATTTTCACCTGCCACACAGAAGGTGGTTGCCTAGCTCTTTGGTAGTGAGACAAACTGATGCCATCCTAAACAAAGATTCAGGATAGGCTAACGTTGCTCTGCCCCTTCTATTGTAATTTAAGTGGTTGCCTGGGGAAGAGGTGTTTTTCGGTTTATGTGACATTGCAGGCATACAGAGCAGGCACAGATATAAAGAGTGACAAAATGGGCATGAAAATGTATGGACTTGCCTACTGTATCCTCCCCACTACCTAGGAAACAGAAAGCTAATGAATTGCCCCCTCAGTTTATATTTTGGTATAAAAGCTGTTTGGAAAATAAACGCAGGTGGATTTACAGGATGTGAACTCAGGATTTCATGAGGGAATCCCTGAAAATTCTCTCCCGATAAAGTCATGTGAGTTGTGTCTTTATTCCCACACCTCCCCTCTGGAATGAGAAATAATTTATGTCGGGGCTAGATCTCAATAGTACCCTGTCAGAATCAAACGTATGGTAGTGTCCCTTGTTTCTTGCTCTTTATCCTGAGACAGACCTTTTTCACCGCCCCTCCCCTTAGATGACCGTGATGCTTTCATCAGTTGACAGTGGTCTCTACTTATGCTGTCCTTTACCCCAGTTTTGTACACGCATTCACCTCTACCTGTGTGTCACAATAGAGGCCCTAGCAGTGATGAAGGTTGAGCAAAGCAGGAGTCTATGAGTATAACAGATTGCTGTCAGACGTCATTTTATTGGTACGTTACTGTAGCTAAGACAATAGTATTTGATTTTTCCCTAGTTCCCTGGACAATCTAGTCTCAGGCTTTTGGGTCCTTTAGCAGTGTCCGGTGTGGGTGCCATCTCATGAACTGGGACTTAAATCCAATAGGAAAAAAATCTTGTTTGCCTGTTTGTTTTCTAAAAAGAAGGAAAGCGACAATATGTAGATTTTTTTTGTGGGGGAGATCAGTAGAATTTGGGGAAAAGTTTTAGGAGGGGAAATTGTGATCAGATTAGACTGTATGAAAAATATTTTTGATAAAGAAAACCTGTGTTGGCAACAGAGTACATGCCTATAAAGTCAAAGGACCCCGAGGAAGCTGGGAAAGGACGTTGACTGAGAAAGCCAGTAAAGGATTCTCCTTTGAGTGGGTATTGACTTTGTCATTTTGCATCAGTCACTTATAACCTCAGGACCAGTTTGAAAGTAGATGGGGCAAATGAGTAAATAGTGTGTGGACAGAAACAAAGGGCTCATTAGCGATGTAATTACAGATCCGAACGTTCTGCTTTGCAAAGACTGCCTGGCTTTAGTGGCAAACACTAAAAAGAGAAAGGAAAACAATAAGAGTCAATTTATTCTACAAAATGGGAACATGAACTGAATGACATGATAAGGGAAAGGGATGAGATGAACAGGGTTCGTAAAAGACTTAAGCCATATACAAACACGTACTAGCAAAGTGAAGGTCAAACACCACATAATGCACTGCTAAGACAGACATCACAACCTACAAAGAGACAGAAAAGCATAATGAACCGTACACGATCAGCGTGGCCTCAAGAGCAAGGAGCTTGCTAGATACAAAGGGATAGCAAGTCATAAATGTTAGGTATAATTTGCATATTATTAAAATTAACAGTCAAAGAGCAATGGGAAATGTTACAGTGTCCTCCTAAATAATAGGAACAAAAGATTAGATTTTGTACATTAATCAAACAGAAACACAGGAAAATATATGTTTTAAAATAAATGTCCCTGACTAAATGGTTTCACTTCTTGACTTAGCAAAGAAACACAAGTTTGGAGAAATCGATGTTGCTGTTCAAATAAAGCAGTATAAAGTAGTTTTTATTTTGTAAACAGTAAGAAGTAATGCTACTAAAGGAATAGACATTCTTTCCAGAAATAATATTCTACCTTTCCATTTCAAGGCTTTCTAAGACATCTTTACTTTTCATTTGGTTATTAAAAAACATAACTTTCCTGCTTGTATGGAGATATATTAAGTGGAAGCTTTTTTATAATAGAAATATAACATACAAAACATTCTAGATTTTCCCACTAGATGTCACTCAAGATAAATTTTCCCCCTTGCCGAGCACTGACAACCTTTATTTAAATAAACGATTTGAGTTTAACTCAGGGCTCATTATATTTCTGACAAGGATCTATGGATCTGTACTCATTTGAATTTTATTGTTTTCTACTGTAAAGCTTCAGATACATTTTATCTGCGCATTTAGTAAATCATTTAAACTTCTGTAATTAGTAATAATTTGATTACATACAAAACACATAAAACAAAATAGAAAATACGGAGACCTAGTGCATTGGAAACTTCCTGGAATCTGTGAGGTTGACCCTAGTGAGGACTCCTCGTAAGGGAGGAGACGAAGTCTGAACTGGCCATATAGTGTAACCAGGCAAGGCTTCCAGTGGTGGAAATGAGCTGCAATCAGGTGAGTTGTTTGCGAGGGCATCCTGTGGAGATCCCTAAACAACCCAGGATGATGATAGGACAGAAGGCCATCCTCTGAAAACTGGCAGCAGGGACCCCATTACCCAGAACAAAATCTACCCAGCTCATTGAACTAGAGAGGTAAAGCTGGTACAGGCTAGGAGCCTTCACCTCTAAGTTCTAGACTCTCTGGCAGGAAAAGGTACCCTGCAGGTTATGAAAAAAAAAAAAAAAAAAAAAAAGAAAGAAAGAAACCTGAACACGAAGCAATACAAAGCCCTCCACTTACTATCTTCCCTGCCTGCAAGTTGTCCTGGAGCAATGCTGACCCAGAACTTGTGGGATTGGCCAACTGATGTCTGGTTTAACTCCAGCAGACTGAGTATGCCTGACTCTTTGGGGATGTCCAGAAACTGGGTAGCCCAGAAACCCGGGGTACATCAAACACAACAGGCAGGAAAAAAAATTCAGTGAAATGATTCTTGATAACATTGTGCTGTACTCATAGATCAGTACTTTATCCAGTCCTCATCAGAAGGACTTCCGCTGGCAGCAGAAAGAAGCAGGTGCAGAGACCACCAGCCAGAAGGAGTATAAAACAGAGAGGAGTATAAAAGGGAGGTCTTCATTGGATCCCTTCCTTGGAGATCCTTGAATCTCTCAGAAAAGTGGGGATCAGGAAAGATTGTAGGAGTCAGAGAAGATAAAGGACACCAGGAAGGCATGGCTCACTGAATCAATGAGGCAGGGCTCACATGGGCTCACAGAGACTGAAATAGCAAGCACTGGGCATCCTTGTGTTCGCATCAGGTCCTCTCCGTATATTTTAGGGTTGTTAGCTAGCCTAACAAAGGGAGCAGGTGCAACTCTGACTCTGTTGGCTATTCTTGGGATTCTTCCTCCTCTTGGGGAGAAAAAGAAAATGAATGAATGAAATTGAGCAACTTTTCTTTCCTGCATAATGTAATGAAATTAATAAAATATATGATTTTAGACTGTCAGATGTATCAATTTTTTCCCTGCCCAGGGTCAATGTGATTCAAAACATTCTATGTCAATTTACTCTCCATTTTTTACAAAGAAACAAATCCAATGCAAAATACAGATTCTCTGATCAAGGTTGAGAGTATCCCAGATCTGTGGCTATACAAATAAACATTTATATGGAGGTTTGCCAACCTGACCAGTTAAGAAAATAATAGTAGTTTCTCCTAAATAACCATGGTTTATGGAATCCTAAACTTTTGACCAGGTTTACAAATCCAAATGTGATCCCTATTGTGGAGTAAGCCTTAAATTAAATTGGGAATCAGCTGATTTCTCCTTAATGTTATGGCACAGTTATGCCATGACTGCAACTGTGGTTCCATCTTGTCTGTCCTTTCTGTATTGTATGATATAGGGTTCAGTGCTGTATTCTGCATAGCATCTTCTAAGACTATGAAACTATAAAACAGGTAGAGGGTTTTTCAATAAGCTTGAGATTATTTTGCTATGTCAGGTAGCCAATGTGTGTGGTGTCTTTAGCAATCTGGTCTTATCACCTAGTTATGGTGAACAGACAAGAAAAATAGCAATAACCTGGGTTACTTTTTGTGTCTCTGGACTTTTCCCAACCAATAATTAACTGCTGGATAAGTATTCCATGTTTAATAACCCATGTCTTTTTAGAATGCCATTATCCAGCTATGCAAGAACCTCCTCCAAACCATTAATATTTTTAGATCTCACTGTGCAGATCTATTTAGATCTCACTATGCTATTGTGCTATTCTGGGACATACAAGGTAGACCAGGCTGGCCTCAAAATTAAAGAAAGAAATACCAAGTGTGCTGGGTTTTGGGAATGAAAGATATTTATCATTATGTCTTCCCATTATTTTCTCTCAATTAAATTTTGAAGTTGGCTTACTGAGTAGTAGATTTCCATAGGTTGTTGTCAAATATCTTTGATTTTAGTTACACTGGCCCATACCTTTTTCTCTTTCCTTTTCTGTCTTGTTTCAGTCCTTCTTAAACTTTTATTTTGGTACACATTACTTCCTATATATAACACAGTCATACTCCTCCAGTTACATTTATAATTTGGTTGTGAGATAGCAGGTTTCCATATTTCATTTTTATACACTCTTCTATTAGCTTAACCTTCTCTCTTCTTTCTACCCCTGATTTCACACATACTCTTATGCCCTTCTTTGCTTAAGCCGTTCCACATCCAGTATTCCACCTTCCTACTTTCATTTTACCTCTGATCTCCAATCTTTCTCCCTTCATTCTTATGCTGTTGTTTTTTTTTATTTATTAGCAATGAGAAAAAAGCAAAACTAAAGAAGAAAACGTATTAATTTTTTATTGATTTAAGTGCTAAAAGTCTTAATAAAGAAACATTTTATTATATTTTAAGTGAAATAGAATAGCTGAGTTTTCTTACTTTATTTTAAGCTAAAGATTTACTTTTGCTACTTTGGAATTAAAGCAGCATTTCAAGGTTTTCCTGTGGTTTAATAAATAGGGTAATACAATCTTTTGAGGTTAAAACTAAAATGTGTGAATTAACTTGAGACCTGGAAAGCACCAGGGAAAAAGCAACGCTTCCAGAAAATGTTGTTTTCTCTGATTTTACAAAATGTACATTACTGAAGTTAATAACTCAGATGTTTTCCTAACAACTTTCTAGGTCAGACAAACCTGACCTCTCATCTTTGCATATTGGGATCTTCGAAGATCAAAGATGAAGCAGGAAATGGCCTTGGTAGAGGCAATTCCAGAAACATCTGATGTGGGAGTGATTTCTTATTAATAAAGAAACTGCCTAGGCCCATTTGATAGGCCAACCCTTAGGTAGGCAGAGAAAGCAGAACAGGATGCTGGGAGAAAGAAGCTGAGTGAGGAGTCGCCATGATTCTCCCGCTCCAGACAGACGCAGGTTAAGATCCTCCCTGGTAAGCCAGCTCGTGGGCAACACAGAATATTAGAAATGGGTTAGAACAATATGTAAGAGCTAGCCAATAAGAAGCTGGAACTAGCCGGGCCAGGCAGTGTTTGAAAGAATACAGTTTCCGAGTAATTATTTCGGGGCATAAGCTAGCCATGCGGGCGGCCGGGTGCCGGGGACGCAGCCCCGCCGCTCTTATTTCAACAAACATCACTCAAAATTTTGTCTTGATAATTGTACTAGTTGACTAAAAATAATGCATTAATTAAGTAAGTCACTCTACCTAGTTTTATTATTGATGTAATCCTTTATAGGATACTTCTTAAGTTTTATATAAATAACCAAAACTAGGAACAAAAATCAGCATCTCTAATTGCCATGAAATAAGTTGTATTTACTATAAAATAGCTTGTTAAAAACACATTTTTATATTTCTTGGCGTGTACATGTGTATGTATGTATATACACACATGATATGTATGTGTTCCAGATTGTGTAATGTTTCTGAGATTGCCATTGTGCAGGTGTGAAGGTCAGAAGGCATCTTCGGGTGTTGTTCCTTATATACTGAGATGGCTTCTGCTTCCTATCTTGCCATGGTTAAGTACAAAATGTCAGATAGGTGCTACTGAGGTCTGGAGATACTAATTTAGTCCATCACATTTACAGGGTTAGCTGAGCCATCGCTCAAGGCTAAAAACATATTTTAATATTGCTTCTAGATTTTAAAATAGAAATATAAATTTCATAAGAATATTGTCATAACTATACCATAGTTCTTCAAGAAAATTTTTTTCTATTAATTCTTGAACCAATCAACTTTGACTTTTTAAACTGTCACCTGCACCCTGTGAATGCTGCTAAAGTAATATAACTTATGTATATTTCTAAAAATGTATTTTAAGTTAGTTTTACATTCTTGAAGAACCCAGTTTGTGGCATAAAAAATAATATCTAGTTCAGGTATTTAAAATACATGCATATTAATTATGTCAATATACCTGTCATTAACTTTAAATATCGGTGAAAGCCATATTTTAGCTAATTGTAGATAATCTTTTTGCCCTTGATAAGGAGGATTATAAAAAACTTTTGTGATTATTCATTAGGAAAATACTTGGCATGCTAATGAAAATATGAAAATGAATTATAATTACCACCTTTAGAAATGTATAGTTAATTTAAAAGTTCATATTTTAATTGTAGGACACATTCATGATAGACTGAAATTTTCCACTAGAGAAGGTTATAAACACTGTTAACTATTTAATGATAGACTCATCAAGAACTAGATACTTCACTTGGATGAATAAAGCTGGGATCTTGCTTTCAGGTGTTGATATTCCAAATGGGTACTGAAATGAAACATTTGAAACAAATAGATGAGCTGCTATGAGAAGATGTACAGATGATAGATGATCTTAAAAGTAAAGAAAATCAGTCCTGCTGAGGATTTCAAAGACAATATTTCTGGAAACACCTTAAACACCTTCAAATTTCTAAAGAAAAAAAGACTCAGAATGAGCTAGGCAGCAGCAACTTGTAAAAGCATCCTATGAGAAGAGAACTCTGTGATCAAGACAGACTGCTATTCTGATTCAGAAAATGCAAACAGAACCAAAAACATCTAAGTGACAAGTGAGTGTGGAAGGTTCAAGACAAGGCTGTAAAAAATTAACCGGAAACCACTCACTTAAGACCCAAGTTCTCCTAAGGAGATTTTAATTAATTCCAGAAGTGACAAGTTACTAAAGACTTGAGAGTCGATAGGCTACCCTGTAGTTCTAGACAAATAAATTTGGTGTGTGTTGTCGGTGGAAACCACACAGAAGGAGACATTCTACTGCACTGACAGAAAGGCTGAGTGTCAATAAATGAGAACAGACAATAGAAAATGGTGTACAAACTAACAGGACTTTCAAAGACTACAAAATACCTGAACAAAAGTCAAGGTCAGTTAGTAATATTTGTGCCACTCATATTTAATCTTCCAAAATTGGAAGAGCTTTCATTGTGCAGGCCACATCAGTCCTGGGAATACTTTCTGCTTGGCCTGCACTTCTTATTTTTAATTAAGTTAGCTGGTTGGATTTGCTATTTAAAGTATAAATGTAGAAAATCTGAGCCCATAAATACAATTGGGCTTCAGAGAGACTTAGACTTTACTTCAAAAATTAATAAATGTTTTTTTGGAAAGATATATAAAATAACAAGTATAAGAAACCTAATCAGAAAATTTTAGATCTCAATTTTGGAATAACATTTACCATGTTTGTTAAGGGACAGTAATTCCTGATCCACTTAATAATTAGCTAATCTAGACTGAGCATTTCCATTTATTAAGGGCATGTGAGGGTAGTTGGGTGTGTGCATGTGTGTTTATACATGCACATGTGTGTACATATGTGTGCCCTCCTCTGTTTGTGTGCATGTGGAAACCATAAGTCAATGACAGGTGTCTTTTTTCATTCTCCATATTTTTTTAAATGAAAAAAGTTTTTTCTTTCATGAAACATGTTCAGATCATGTTTTTTTCTTCCCTCATCTTCTCTTAGATCTTTCCATCTCAGGCTCTCCCACTGAACTTTTAACTTGCCTTATGGCTAACCTGCCTAGTCTGCAACCTCCTTGGATCCACTTGGCTTTGTACCTTACCACTGATGGGTTGTTTATAGGCAGGAGCCACACTGGTTGGATTTTACAAGAGTGCTGGGTGTCTGAACTTTGACATGCTCGTGCAGTAAGCATTTTTACTCTACTGAGCCTGAAAGAGCAGAACAAACTCCATTTTGAGAAAGAACTCCAATTTAGACAGGACCTTAGTAAGTAGGGTAAATGCAGCCCAGCAAGGTCATAAACATTTCCTGGTCAAAGTGACCCCACCAGGGTGTCCAAGCAACATCTGTTTACATATGTTTGTTTCAAACGTCCTTGTAGGAATCTGATTACCCGCTGTTTTGAAATTCCCCTATAACTCAACCAACAAATTCAAAGTTGTATACTTTTACCAAATCCCAAAATGCCAAGGCTTACGCCACCCTGCTTTGTGTTAGTTTCCTTTAAAAATTCCCTTATCCTGAAGGTTTGGGGCCATTTACCTCCACCGCTGCTGCAGTGTGTTGGATTGTTGTCCCAGTTATGTAACTTGTAATTTATAAAATTCAGTGTGTTTTTATTGGATACCAGCTCCGTGGTGGTCTTGTTTGGGGGTCCCCTGTCATGGGAACAACAAGCCATCTCCTAAATCTCTTTCTTTAAATATGGGAATGCAATGTGCAATTGTTTCTTATGCTCTTCCAAATAGAATTAGGCTATATACTGTCGTGGGAACATGATTATTTTTACAAACTTGAATGTGTTGCATTACTTATTTTTATTCCTTTGTATTTTTCCACTTTGAACAACTGATCCTATAGACTCGCATCTATGTGTCATCTTGCCTTTGGTTTGTAGAATAAAGAATTCTATTCTGTATCAATCATGCTTAATATTTCTTTTCTTTGTCATGATTTGTCTTTTTGTAATAATTTGATATTATTGAAGCAAACTAACTTCAATTCAAAATATGTGTCCATCATCCAAATTTTATTCCATTTCAGTAAGGAGTCTTTTATACTACCTTACAGATAAACATAATAGCTTAACAAGTTGATTGAGATAATAACTTATTAAGTTGGGCATATTTTGTTATTTTTTTCTTTCCTTTCAAAGGATGTAGACAGAATCAGAATAAACAAAGAGGAAACACAGACACTGTGCATCACAATCCAGACTGAGAGCTGGCTCAGATTTTAGGAAAATATGTGATTCTTTTCCAAACCCATGCCTTGTATTTATCTAGGTTAGAATTCTTCTTTTTCTTAATTTGGGGAAAGTTTTAAAAATGCATTTTCTCTTCATTACTCAATGTGCAAGATAGAAATCAATCTGTATTAACCTAGCACTTTCACTTCATCCCTCGTTATAGTTCATATTCTTGGCATCCTTTGAAAAATATGGCTATGTGAAGTAATGAATGAAGGTAACAAGATCCAATCTTGGCCTGTAAATAAATATAAAGACTACAGGAATGTAATTAGGTTGTATAGAAAAGTGATGGGAAAGCTATGAAAGGATTGGGAGGGAGGAAATTTTTAGTGGTTTTCGTAAAACATATCATATGCATGTATCAAATTGTGAAAACATGTACTTTAGAGATCCCTGAGAGAAAGCTGACCTGAGATAAAACTGACTTCTCCTTTCTGGGAACTATCTTTCATAGTACCAGAAGGTGCCATGCAAGTTTCCAAAGGAGGGAAGCAACCAACAGCCCTACCAGCTACAATACCCATGAGACATTACAATAAAAACATAAAACAGTAACCCCATGCATACCATATTTTGGTGGTGACCAACAGCTCTCTAATTGGAATTAAGACCTGTTAACAAGAAGAAAAACATGCCTGGTACAAGAAACCTAGTCATCTGCCTAGGGCAAGTGATGTCATATACCTTAAAGAAGAAACTACAAGTACCACTTAACTAAACCAGCATAACCCCCTAAGTATATTCTAAATATTTGTTCTTATACTTTAGTAGGTTCCTATACCTTAGTTCTCACTTCATCAAGTAAACCTCTCTTTACAACTGATATAGACCATTACAGAAAAGTACAATCAATCAAAATGCAGAATATAAAGCCCAGTCCTAATGAATGCACCTACAACACAACTCCTGCACCTAAGGCTTTGTAAACATTGCGAAAGAGAAGGCAGAAAGATTGTAAGAGTCAGAGGATCAGGGACTTGGCTTTTTCTGAGGTTGTATCTCCTAGTAATATCATAAGGTATACCCACAAAGTATCACCAACATGACTGCCCTAACATGGCTAAACAATGACGAGGTTGTAATTAGAGCTGTGTTTCTATGAAGAGACAAGATGACTGTGGTAACCATTATAAAGGAAAGCATTTAACTGGGACTTGTTTACAGTTTTAGAGTTTGAGCCCATTTTTGTTATGATGGGGAGAATGGTGGCATGCAAGCAGAGATAGAAGCAGCTGAGAGTTCTACTGCAGATCTACAGGCAGCAGAAGAAGAGAGATACTGGGCCTGGTTTGGGCTTTTGATAACTCAAAAACCACCACCAGTGACAAACTTCTTCCAACAAAGTCACCTTTCCTAATCCTACTCAATATGTGTCACTCCCTTATGAGCAAGCATTCAAATATATGAGCTACAGAAATCATTCTTACTCAAAATAAAACAGACAGCTACAATAGACACACCAAGTGGATGAGGGAAAGACTACAAAGCATCCTCGCTAAACAAATATGTATAGGCAACTAAGAAGAGTGAGAGCAGGAGAAAAAGCCTTCTACAGAAAAGAAATCATCACTTGGTGATCTAATACCGAATGGCATACCTGAAATTATACATACAAATATTTTATACAGAGTGAGCAGATTGTACACATGCATGCATGTAACAAGAGTTAATGAAAAAAGTGGCAATGAATTTGAAAGAAAATAAGGACAGCTTGGATGTCTTACTCTCAAAAGTTAAAGAAATACTTTTCAAACATTAAAATAAATATAGAACATTGAAAAAATGAGTTAATTATTGGAGTTATAAGATGGGGCCCTAATTCAAAGGTAAAGGCACATGAGCAATCTCTACACCCGGATGGGGGAAAATTTAGATTACACACACAAAGAAGCTACAGTAAGCTACTGAGAGTATATAGTAAGAAGGTGACATCTATAAGCCAGGAAGAGAGACCTCAGAAGAAATGAATTTTCATTGTACTTGGGTGTTGGACTTTCGATCTGCAGAAGTATAAGAAATAAATCACGTAGTTTTAGATATTTTTTTCTAGATAACGGAAGCAGAGTAATCTCTGACCATGCTGACCTTGAAGACCTTTACTCTGGTGATCTTTGTAGGTATGCTTTTCTTTTTTTTCTGATTTTTATTGAGCTCTACATTTTACTCTGTACTCTCCCTGACTCTCTCCTCCCCTTCAACCCTCTCCCAAGGTCCTCTTATCCATTCATTCTTTGGTCGAAAGGCATTTAGGTTGTTTCCAAGTTCTGGCTATGACAAACAATGCTCCTATGAACATAACTGAGCAGATATTCACAGTTGGGTTTAGTAAACACTTGAATTACTTCAATGCCATTATTCTAAATAACCTGACACTTCTCTGTGTCTCTCTTTATGTTTTTTCTTTGCCTCTGTGTTTCCGCACCCCCTTTTCTCCATCTTACAAACATGCAAAAACACTCACATACACACTTGCCTGTTTTGTGACCTAGCAATTTTGGGCTCAAATGATCCTTCTGCCTTTCAAATGACTGAAACTTTTAAGTTTACCTAGCTATTCCCTTCTTTTATTAAGCACATAATTCAGTAGAAAGAAAATTAAGAACACTAATTAAAAGTTTAATGGAGGTTTACAATAGGCTCATCTATGTAACAATTCATGTGTGTGTGTTTTGATGAGTCGGAATTCTTATTGTGTTAATGTTTTTAGGAGGATTAAGTCTAGATTATCCTGAATGCCCTTCCATCTTTCACTTGACTTAACATATTTTCTTCTATGGCAAATACATTGTACATTTGAATGGATAAAAATCAGTTATATATACTTACCTTTTATATGCAAATTTAGTTATTTTTCTGTTTATTTGAGGTGGGATCTCATTATGTAGCTTTGGCTGGCCTGGAACTCACTATGTGGATAAGAATGTTCTTGTTTGTTTGTTTGTTTTGTGTATTTATTTATTTATTTATTAAAGATTTCTGTCTCCTCCCCGCCACCGCCTCCCATATCCCTCCCCCTCTCTCATCAGCCCAAAGAGCAGACCAGGTTCCCTGCCCTGTGGGGAGTTCAAAGACCTCCCACCTCCTTCCAGGTCTAGTAAGGTGAACATCCAAACAGCCTAGTGCCATTGTTCTTGACTTCTCAGCCGTCCTCATTGTTTGCTATGTTCAGCTAGTCCGGTTTTATCCCATGCTTTTTCAGACCCAGTCCAGCTGGCCTTGGTGAGTTCCCGATAGAATATCCCCATTGTCTCAGTGTGTGAGTGCCCCCCTCGCAGTCCTGAGTTCCTTGCTCGCGCTCTCTCTCCTTCTGCTCCTGATTTGGACCTTGGGGTTATAGTCCGGTGCTCCAATGTGGGACTCTGTCTCTGTCTCCTTTCATCGCCTGATGAAGGTTAATATACAGGAGGATGACTATATGTTTTTCTTTGGGTTCACCTTCTTATTTAGCTTCTCTAGGATCACCAATTATGGGCTCAATGTCCTTTAATTATGGCTCGAAACTCATGTTGAGTTTTCTCTACTGGTAGTGATCCATTAATTATCCTAATCACGATCAGTAGTACATAGCAAATTTTTAGCTTTATTTATGAACTATGCATTGAAGGTTCTCAGTGTGGTGCAAGACAGGAAGCATCTACATAACTTGTTACTATGTGTTGAAGTCTGTTCTGTCAAATTTATATATTGAAGACTTAACCTTTGGTACTTTGTAATGTTACTCTGATTGAATCCACCTTTAAAGAGATTACTGAATTAGAGTGAGGTTGTTAGTGCCGTTCTTGACCAAAGAAAACGTGGTACATTTACACAATGGAGTATTACACAGCAGAAAAAAATAACGACATCTTGAATTTTGCAGGCAAATGGATGGAACAAGAAAACATTATTTTGAGTGTGGTAAAAAAAGACTCAGAAAGACAATTATTACATGTACTCACTCATAAGTGGTTTTTAAAAATAAAGCAAAAAAAAAAAAAAAGCCCACAAAGCATAATCCCAGAGAACCTAGACAATTCTCTTGCTCTTTGCTGCAGAGGAAATGTGATGAACCTGTTAAACTCCCACAGCAGTGACTCACATGTCACACTGAAAGGCAAACTCTGAAACACAACAAACCTTCTATCCCTTAAATTGCTGTTTTCAGGAAGAAAGTAAATGACACAACTGGAAAACAGGAAAACTTTAGAATGGTTATTATTTAATTATTTAAATTCAAGTAGTAATTTCTCAGTCTAGTAAATAACAAAGGACATTTAAAAATTTGTCAGTTCAGTGCATATGGGGAAGAGTAGTGAGTACCAATATATTAAAATTATTTACAATTTCTGAAATGTATGATAAACAGAGGAGAAAAAAATATTTGATACCTAACAATAGAGGCAACTAAAATAATAGATCCAAAGTCATAATTAGTTGAAATTTTAGTGTTTAGGTAGTAGAATGCAAAGTCAATATTTTGGATAAGAAATAAAAAAATGGTAATATAATAACAACTGTAAATACCTAGGATAGGAATATACAAACTTTTCTTTAAAGATGACATAGTAGGTGTTTTATAGGTATGAACTGATTGGTGAAATTGGACATCTTAGGTAGGCCTATTTTTAAAAAACAAAGATACATGTCTGAAATTAACATTATTTGTTGCCAGAGCAAATAAGATGGTTGAAAATCTATGAGAAGTTTGAATTTTAGCTTTTTTATGTAGCTTTGGATGTAGGCTTGAAAAAATGAGTTTGTAGTGTGTCTCAAAATTTTGATTTGGGTGGTATCTAATTTCTTTTCTCCCAGTGTTATGTGTACACAAAGAGGCATTCATTCAACTCAGAACATTTCATAGAGTAAATTAATTTTCAATAATTTCTCTAAACTTCTCTACAAATTTGTATTCTGAAATGCTTGTCCCTTCTCTGGCCTCAGTGATTGTGAACTGTGTTCCAAGCTCTGACTTATTTAGGTGTAGTAATAAGTATTATAATCATTAGGGTCATGATGAGGTAAGTATCCAAAGAATTCTCTACTAGAGATACATGCTTATTGGATTTAAAAATAAAAATTTATAATACAAAAACAGACCCATAAACCTCCCCCATCTTAAAAAAGAATTAGGAATATAGTAAAAAACAGGAAAGCATTTAAAAATTGTCACAACTTTTTAGTGGTCAGAAAGGGACAATGAAGGATATATCCAGTAGTGAGATTAAGCAATGAGTAACCTAAACTTTTAATGGCTCTGTTTGTACTGATTTGATGGGGAGTTTATAAAAGTTAAGCAAAGCACAACAAGGCCAAATGTTAAAGTGTTAGGGATGCTTTATGACTCACAATTTCAAATTATGAACAGTAAATAAATAACATGAAAGCAGATTATATTGGTAATTAGCAAAGGTACTTGAAGCTCCTGTCCCAATTATCCTGAAATACTCCATGGAATAAATAACTGTAATTACTATAATTCTACCAAATCAAACCCCTCCATAAGTCTAGAAAGTCTACTATTCCCTATGAGTGTGGTAGGTTGAATGTAATTGCCTCATAAGCTCAAGGGGAATGACACTATTTAGATGTGTGGCTTTGTTGAAGTTGGTAAGGCCTTGTTGGAGTCAGTGTGTTACTGAAGAGGTTAGCTTTCAGGTCTTATATGTGCTCAAGTCATGCCCAGCGTCTCGGTTCACTTCTTGTTGCCTGCCTATCAGGGTGTAGAACTCAGCTGTTTCTCCAGTGCCGTGTTTGCCTTCATACTGCCATATTCCGCCATGATGATATGAACTAAACCTTTGAAACTGTTATTCACCCCAATTAAAGGCTATCCTTTATTAGAATTGCCTTGGTCATAGTATCTCTTCACAGCAATGGAAACGCTAAGGAGAAAATTGTCTATCCAACAACAACAACAAAAAAAGGATAATACTTGAAAATGCCTAGTTTTCAGTAAACAGTATTCATGCTATTAATTAAGTGAGAGAAATTGCATTTTACCTTACCAACTCACCCCTCCATATTTCTGCCACCATATGACTGTCAATCTTTGGCACATTTTTAACTGGAACTCATGTTAAGTTTTCTTCACTGGTAGTGCTCCATTAATCATCCTAATCACGATCAGTATTACACAGCACAACTTTAGCTTTATTTCTGAACTATGCATTGAAGGTTCTCAGTGTGGTGCAAGACAGGAAGCATCTACATAACTTGTTACTATGTGTTAAAGTCTGTTCTGTCAAATTTATATATTGAAGACTTAACCCTTGGTACTTTGTAATGTTACTCTGTTTGAATCCACCTTTAAGGAGATGACTAAATTAGAGTGAGGTTGTTAGTGTCATTCCTAACCAAATATGTGTCAATTATTAGATCCTTATATAAAAATTCTATGAAAAATATCATGTTTATATGTATATATGTATTTAGAGAGAGAAAGAGAAAGTGTATGAGGAAGAGAAAGAAAATAATATATTGGTTTATAGCAAGGAGGCCACCATCTGGTTCAAAGACCAGAAAAATCTAATCCTGCTAAAAACCTTCAATTTACATTCTCAGCCTGAAGAATTGTGGGAAAAATGCATTTCTGTAATTTAAAGATACCCAGTCTCTAAAATTTTCTTAAAGTATTCTTGCAATACATCTGAGGATTTGTTAAAAATGCAAATTACACCAACTGTCCTGGCAATAGCCTGTGTGGTTTGGGGTGTCTATGATATCCCTTTGGCCAAACACTCAACAGGGTATATCCCATTCCAGGAAGAGCAGGTTTTGTTTGATGACATAAGATGTTAAGTTGTAGCACTGCCTCTCTTGTTACAGGACACTATTTAAATTACTTCTAGATATGTATACATTTTAGGACATTTCTAAATAGAAGCTTCTATGGTTTCCACAAGGCTTTTCAAATGTTGTTATTGCTAGTTTCCCTCCCTTTATTTCCTCCCTTACCTTGCGGTCCCATCTCCCTGTACATTTAATCCTACTGTGTTAATTTCCCCTGATATCTTTATAACACTATATACTATACCATCCCATACTATATTATAATATAACCCCTTCCTGGGAAGATCTCCACTTCTTCCTCTTCTCTTAATAGCTTCCCAACTTTTGCAATTATTCAAATTGGAATGCATGCATTTTAAAGCTTAAAAATCTATCATCCACACTGTCACAAGAAACCTTTTGGGAATGATGACTTCTTCCATGATCCTACCTGCAGTGGGTTCACACATTCCTGGGTAGAGATGTGAGGATTAGAAACTTTAGGTAGGAGGAATAGAGAAAAGAAAGAAATGCAGAATCATAGGATAGTACCAGGAGGGTAGCTTAATGGATGCTGAATTTTGCCTGTGTTTACTTTTTAATGCACTTTTATGCCTCAATACAAAAGGGGGGGAAGAAGGAAAAAAACTGCTATAACATGATACAAAGAACAACCAGAACAGTTACTTACTTCATACTTTCGACTTCAAGTCATTAATTCCTGAGAAAAGTGTTTGATGTTTGGGCAGTGAACACACCATAGATCAAGCATCCTGTAGGCAGCCACTCTCTAAGTCAAACCTCCTATTTCAAAAGAAGAAGCATAAGTAGGTTTGAATTCTCTGACCTTTGACCAGGATGGAGTGAATCTACCTCTTTAGGATATCTTAATGTCCAAAACAAGTAACCAAACCAGTTCTGCTTTCAAGCCCTCAGGTTTGAAACTCCCACACCTGCACCAACAGGGCCAGTTCTACTGTGCTGCCCAGGTGTGGTGCAGAGCCTACTCTCCTGAGTGCTACAGCTGGTGAGGGGAACAGGCAGATTTTTAGCTCTTGTGACCTCAGGGTCAACTCTCCCACCCACCTCAGGAACGGGGGGGGGGGACTTCTCTTTCTTGTCCATGCCACCATGTGGCAGATGAGGGGTAGTGGCAGATCTCTCAGGTTCACATTCTAGGGGCCAGCTCACTCATACCCCCCAAAACAGGGTCAGCACCATTGTACTGTCCAGAGGAGATATAGAGCTGCTTTCCTGAATGTTGCAGCTGGTAAAGGGGATGGTCAGCTCCCTTGTCAGCTGGAGGTTTTAAGGGCAAGTGTTGTAGGATCCCGCTTACTCGTTCCCAGCAGCCCAGACTCGAAATAACCGCACAGAAAACTGTTTTAATTAAATCATTGCTTGGACTATTAGTTTGTGCATATTTCTAGCTCACTATTATCTCTTAAATTAACCCATTTTCTATTATTTTATATTTTACCACGAGATTCATGGCCTACTGGTAAGGTTCTAAATAGCAACTCGCATCTTTCCCCTCTGACAGCTACATGGCATCTTCTTGAATGGGCCTTCTTTCTCCCAACATTCAGTTTAGTTTTCCCCACCTAGCTCTTCTCTACCCTGTCACAGGCAAGGAGTTTCTTTATTCACTAACCAATAAAAGCAACACATATACAGAAAGGACTTCCCACACCAGGCAAGGGAGGATACTTTTCATATCATAATAAAAAAATTTATTTATGTAATGGGACATGAAGAAATTGAGTTGGTGATGAAATAGACGCTATACCCATTCTAACTAGCATTTGTGGTACTGGACTGTACTCTGCACACTATCAGATGAGAAATCTAATTATCAGTATCACTTAGTTACAAACATGCAACTTACAGCAGAAAGTTGACTGCCAAGTGGCACACGTTATGGTAGTAACAAATTAATTTAAGGCATATTCAAGTAGCCAAAACCTCTCTCTCTCTCTCTCTCTCTC
>NW_026067944.1:15246702-15321505 GCF_014885135.2 Alexandromys fortis
AAAAAAAAAAAAGACTCCATGGCTTTCTTTTTATATCATGTATGTATGTGTACCCAAACACTTTGTCTTTTCTTTCATTTTAGTAATTATTTTCTAATTAATATTTTTTATTTTTAAATTGTCCATTTGGATCTTTAGCATTTTGGTTTTGGGGATTTTATTATTGTTGCTTTTCTTAATATTTTTGAGAGAGAGAGCACATGAAGTTGAGGGAGTAGGAAGGTAGTATGGATGTGCTGAATATTCCTTTACACTGTGTGAATATATGTCATTGAGATTGGTTTAGAAAAGAAATTTACTGGCCAATAACTGAACAGGATAAGGCTAGGTGGGGAAACAGACTAAGGACACTAAGAAGAAGAAGGGGAAATCACAGGAGTAGCTAGCCAGACACAGAGAGGAAACAGGAGGTACAAGGTGAAAGAGAGGTAATGCCACACAGCAGAATGTAGATTAATATCAATGGGTTAATTTAAGTTATAAGAGTTAGCTAGTGCCGGGCGATGGTGGTGCACGCCTTTAATCCCAGCACTCCACTCGGGAGGCAGAGGCAGGCGGATCTCTGTGAGTTCGAGACCAGCCTGGTCTACAGAGCTAGTTCCAGGACAGGTTCCAAAGCCACAGAGAAAACCCTATCTCGAAAAACCAAAAAAAAAAAAGAAAAAAAAAAAGAGTTAGCTAGTAAGAAATCTGAGCTATTGACTGATGATTCATAATTAATGTAAAGTCTTTCTGAATTTATTTTGGAGCCAGTGGTCCTTACACAAACTTTGCCTATGTGGATATAGGAGGAGTTGGGTCCTAGAATATAACATAATAATACATAATAAGAAAACATAAATAAAATTATTAAAAATGTAATTTGGTCATACAAAGATGCAATAAAACTTAGATTTTTCTAATTTCCTGAGGGAATCTATTGTATTCTTAATACTTGCCTCACCATTCCTCTGTTGCATTGGAATTCCATTATTATTCCAAGGATCAATTCACTTAATTATTACCAGTTTGATTTAGACATCCATCTGCTGAGTGGTATTTTATTGAGAACATTCCTTACATAAGGTACTGAATTCTTCATAGTCCAACTCAAATATCAGTCTGCTAACTATCTTCAACACTATAATGTCTTAAAAGTTAGACTCTTTCTCTTTTTTCTTTTAATTTCATCAAGTCAGAAATGTTTTACCAAAAGAATGTGTTAGCCCTGTTACTATGGAGAGTGGCCAATCTGCCACTTTAAGAAAACTGACTGTCCCTTTTCCAACATCTGTAAGTTGTCAGTCGTGGGTGGTTCTTTGTGCCTATCTCTCCAACTCCTCCATGCTTGGGTATTGCTTGGCCTGAGTCTTCCCAGACAATTTAAAGTTATTATAATTTTTATGAGTTCATATATGCAACTGTCCTGTTCTGACCAGAATACAGTTTTCTTGCAGTTATCCAACACTTCTGTCTCTTTCAATCTTTCTGACCTGTCTTTAGTGATGATTCCTGAACCTTGGTGATAAATTTAATTACTGTCAAAAATGAAATAAAATGTTCAACATTGGAAAGGGCTTTATACTAAAAAAATAAGTATTTGTATATGCTCTAGTCTGTGATGATTCAAGCATGGGTATTTTTTTTTTACAAATGAATGAAGACAAATAAGGTTATTTTATACGCAAATGAAATATATTCTCTATTTTCGCTTGTAGCAATAAAATAGTTATGAAATTGGATGTTTTAAGCTATTTCTGTCTTTTAACAACCACAATATTTATTATGTTCTCTGGAAATAGTATTTATGTATAGCTCAATTCCATAAAACTTTTCCCTGCTATTAAGAAATGTGGGGAGATGTAGCCACTGCTTTTCTGGATTCAAATTGATCAGAGTATCATCACAATGCAATGCAAATGCACTTTAGCAACCAAAACCATCTGACATAATCCTCAAGTCTTTAATACCTAAGGAAATCACTGGGAGTGACCTCCACCCACCACTTCATCATGATGGTTTTACTCCAGTAATGAGTACTCATCCAAACCACCTAATCTAAAACAGAAACTTTTCTCTCATTGTTCCCAAATCTCTTCAGTTTGAAATCCTTCCATTCCTCATTCAGCAATCCTACTTGGCCAGATCCATTTAACTAAGTTGTACTGCTCTTTCCTCTTATCACTCTATGAAAAATGTAATTTTCTATTTTTTGAACCATTGACATGCAGTTATACTCTTCTATTTTTGAAATAAGTACACCTGTTATCATTGTCTGGAACTTGTTTTTATTTTATTTTTTTACGCTAACACAATGGTTCTCAACTGGAGGGTCACAACCCCTTTGACCAAACTCTATCTTCAAAAATATTTGTATTGTGATTCATACCATTAGCAGAATGACATTTATAAATTAGTAATAAAAATAATTTTATAATTGGGGATCACCATTATGTGAGGAACTCTATTAAAGGGTTACAGCCTTAGGGAAATTGAACTTATAAGGAAGTACCTAAGTGTGCGGTGTCATATTTGACTGATTTAGTTTGCAGTATTCAAGCTTAAAATTAACACAAAATAATTGAGAAAATGATATATTTTCCCATATGGATGATATAAGTGACATCTTTTTAGATGGGAGTATCTTGTTATAAATACATTATTGTGTGTTCAAATTGTCTAATATATATTGGAATAGGACTAAGTTCATGATTCTCCAACCATTTGTAACATAGGCAAAATATCATGGTGGTATTTTCTATCATTTATACCTTCATGTGCCTGAGAGTAATGACTGGGCCCTTAGATGATCCTTACTACAGCAAATAACAATTTTTCTTTTTTTTTTTTTCTGGTAGGTCTCCAGGCTAAACATTTAATTTTGTAGCAATTGAAAGGTTAACAGGTTCTGTTGAACAACAGAAGAACTACATTGTGGTAATAAGAATCTATTGCACTTCCACTGAGTAATGTCTAAATAGAAAGAGCTTGACATGTCAGAGTTACCTGGTGTAGAAGTTAATATGGGAGAGTTTTGCACACATTTATCCTCTTTGTTTTCTCTGCCTTTTCAATTGTATCACAAATAGGAAACTGTTGACCTTTCCGGGCCTAATCTATAATTTGTATTCTGGCAAACAACTGACTTACTTGAATGAAGGTTTGTTGATAAAAGAAGCAAAAGACCAGGCATTTAAAGGATTCTCACAATAAAAGGCTCACAGCTTACAAAACATACATCTATCTTACATTAAACTTTAAGATAACTTTATAGCAATAAGATATCAAGATGCTAATAAGAACTGGCAGGTGTTTATGGGATTTGATGACAGAAATACAGCCCTCCAAAGTCACATTTTTTTCTTTCTTTTTTTTCTCTTTTCAAGTGTGAAAAACACAATGAGAAGATGCCTCTAGAAGCAGAACCGTTGTGCAAACATCTGTCTAAAATGCTGGCAAAAAAAATCGACATAGCAATTTACCTTGTTTTTAATGATACTCCTCCTTGTGATAACGAACAATTTGTTCTTAAACAATAATAAACTCAGATTTTGTTTTTGATATATCATTCTTTTTAAAGAACAGTTTTTACTTCTGAATTTTATAACAATTTCAGTATTCTAGTGAATGTGATACATATTTGTCTTTCCCCTCTCTCACAGATATGTGAGAAACAGAGATGTCAATCGGTATATCATGCTTATTTAAAGCCATAAGATATCTTAGTTATCTTTCACAACGCCACATCAACCTTGACTTTTGTTATTTTATTTTTAAGAATGCAGCATTTATTGCTTTAGCCATGTCAAATTACCTGATTGGGCTGCAAGCTCTACATAGTCGGAAACATTGTCTATCTTTCATTACATATCAAAAACTCTACCAGAGAAATTATCTCATATTAACTTTCAATTAAACCAAATGACTAATTACATAAAATCAAGTAAGAATTCTTCCTTATATAAGAATCCACAAGGCTTTTCACAGTTCATGTTTGATCATCCATCCTAGAATGTTTTTAATGCAAACACTTAACTTTTGCATGTTCATGTGACTTGATTTCTATCTAGTCTCCTGAAATAGAAGCCAACTCTTGCTAACATGCTAGACAATATCTGCAACATTAAATTAAGTACTGGGTATTCTTTTTTATTTATACTTGTTCTTTCACAAAATTATGGACACAATCTGATTGATCAACACTTTCAGGTTAACAGAGCCATCAATAGAAGCAGTTAGGACCTAGAATTCTCCAAGGCTATGTCTTATGATTAGCACCAGACAGTTTACTGCTGATGTTGTCAAGAGTACTTGTCGTACCTCAACTCAATTTCTCGCTTCATTGCTTTGAATCCCTATGGGGCAGCAGCAGTTTAAGAGATGTCAACGGGAATACTCTTGTTCTCTCAGGAATTTGGTATGGGAGGATATACAGCTACACGCTGGTCAAATTAATAGGTATGGAAATGTGCGACTTATGTGATTAATAAATGCATAAGAATCTTACAAGCCCCAGTGAATGACCCTTAGAATGATTGAACTGGACTGACATGCAGCTTACGTTGGGGTAATTTCTTAAAAAACAAATGTAAAGTGGTTTTTAATTAGGAATTATAAACAGTAATTTGAATGTAAAGGAACTTAGATAGAAAGTAGTATTCTGGCAAATACGTCAATGAATATGCAGCCATTTCAACTGAAAATTTCTGAAATAAATCATTTTTTCTACTGCAGGTATTTGATATAGAGTAATGCTTTTGAGTAGTATAGTGTTCATAAACAATTGGAAAATTGGACATGTATTTTCTGTTTCTTTCTTAGTATGTGTTTTTGCCTCATTCAAGGGCTCTTTGTAGTGAAAGAAGGTTGTCACGGTGTAGTCTTTGATGTGGGCAGTGGAAATCAGTGCAACACCAGGTTACCACTTCTACCTCAGCTTGAACCCATTTACAACTTACAAAGTGCACAGCTACGCTATCCAATCACTGAATACCTATCATTTGAATATTACACAATTTTCCCCTTGAAGCAGTAAGAGACTCCAGTAGTGATAAGGTAGCTAACATTGTTGAATTACCTATTCCGTAACAGGCACAAAACTGATACCATTGATGCAAGTCACACTGTGCTTTGAGCTATGAACCATGTCGTAGAGCTTATACACAAGTCCTTCAGATCGAGGGCATTGTACAAACATCAACCAGCATCATTCACTTCTTCTTTATAATAGCAATTATATTAAGACTTCTTGTGATATTTTGGATATGTGACCTTAAAAAAAGAATAAATAAAAGCTACTTAGAGACAGAGCCTCAGAACATAGCATTGACATGAAAATGGATGGCAGGTTTTTTTTTTTAACCACTTCCTTGAAAACTGCTGAAATTCACTTTCAAAAATACAACAAAATGAAAATAATTGGTCTAAAAATATTAATAGACCTATTTTATCTATTCATCTATTTTATCAATTCAGGGAAACAAATTATTTTGTGACCTACAGCTGGAGAATATTATGTGGATAGTATTTTATACTAATTAAAGCCACCGGCAACTAGAGATCCTTTTTCTCTAGAAACCTCGCTAATGACTATTTAAAGGACTGGAACATTTTATGAGTCAGGAGAGGTTGCACTGAATATTTTTAGTTTTCTCACTCTGTACATGCTATTACCATTGCTAAAAAAAAAAAGTCAGAGAGATGGTGTTGAAAAAATTTAAACAATCTATTTGACTCTTGTTTATTAGGGAGCTTGGGGAAATTTTCCTTAGGGTTCTTCCCCAATTTTTGCTACTCCTGCTAAAAGTATAATTTCAACTTTTAAAAGTATACTTTTAAGTAAAATATAATTATATCCCTTCCACATTTTCAGTCTTCTCTTCAACGTCTCCCATATTCCCCTCCCCTCTCTCAATCTTAAATTGAAGTACTCTTTTCTTTATTATTGTTGCATATAGTTATGTATCTGTGTGTGCATAAATATACAAATAAATAAGTTTATCCTGCTTAGTTCACTTTAAATTCAAGTATGTACTGAAAAATGAAATTGTCTAAGACTAGCCTTCAGCAAAGTATTTAATAAATTTACATTTTCTCTCTTTCTTCCTTCTCATTTTTGGAACCTCCATTTTTCTGTTTTGTTGGGTTTTTTTTCCTTTTTTTTTTTAAATTAAAACCCAGCCCTAAATTTCAGCGATACATTCCATTTCTTAAACAAAGCATTTCTTACTTTCTTTTGTGCCCATGACTTTTATTAAAATATTCAAAGTATCCTTGGTAAATTAGAAAAAAATGCATGCATTCTGGTTCCTTTATTCTTTTTTAGATTTTGTGCTAACTCCAAGTTGTAGACTCACATCTGAGGAACTGGACCTACTAAGCACAGATAAGAAGAGAGGGAATTTAATTTCTGGTCTGGGTTACCTAACTAAATATAATCTTTCCCTGGTCCATCCATTTACCTTCAATTTTTTTATTTTGTTTTTCATTATATATGTACCAAATTTTCATTATCCATTCCAACACCTAGGTTGTTTCTGTTTCATGACTTTTATGAATAAGATGACTATGGACAATTTTTAAAGCATTTTAAACTTTTATACTGTTTTATGTCCTTCATTGGTATGAATAATATTTTGAAGTGGAATTGAAATAAATGATTTTAATAAGGTCCATATCTCTTTAATATACCAGAAAATGCACTAAAGTGAGGCACTAAATATTTGCAAATAATAAAGTTAGACTGTAACTCAGAGAAACCTCACAAGTCAATTAAAAATTTTAATCCCCTACCCTGTTGTCTTCTAAAACTCTGTTTGCTTTATGTTTCAGTATAAGTAAAATGTGAATTAAAAAATATCCAAATTACTGACTAGAAAATAGAACCAAAAATTTTAAATAACATTTTGAAAAGACAAGAACTGACATAAAATAAAGGCCATTTAGATCTTGGATTGATAGGGGAATATTTTTTATCTAAGCTCTAAAATGATATTCCAAGAGTGTGATTTTTATTTTTAAATGTTAATACTTATATGACCCTTAAAGTTTAATGTCATCTTCCTGTCTATATTTGTCTGTAATATATTTAAAATGTATTGAGTGACTTTGCTGAATACAGCATTAATACTTGTTTATATTTTCTAGTAAAAGTATATCAGAGTAAGAAACTGGTAATGAATAAGTTTAGAAAGCATAACTCAGTGTTGTTTACCATCTTATGATGTAACGTTCCAGCCATTTTTACAGTAACCATACAAAATAACAATAAATTTGTATATGCTGAAGCACTTATTAATCCAGTGACATACTATGTAATATTTTCATCATATGTGGTATTAGACATTCTAAATTAACTGTGGATTTTGTAAGCACATCATTACATAATACATAAAATCTATGGTGAAAATGCTTTGGTTTTGTGCTTGTAAAACCCACTATCCAAAGTATGTTGTGAAGTAAAACATGCCCACATTCATTAACATGTAGAAAATACATTTTGCAATATATAGACTCATACTTAGTTTTGAATTTCTATTAAACAGCATAGTTAAAAGTAGTGTCTAATTGTTCAAAAATAAATAGCTACTTTGTTATTGGCTTCCAGTTCCTAAATTTTTTAACAAATATTTAGGATATCTAGTTAAATTATGAGATCTAAACAATGACTTAGACAAGTCATACATGACATTCTATATTATCAAATGGTGATTCTTTTTTAATATATGTTGGTGTGAATTTGAAGTCACTATTCAAAGTAGTAGAAATTTCTGGGAGAGTATATAAGCTTTATGAAACTGTTAAATTCAGCATCAGTTATCAAACCACTGTTTTAACTAATAGATTATGCCTTCAATCCCCTTTGTTTTCATTGCCAAAATAACCATTCCTATAGAAAACATTTAGTCACTGACCAATAAAATAGAAATTAAAACCTTTTAAGATGGAGCCTCAAAAATCAGGTAAGTGAAGGCCCACAGGCTGCTTAGCAAGAACTTAGATTCTGTTCCAGCTAAAAATTTTTCACTACATAACATCTCTGTCTTTTCAAAGTTAAAGTAGGAAACTAATTCATAGCTTAATCCTTCTGATCCTTTTGGAACATTTATTAGATAAAATATTTTTAACGGAGAGCCACCTAAATGAAAGATAACATTTGGAGCTAGTTATGGTGGCTTACACCTTTAAATCCCATCATTGGAGGAAGAGGCAGGCAGATCTCTATGAATTCAAGGACAGCCTGGTCTACAAAGCAAGTTCCATGACAATCAGGGAGAAACTGTGTCTCAAACAAACAAAAAAACAAACAGACAAACAAAAAGATCAAAGTGTCTCCTAAAAAATAAGAAATATAGAAACTTGAGGAATAAATCCTAGATTCAGGGCCTGTATCAATCCAGCTCAAAGGGATCCAAGCATTGCCATAGTAGTCTGGAATAAAAAAAAAAAAGGCAAAATATTTGCTCAATGAACGTGTCCAAGCTAGGAGAACGTATGTTGTAGCTTAATGGCAGAATACTCAACTCACATAAAAATAAAAAAAAAAAATGCACCTTCTTCTGTGAAATAAGAACCAGTAGATAGGTATAGAGACAACAAGCATAGAAAAAAACATATTTGAGATAATATTGAATGCTATGAACTAGATTACTGTATACTTTAGCAATATATTGGTTAATGTAAGATGATGGTATGGCTGTTTTGAATGTTGATGTTACAGGTGTTTAAATGTGCATGTGCATTCTACATGTTAAAATATATTATGCAGTTTAATGTCATTCAAATTAGCAAACTTACGTTTTATCTGATCTACTTTTAGTATGCCTTCTGGGTATTGGACTGTTTTTTCATCTCTTTCTACATAAATAGATTGAGTTGATGGGATCACATGATTTTAGACATTTGAACAGCTTTATGTGTTCTACCTTTTGTAGTTGGGGGCTTAAAAACTCTGGGTTCATTCTTCTTTGGTGGTCGGTCACATCTGAATAGATATCTAGTATAACTGAAGCATTACAAAGATACTAATTTGAGGTAAATGATGAAGTTTGTTGGAATAACACTTGAAATCAATACTAACCTCTCATTTATCTTTGAACAAGATATTTTCAAAATTTTAAATTTGATCTCCGTCACTCATTCCTGCTGTTTATTTAGTCTTTTTAAAGGATTCTCAGTGACAGAGATGCTAAAAAAAAAATCTAAGTGATGGCTAATACTACAGGTATTTGGTATAATTTGTTTATATCTGGGGAAATAGAGGCTGAGAAATCTACTAAGAATAATACAATAGGACTTGGACAGAAATAAGACCAGGGAAGTTTCATAGCTTGTCCTATACTTAGAAAAAATGCAGTAAAAATCTAAAGAGTTGCCTTGTATAATGCATACAAAACAAATAAACAAGCAGATAAAACAAAACGCTGTAATACATCAGTTGACAGGTTGTTCTAGAACCTATCTTGGAAGGAGAGATATATCGAGGTCAATAAGGATTAGTTATACCTATTCACAAAACTGTAACTTTAAAATAAATGAAGGCAAATGTTATCTATTGCTATGGTGTTAGCACAGTTTGAAATAAATGATATCTCACATATTTTTTCACATTTCATTTGAAATAATAACATTTTGGTGGTAATTCAAAATCTGGAGGAACATTTGACTCAAATTTCTCATAGACTGAAATTACCTTTCCTTCCCCTATACATCTTTTAGTGGCCATTAAATTTTTATTTATAAAACAAAGTTCCCTGTTATGACTTCTAGCAACTAATACCAAAAAACATTTATCTGTCTAAATTTTTGCCATTTTTCAAGTGTGCTATCAAAAGTCACTTTGCAGACTCAGGCTTCTACTTAACAAAGAGTTATACTATAATAAATTTTATGGTGTGATTACAATTCAACAAAAGTTCAATGCAAAGAAAAGTTGATACTCATAAAAATCAAATCTGTAGCAAGAGGATGAAGATAGTTTTATAAATGGTTACAAAGAGTGTGGAATTGCAATGCCTGTGTGACTGTTAGACCTCACTTTTATATAAAAAAAATCTGTCTTATAATTTCATTAGCAAGTAGGTAGTTTCCATAGACAGTGTTTAACTGCTATTGGCTTGTTTTCTTTTTTTTCCAAGCCCAAAATCTATTCTTTTAAATCAATGACTTTGCCTTCACTTTATTTCTGTCCTCAGCAACTTCACTTTATCTCTCTCCTCAGCAACTTTTAAAATGAAGACTTATTTTGATATTTACTTCACAATAATCATGCTATAAAAATAGATTTTAAAAGAAAGAGAGAAAAAATTCTTTCTTAAAACAAATAAAAAAAAGGAATGACTATCTCTACCCAAAGTGCAAATGTGCAATTAGCCAACTGATACACAGAAAGCTCTCATCTTCTCTCACACTTCCAACGTCTTTTGCCTGTATCTTCACTAAAGATTAGCAAATTAAAAATCAACATATGGGGTGCTGGAGAGATGGCTCAGAGGTTAAGAGCATTCCCTGCTCTTCCTAGGGTCCTGAGTTCAATTCCCAGCAACCACATGGCGGCTCACAACCATCTGTAATGAGGTCTGGTGCCCTCTTCTGGCCTGCAGACATACACACAGACGGAATATTGTATACATAATAAATAAATAAATAAATAAATAAATAAATAAATAAATAATCAACATATGTTACCTAGCTTTTCTGGGGCTGAGGACTGTAGTCTGGTTATCATTTGTTTAACATCTACTATCCACCTATGAGTGAGTACATAGTATGTTTGTCTTTCTGAGTCTGGTTAACCCTACTCAGAATGTTCTTTTGTTTGTTTGCTTGTTTGTTTGTTTTGTTTTGTTGGATTTTTGTTTTTGCTTGTTTGTTTGTTTTGTTTGTTTTTTGAGGCAGGGATACTCTGTAGTTTTAGTGCCTATCCTGGAACTACCTCTTATAAACCAGGTTGGCCTTGAACTCACAGAGATCAGCCTGCCTCTGCCTCCTTGAATTAAATGCACATGCCACCACTGCCTGGCTCAGGATGATGTTTTTCTAGTTTCATCATGCAAATTTCATGATGCCATTGTTTTTTACTGCTGAGTAGTACTCTATTATACCACATTTTTTATAAATCAATTCTTTGGTTGATGGATATCTCAATTATTTCCAGGTACTAGCTATTATGAATAATGCTGCTATGAACATAGTTGAGCAAATATACTTGTGGCATGATTAATCATCTTTTGGGTATATGGCCAAGAGTGTAATTACTGGGTCTAGAGGTTGATTGATTCCCAATTTTCTGAGCAACTGCCTTACTGATTTAACAAAGTGGCTGTACAAATTTGTACTCCCACTATTAGTAGAAGAATGTTCCCACTACTCCATATCCTCTCCAACAAAGATGTCAAGGATGACCCTAAAAAGATGCATAGGAAGTGGAAATAGATGAGATTTCCTGGGTAAACTGGGGGTAGAAAAGTAGAAGGGAGGGTATTGGGGGATGTGAGCATGAGGGATCAGGTTGTTTGAGTTGGGGACAAGAAGGAGGTGGAGAATAATGAAAGAGATATCTAGATATAGGAGGTCATTATGGGGTTAGGGAGAAACCTGGTGCCTTGGAAAATCCCAGGGGTCTGGGAGCACTCTCGCCAAATTTATAGGCAAACATTAGCCCGAGGTGAACACGCCCCCTAAGGGGTGGGACTTATCCCTACACAGGGGGAATACACAAAGATGACCTCTGCTATAACACCTAACAATAGTGGTGAGAGTGCCTGAACTGGCCTTCTACTATAATCAGATTAGTGACTTATAATCAGAGCCTTCATCCAGTGATGAATGAAAACAAATGTGGAGATCCATATAGGCAAGCACAGTACTGAACTCCTGGAGTCTAGTTGAAGAGAGAGAGGAGGGAATATATGAGCAAGTGGAATCAAGATCATGATGGGGAAATGCGCAGAGGCAGCTGCCCTAAGCTCGTGAGAACTCGCATACTCTGGACAGATAGGTAGAAAGTAGACACAAGACAAATCTAGGCCTTCTGCATCTGAGTGAGAGTTGTGGAGCTTGGTCTTTTGTGGGACAAGGTACCAAAACCTGTCCCTGACACATGAGCTGTGTAGTAATAAGTGCGGTAGGGCTGAGTCCCCAGCACCCCGGCCACCTGCTAGTTTATGCCCGAAATAACAACACACAAACTATATTCATTTAAACACTGCTTGGCCCATTTCTATCTAGCCTCTTCTAGGCTAATTCTCGCACCTGGACTAGCCCATTTCTTATAATGTGTGTAAGCACCCCAAGGTGCGCTTACTGGGAAGATTTTAGCCTACATCCATCCTGGGTCGGAGCTTCATCGCATATGCCCAGGAGAGTGAAGCAGGGCCTCTGCTCCAGAGCAGAGCTGTGGAGTCTGAGCTCACTTCCTCTTCCTCCCAGCATCCTATTCTGTTTACTCCTCCCACCTATGTTTTAACCTATCAGGGCAAGCAGTTTCTTTATTTAATTAACCAATGACCTTTCTCCATCAGAGCTGTGTCTTTGGAACCTATTCCCTATGATGTGATGTTTTGCCCAGACTTGACGCAAGGGAGAGGAGTCTTTCTGCCTCAACTTTATATGCCTTATTTTGTTGATTCCTGTTGTGGGAGCTCCTTCCACTCCTTCAGCCAATAGCTGCTGAGATACCAGCCCATTGGGGCGTGGTCTCTCTCCCTTTAAAAAAGTGGCCACTTCCCTCTGCTCACTCTCCGGCTTCAGGCTCCGCTTCCGGAGACTAGGCTCCCTTCCTGATTGCACAGAGGGCTGTTGTCTGGGATGGTGATCTGTAAGTTTTTTCCCTCTTAAATAAATAACCATTCTATTAATCATAATTCCAAACTGGTGTGGGATTGTTTGTGACTTACGCCTTCAGATTCCCATGGGAGGCCTAACCCCTTTGAATGGACATGGGGGGAGGAATAGATGAGAAGAGGTAGAAGGGAGGTGGGGCAGGGAATAGGAGAAGAGGATGGAGGGGAAACTGTGTTAGTATGTAAAATTAATTAATTAATTTAAAAAATCAACAAAAAATAAATAGATGTGTTATTTTTTATGTGATTCTTAAAGCCCTGAAATATTTGAAGATTAGGCATTGAGATAAATTGTTATTGTAAAAACATAAAAAGATAATTCTACCTTACTTCAGTTCCTATTTAAACTCGTGAAATCCATTGTTCTGTCTCAACCTCTAGGATGCAATGAGTCTTCACACAGAGATTTTTCTAACCACAATAACATGTATGTATCTTAGTGGAAGTGAGATTTTTAAGTCAGAATGCCCATGTAAATAGTAACCAAGTGAGTGCTTGCAAGAAAATTTCATTCTATGTAGGTTCTTGAGCAGCTCTTTGGGAAACTGCTAAAGTTGAGATAAACTTTATTCAAAATCAAGATTTTTGTGTTACCAAATGCTGCATATTTGCTTTGTTTACTACACATGATTTGATGATAACATGGAGATGGTGATCCAAAATATGTAAATACCTTTAAACCCTTGTGACTAACAAGGACACAGAAAATAATCTAAAAACACCATTCTCCAGAGATAATATGACATTTAACTCATTTCCTTTCACAGAAAAATAGAGTACCAATTAATTATATGGATGAGGTTATGGAACAACAATGTCAACGAAAATAAAAATGCAAAGAGTAAAAATATATGGACTAGAGAAATTTCTGAGGAGTACAGAGCAAAGGCTGATCTTGCAGAGGACGTAAACTTTGTTTCCATGTCCTTTACTGGGTATCAAATAACCACCCATAACTTTAGCTCCAGGGGATCTATTTTAGTGGCTATAGATTAGCTAATATAGTTGAATAGGATCATCCAGATTGACTGTTATTTGTGTTTGTGAAAAGTAAGCCACTGAGATTAAAAGATTCTACCCACCAATATACTCTGAGGTATGATAAAGATTATTTAGTTCAATGGCTTTACTTTTGGAATAAACAGGTCTAGAATGCTTTTCAAAATCACAGTTCTTGTCAGCGCTGGAGGTCTTGAGGAAACATAAATCTCTTAGTTTATTTTTTCATCCTGGGGTCATTGGGTGTATTGCCTCTGTATAACTTTGCAGATGGCTATGACATACTGTTTGTATTTGTTTTATATCACATCTTACTGATTAGCTAAATATGGGTCTGGCCACTCTTTTGTTGCTGTTTGTTTTTTGGTTTTTGTTTTTGTGCATGTGTGCATTTTGTTTTGTTTTATTTTGTGTTAATGTGGTCCTCATAGAGACTTTCAACTAGTATTTCTAGGGCAGAGTGAAGAACTTTGTGAAGAAATCAGTGATAATGCTGCAATTCTGCAGAACATTTTTGATGCTGACTGCATGAAGTTAGTATAGACTTAACAAACTAATAATTGGTGTGGAATTTCCCCCTGTATGCTATAAATATGCTTTATTACCATGAGTTAATGAAGAAGCTGCTTTGGCCAATGGCTTATCAGAGCAAAGCCAGGCAGAAAATCTGAACAGAGATAGAAAGTGAAAGAGAGAGTAAGTGATGTCACAGAGAAGCCATGTAGCTGCCAAAGGAGGACACACTGATTGAAATTTTACTAATAGGCCACAGCCTGTGGTGATACACAGATTAACAAATGGGTTAATTTAGGATATAAGAACTAGCTAGAAATATGAATGAATCATTGGCCAAATAATATTGAAATTAATATAGTTTTCTGTTTGGTTATATGGGTCTGGGTGGCTGGGAAATGAACGAGCAATCTCCATCTACAAGTGGCATCCAATGTGGGGCAGTTACATCCACATAAAAACAGAGAGCTTGAGAAAAAATTCTAGACACAAAAGGACCGAGTTAAACACAACTTCTTCATAGCCACATTTTTTCCAGATATACTGTTTGCTGCTAGGTATGGCTCCTTTAAGAGAAGTCTTTCTGACTCAGGGTTAGCAGCAAAATATTGTAAGGATACTTTAAGTTCTGGCTTTCTGGTATGTGCTGGCAGAAAAAAAATCTGGTTCTTTCAGGAGGTCATGCATTTGCATGTTGTCTGTGAGTAACATATTACAAATTGCTTAATGGTAACATAGACCTGTTTTGTCCCTGGAACTGGGGCAGTGAACATGACTCTCAGAGGAGGTAAACATGCCTCCACCATGTTGGATGGGGCAGAAACAACAAACAGGGCCACAAAGTTGGTCCTAACCATGCTCACTTAGCATTTAAAAAAAAAAAAAAAGCTCCTGGTCAGAAAATGTTTACAGATACACAATAAAGATAGATTAAGGTATAAATAAATAAATAAATAAATAAATAGATAAATAAATAAATAAGACCTCTAAATGGGTCACACTGTCAGATAAATGTTCACAGGCTTTGGAGAAAAAAATAAAAAAGTATAGGCAGTTAAAAACCGATTAGTTCAGAAAGTAAAACAAAGTCATTAAAGAATCAGTAAAGGTGATATAAAAGAGTACAGATAGTAATAAAGGGATAAAGAAAAATAAGCCTCATAAATAGGGAATATACACAAAGAGTCTTATTATATATATATTATTGTGTTTTCTTTGAGCTTTTTAACTGCAGAGAGGTATTTGATTCTGGGGGTTACTAAACTAAACCAACATAGAGGTATCTTGACTCAAAAATTTAAGTCTAAGGATATACTGCTTTGGAAATGAGTTTCTGCTTTTGTTTCCACAAAAGATGGGAACCTATGGATTCTTTTCAGGCTAATGTGGTTTGATGAAAAAAGATGCCCCCAAAGGTCTCTATGAACCCTAAAACTAGATCACTCAACAAATATCAGGAAGCAATTTGGAAAAATCAGCCCCTAAATTCCCAAAATAATTATTTGATGACGTTTGTTTTCAATTAAAGAGGGATATAATATAGAATTAAATTATTTGTATTGATATGAATCTTGGACTATTTATACAAATTTATGGTTGATTTACTACACTATGTATATGTATTTCTGCCATTGTTTAATGTATTATGTTTATATATCTCATTAAAAATGTAATATATAATTGAAAATTACATATTAATAGTCATTTATAATAGTCAAACTAATAGTCATGTTACTTAGGTTTTCTCAATATACAAAGATATATTTCAATTAGACAGATAATCTTCAATACTTCAAAGATTATGGAATATGGCATGTAAAATCTTTTAAGAGCTTAGACTTTTCATGACAATGAGACACATCTTGTGGCAGCCCCAATCTACTTCAAGAGGATGATGGGCATTGAAGAGGCTCCTTATGGAATTTTTTAAACATTTGGGCAAGACATTGCTCTTGTCTGGACTGCTTGATGTTGTGTTGTATGAACTGGACATGTAGGACCCACAGATAAATGACTGCTGGCCTTGCCTGAAGAAGATGAATTAATCCTTCGGTGTTCCTGCTTCACAGAAAAAATAAATACCATATATTCCGCAAGACACAAAAGAAAGCAACTGATGAACTTTGTCATTATAAGACAGAACAGATCTTCAAATTTTCTGCTTCATGGAAAATTCTGCTAGATACTATAGTCCTATAGGCTGAAGATAGATGCCCCAACATTACAAAAGAACTTTGGGTGACTATCTAGGCAGCAAGATGTCTCTGACAATTCTAGAGTTTTGGGAAATGCTTCATTCCTCTTCTTGTTTACTTATAGCCTTCTAGGGTCTTTGAAGCATTAAAGATAGGTATAGTTTTTCTTAACTATGATAAAGAATAAATTAGATATAAAAATTTAGGTTCACAAAGATAGAATATATGACTAAATATTGTAACTGTAACTCTTGCTTAATACCTATTTTTTATATGTAATATTCCTACGTTAAATTAAACCTAGACAAAAAGGGAAGATGATATAGGATTTCCCTGTGTAGGCTATAAATATGTTTCATTACCATTGGTTAATTTTAAAAAGCTGATTCAGCGAATGGCTTAGCAGAACGAAGCAAAGCAGAAAATCTAAACAGAAATATATAGAGTAGGCTAAGTCACAGAGATGTCAGGTAGCTGTCAAAGGAAAAGGACACACCACCTGAAAACTTACTGGTAGTTCATAGCCTCATGGTAATACCCAGATTAATATAAAGGGGTTAATTTAAGATATAAAAACTAGCTAAAATAAGCAAAAACCATTGCCCAAACAGTGTTAAAATTTATAAAGTTTTTTTTTATGATTATTCTTGACTGAGTAGCCAGAAAATGCAGTCTCCCTCCACCTATAAATAGTACTAATTAGCACTGACCTTACTTTAGAAGCCAACCACAATTCATGGTCTTCAGTCTGTCTTAATTTGCAATCAACTGGTTAAAACTATATGGAATGCCAAGTCACACTCAGACTTGGATTCTGGCTGGAGAAATTCTCAGAACTCAGTATAGCTATGTATATACATTAATCATTCTTTTGTGTGTGTGTGTATGTATGCATTCTATAGAGCATGGGAAGAGGTAAAAAGGCAATACTTATCAGTCAGTTCTCACCATACACCTTGTTTCAAGGCAGTTTCTATCATTTTGCTGCATGCCAAATATTCATGACAAGCTGACCCCATGAATTTCTGGGTAATTTTCCTTTCTCCAGCTCTCATTTCACTAGAGGGGTGCTAGAATTACATTTGTAATCTGTTACATCTTGTGCTCTTGGGATCTCAGCCCAGATTGTAACACTAGTGTGGCAAATATTTTTGTACCCATTAATCCATCTCTCCAGTCCAGTAACCATTGTATTAAAATCATACAAACCACCAGCAATGGATGAGGGTACCCCTTCCTCCACAACATCTCCAGCAAAGGCTATCATTGGTGTTTTTGATTTTAGCCATTCTGACAGATGTAAGATGATATCTCAAAGTTGTTTTGATTTGCATTTCCCTGATCGCTAAGGAGGTTGAGCATAACCTTAAGTGTCTTTTGGCCATTTGAACTTCTTCTGTTGAGAATTCTCTGTTCAAATTGGGAGCTCACCAAGGCCAGCTGGACTGTGACTGAAAAAGCATGGGATAAAACTGGACTCTCTGAATATGGCAGACAATGAGGGCTGCCGAGAAGCCAAGGACAATAGCACTGGGTTTTGATCCTACTTCATGTTCTGGCTTTGTGAGAGCCTAGCCAGTTTGGATGTTCACCTTCCTAGACCAGGATGGAGGGGGGAGGACTTTGGACTTTCCACAGGGCAGGGAACCCTGACTGCTCTTCAGACTGGAGAGGGAGGGGGAGAGGAGTGGGGGGAGGGGGAGAAGAGTGGGAGGAGGGGGAGGGAAATGGGAGGCAGGGAGGAGGCGGAATTTTTTTTCAATAAAAAAAATTATATTACAAAAAAAATCATACAAACCAAGCATAGTTAGATAGACTGAGAGAACAATGTCTCAGGGGGTCTTTAGAATAGAGCTTTTATTTTTTTTTCTCTCCACATGGAATCTATATGGGTTTTTATCCTGTCACACTGATGTACTTGTTAATCAATAAGCTCACATCAGTTTATTTCCAGAGTTAACTTGTGACTTGCTTCCTCCCCTCTATTCCTTTCACAGTAGTAGAACAGTCATCCACTGTATCTCAAAAGCCCATTTTCTAGTCATATTACTGATCACTCTGGCATCATGAATATACATCCTGGGCCATTTCAAGTATGGTCTAAAAGCCTACTTTGAATAACAGACTGTCCCATCACTAAGGAATATGAGACCCTAGACATCTCCTAAGAGTGATGAGAAGCCAAGGACAATGGCACTTGGTTTTGATCCTACTGCATGAACTGGCTTTGTGGGATCCTAGCCTGTTTGGATGCTCACCTTCCTGGACCTGGATGGAGAGGAAAGGAACTTGGACTTCCCACAGGGCAGGGAATCTGACTGCTCTTCAGACTGGAGAGGGAGGGGGAGTGGGGGGGGGGGAAGGGGAGAGGAGTAGAGAGGAGGTGGAAGGAAATGGGAGGCAGGGAGGAGGCAGAAATTTTTTCAATAAAAAAAGAGTGATCGGGATGATCAGATGAATAATTTATATAGATAATAGTTAGATATTACACATATAACATATAATATACATGGTGTGTTTCTCATTTTCAAAACATAATTCATTAAGACAATAAAATACTTCATCTACAATAGGCCACTTAAAGAGGAAACTGAATAACATTATGTGGGCCAAGGGAAATTATGCATAGAGTCATTGTTATGCTATCATCATTTGTACAAAAGTACAATAACCTCTGCAAATTTTCTGAGCTTCAGTTTAGTAATGAAAGATATAGAGAATGGATTAGTAGCATTTAGTAGCAGTCATGCACATCATTGGAAATCCAACCTCTTAATTTAGACTCATAAACTGTCTTTCAAACACAACACACACACACACACACACACACACACACACACACACACACCAAGAGCTTAAATTGACAGAGACTATTAACTGAAAGCATTGTAATTATCCTAGGAATTATTAGACAATGAACGGGTTCAGATGCCATAGGGAATACAATTAATTACTACCCATCATTCTTACTTGTACTTAAAATTCCTCTTGCTGAAGGAAAACCTTGAAATTTAGACAATTTTACACTACTATTTGAGTTCTATGAAAAATGTAGTTGCGATATATATTTAAAATATATAATGCTTAAAAATTAAAAGTTATAAATTTCTAAGACTTAATTAATTTATGAGCATTTTCTCTGCATTAATAAATAGATATACTAATTATGTATATACATAAACATGTATACAACACTAACACACACACATATATATGTGTGTGTATGTATGTATGTATGCCCTTAAATTTCTTGTCCCCAACCTGATCCGTGAGCATGGGAGGTCTTTCCATCTTCTGATATCTTTTTCAATTTTCTCTTCAAAGACTTGAAAGTTTTAACATACAGGTCTTTCACTTTCTTAGTTAGAGATAACATAAGATAGTTTATATTGTTTGTGGCTATTGTGAAGGGTGTTGCTTTCCTGATTTCTTTCTCAACTTGTTTGTTGTTTGTATATAGGACGGTTTACTAATTTTTTTAAGTTAACCTTGTATCCAACCACTTCACTGAAGGTGTTTATCTGCCAAAGTAGTCCTCTGGTAGAAGTTTAAGGATCACTTATGTAAACTATCATATCATCTGCAAATAGTGCTACTTTGACTTCTTCCTTTCCAATATGTATCCCCTTTAACTCCTTCAGTTATCTTATTGTTCTAAGACTTCATTACTTTATTGAATAGGTATGGAGAATGTGGACAACCTTGTCTTGTTTCTGATTTTAGTAATCCTCTTTTAAATTGTTCTTCATTTAAGTCTATATTGCCTTGCTGGAAACTGATGTGGCATTCCTCTCTGTATGCTATCATAAGGTCCACTCCATGAGATGGTACCAATATCTGATATTGTTTGGCTTAACAAGAACCAGAGAAGAGATAACCCAGAAACCTATGGTAAAATCAATTTCTATTGGTCTTTAAAAACAAACAAAAAAGTAATAAAAATATCCCTAATGACATTACTCATAGGTGGGTCCCTCATTCATACACCATCAGAAAAAATTCCTTGTGCAGCAGATGGAAACAAATCTGTAAAGACCCACAGCCAGATGTCAGTGTGTGTGTGTGTGTGTGAGTGAGAGAGAGAGAGAGAGAGAGACAGAGAGAGAGAGAGAGAGAGAGAGAGAGAGAGAGAGATGACCTTGGAACACAAAGCTCTAAATAAGATGTCTCCATCAAATTCCTACCCTCAGAATGTCATGTAAAAGGAGGGAGGTGGAATGGGAGAAACAGAGGAAACAGAAGACACCAGGAAAACGAGGCCATATAAAACAAGTGAGCAAAGCTCATATGAACTCAAACAGATTGAAAAAGTAATCACAGGGCCTACATGGGTCTGTACCAAGTTTTTGTATATATACTATAGCTTTCAATTTTGTACTTTCATGGGACCCCTGAATGTGTCAATACATGGATCTCTGATTCTTGTGCCTTCTCTTGGCACTCTTTTATTTTTCTATTGGCTTGTCATGTTCAACATTGATATGATGGTTTCTGTTATATTTTATATATTTTATTTTGTTAATATTTTAACTATAGAGTTCCTTTAATCATTGGTCATCTCTTACTGACATCAGACCTACCCTGGTGTATTTGATACATTCAGGTTTAATCTGATGAAGAAAACTGATTTTTTTCCCCTTATCGGGCATAAATGATGATAGATTTTGTTGTTAATTTTTACCCTGTGGCTAGATTTGCATTCATTTATTCATTTATTAGATAAAATACACAAAGTAATATATAAAAGATTAAACAATTTTCATTTCAAAGTCAGACAGAACTGACAAACAACAGCAAGAAGTGATCCCAATAAAAGGCAAAAGGATCAGAGACCCATTTATCCACCACTCAGAAATCCCATAGAAACACTAAAGTGGAAGCCATAATATAACTGGAGAAGACGTGATGCAGATCCGTGCAGGCCGTGTGCATGCTGCTTCAATTTCATTGACTTCATATGAGCTTTGCTCGTGTCGATTTAGAGGGCCTTATTTTCTTGATATCCTCCATCCCCTTTGGCTTTTACACTCTTTGTACTTACTCTTCCATGGAGTTCTCTGAGTTCTGAAGAGAAGCATTTAATGGAGCTGTCCCATTTTGGGTTGAAAAATCCGAAGTGTCCCATTCTGGCTATGAATAATATCTGGCTATGGGTCTCTATATTTGTTCTGATCTCTGCAGGAGGAAGCATCTCTGATGATTTTTTGAACCAGACACTGATTTATGAGTAAAGCAGAAAATAATCAGGGATCAATTTTATTACTACATATTTTCTTTTTGTTGTTTTCTCTTGGAACCATGTTATTTTCTTCTTTTTTTTTCTTTTTTGGTTTTTAGAGACAGGGTTTCTTTGTGGCTTTGGAGCCTGTCCTGGCACCAGCTCTGTAGACCAGGCTGGTCTCGAACTCACAGAGATCCGCCTGCCTCTGCCTCCCGAGTGCTGGGACCAAAGGCGTGCGCCACTACCGCCCGGCCCATGTTATTTTCTAATGAGAGAAAGAAAGGGAGTGGATTCAGATGAGAGACGAAGTTGGAAGGAGCTGGGAGGAGTAAAGGTAAGGGGAATTGTATTCAGATTATATTGTATGAGAAATGAATCTGTGTTTAGTAAAAGGGAAAAATAGAAAAATGAATATATATAATACGTAATGCAGATATTGAAAAGTTATAAATTTTAAGACTATTTTTATTTTTATATAAGAGTGTTTTGGCTACATGTGTGAAAATTTACTGCCTGCATGTCTGTTCTCTTTGAGTTCAGGAAAAGCAAGTAGACTCCTTGAACTGTGAGTATAGAAGGCTACATGTTGCCACATGGGTACTGGAAGCTCAACCCAAGTACTTTAAAAAAGGATATATTGCACATAACTGCTGAGTCCTCTTTCTTCACCAAACAAGGACAGTTCGATCTGGTGCCCACATTAGAACTTAGAAACTTTACTGAGGCCATAGTAAAATTCTTAATTAGAATGCCATCAGACTTCTTAAAACTGCATAAATTGTTCATTTAAAAATCATGTCCAACTTAGTCAATAAATACCAAACATAGCATTCATAAAAGAAAAATGAAATAACTCAACTTGATAAAATCATAATGTATAATGGACTAAAAGACCATTTATTTACATTTCGCTTGGGTCTCCAGGTAAATACACTTTACAGCACCTGTAGGCCAGGGTCTATAAGTAACTATTGTTTTTAATATACTAATAAGATACTGTCCCCCTAGAACTGCTATTTGTTTTGTTCCAGCTGTAAGTAACATCTTTTTTTGTGATTGTATCTGTATAAGTATCTGAATAAGCAGAGTGTAGAAGAAATGATATACTTTGGATCATGATTCCAGAAATTTCTGACTAGATTTAAAATCTCTATGGCTATACACCTGCAGATGTGACCATAAGGTTATCTTCGAATGGTTTAACCGAGGATGGGAAAATTGCCTTAAATGTAGGCAGTCACTGTATCCCTTCTTAAATCATGAGTAACATCATGCCTTCCTTCCTTCAGATGCTATTATGGGGATTTTATCATGTGAAGGCTGAAGCTGCTCATTCGTTCCCAGCCGCCTAGACTCTAAATACCACATAGAAACTATATTATTTGCAATACTGTTTGGCCAATAGCTTGAGTGTATTTCTAGCTAGTCTTACATCTTAAATTAACCCATTTCTACTAACCTGTGTATCACCACGTCATTGTGGCCTACCAGTAAAGTTCAGTCTGGTAATGTTCAGTCCAGTGTCAGGTGTGTGTCTTTTGCAGTGGCTCCATGGCTTCTCTTTTACTCTGCCTATTCTCTCCTTCTTCATCTGCTCGAAATTTCCACCTTGCCCTATTCTGCTAAGGCAGTGGCCAAAACAGCTTTATTCATTAATCAATAAAAGCAACACATACACAGAAGGACTACACACACACACACACACACACACACACACACACACCATTTCCTTTTTCTGTTTAAATAAAAAGAAAGATTTTTAACTTAACATAGGAAAATTACATATAACAAAACAGGAATCAAGCAAGAATTACAGTTAAAATACTTATATCTACTTTATCTTATATCATTACTAAGGAAAACTATAACTTTCTATCCATTAAAGACTCCATAAGGATATATTATTACATAAGTAAACAGAAAGTACCTTGTAAGCAACTTCCAAAACTCTAGAATTGACAGAGGCATCTCGCTGCCAGGACAGTCACCAAAGTTCTTTTGTACCATTGGAGCATCCATCTTCAGCCTATAAGCCGGTAGTATTGGTCAGACATTTTCATGAAGCAGGAAATTTCAAAGACAGTTCCACCTATATTGGGAGTTTGTTACTTACTTTCTTCTTGGTCCTGCAAAATGTCCGGCAGACTTTTTCATGAAACAGATACTCAAAAGGAAGGTCTCACCTTTAGGCAAGTTCAGCAGTCATTTTTCTGTGGGCCCTCATGTTCAGTTCATACAGCATAACATCAACCAGTCCAGCCAAGAGCAGTTTCTTGCCCAAATGGCTAGCAAACTCCATAAGGAGACTCTTCAGTGCCCATTATTCTCTTGAAATTGATTGGTGCTGCCAGAAGCAGATGTGTCTCATTGTCATGAAAATGTTTCCTAAGTTTTCCAAATATTTTAAATGCTGTATTCTACTGGTCTTTGAAATTATTTGCATTTTATAAATATTTAGCTATTGCTTTTAGTCCTTTTTTCATTTTTTCAGTCTGTTTTTGAATACAGTGGATCTAGAGGAAATTTGCTCTATTCTGGAGATATTTGTCATTGTTGAGAGAGTATTTAAAGGCAGAACACACACAAAAAAAGTTTGAAGCTTAGACATGGTACCATCACTGTCATTTGACTCTGTAACACAACAAGGAAAAAAAACTATACATCGTTGGAACTCAGAAAAAAGTCCATTTTTCTATTCGATCTACTACTGAAATATCTCTTTTTTTTCTGTAGCAATCTTTATTTATTCACACACACACACACACACACACACACACACACACACACACATAAATATAGCCTGAATAAAACATTCCGTATGTTGTATCCTGATAGATTCTTACAGTATGAAATTTTGTAACTAGTATTTCCATGTCTCTTAAGACTTTGCTTTCCACTGCAACTGAGTTAATTCTGTTCAATGATGCACCTATTTGAACAACAAAAAAATAATAATAGTAATATTAACTTCTTTTAAAATGTTACTTCTGTTTTGTGTTTTAAAAGCTATATTCTTAGAAGAATGTAATGGGCTAATACTTAAAATATTTGCACAATGCGCATTCAAGTCTTATGTAACAGTGATAGAATATGAATTGTTTTTCTCCCCTGTTATCTGGATTTAGTCAGTGGAGGAAGACAAACTGTCAGGTTGACATTTCTTGCATTTTATGTGGAAGCAGTTTCTAAATTTCATTTCACTGAAGTGAATTCAGTTTTTCTTACAAAGCATTGAATGCCCAGCAATACACTCTTCTGAATTAACAGATGTTTATAACATGCATAACTAAATATATCTATAAACATTTAAGACTTCTATAGAAGGGCAATGGGACCAGGGAAAGGAAAAAATGAAAACAAAAAGATTATTTCTTCTTAAAGTACTCTAAAAACAGTATGAATTATACAACTTTAGGACATATTTACCACTAGATTAATGAAAATTTATTCACACAACTCCCTAGGAGCAGAGATCAGGATGTACTATTTACATTTTTCATTTCGCATATTATAAATTTATACATGACAATACGTTATCTACTTAAAAGACAAGCAGGCAGATTTTGAATAAGAACTGAACTTTGGGTCTTGTTTTGATGTGTAGTCGCATGTGGAAAATCACAAGTGTTTAAAATGCTTACATCAAATCTAAAAAGTTATCTTGCTGGCAAGACAGGGAATGAGACATTAAAGTCTTGAGGAGACAACATTGCTTTATAAATATAATTTTTTTTCCTGCAAATACATCCATTTTTGCACCTCTTCATCTGAGGAGGCTTTTCCATATGAATTCTTTTGTGAAGCCATTGAGGGACCCATCATTGTAAAAGAAGAGCAGAAATGTCATGCGAAGAATGTGTAGATGGTGTCTTAAGTAAAGTTATTAGGTTAAGAACTCAAGATTCTGGATTGTTTTTTCCTAGTGTCAGAACTAAGTAGCTAACATTTAGGTTATACTGATGTACTCCAGTTTAAACATCTTTAAACAATATTTTTCTGAGGTGAGAATATTTTTGATATAGTATTTTGAGTTGCAGTGAGAGATTTGATAAGATTAAATGACTAAAGAAGTTTCCCCTCATCATACTTCAGTAAGAATTTCTAAGGAAATCTTACATCTTGATTTTTTGAAAGAAAGAAAGAAAGGAAGAAAGAAAGAAAGAAGTGATGTTTATGCATTTCTGCCTAAAACAGAAGACATTTTTGAAATTATTCATGTGGAAAATATTTATGTGTGCAAAACAAACAAATAACATTAAGTCATTTTGTTTTGGTAACCACATTAGTGTGTTACATGACACTTACGTGGTAACCATATTGTTATGTGGAAATTGTTTTTCCAAAACAAACAGCTAAATATTTTCCATAAAATTCTTTCCTCAAATAAAAAAATGCAAAAATATCTAGAAAGTTTTGAAAATTAAAAAAATAAAAACTATTTATGACCTCAACATTAACCAATATTATTAATTAGTACTCAGTAACATAAACATTCAAATAACAGTCATCAAGATAATTTCTGCTTTATACTCAGTTTATTTGTGTGAATAAATTCTCACCTATATATTAAAGATAGATATGATCTTATCAAATACTATTAGCCTTTCTTAAACCGTATATAACAGAGAAAATGCATTTACTAATAATTAACTCCCCTCTACCATGCAACGGCAATATACAATCCTTATAATAATCTATTAATTTGTATATTTCATGCTAAGAAAATATTTACAATTATGGTCCCTGTCTCAAAGACCAATGTGTTCAGGGTTTGTTTCTCAGGATGGTGCGATGGGGACCAGGTGAAACTGCTGCAAGAAAGAGCCCGATGGGAACTCTTCAATCATTTTACAGGATTGGGCTTAACTTCCCATCTATCCCCCCTCCGTCATTCAAACTAAAATTCTTTGCTGCTACCCATGTAGTTGCCATTGTTATCCATATATCCATACCTGACAACAACCAAGAAGTCTTTCATCAGAGTTAAGCAAGTGCATGCAACATGTACTTTAACTTCCATGAACAAGAAATAAACTTTCATCTGTAAAAAAAAGCATGGCTAAATCAGGCACTTGGCTATTTTAACACAGGGGACTTAAATTTAATTGAAACATCAAAATTCTTTGATGAAACAATATTTATTAAGCTCTAATTTAATAAATTGCATTTATTAATGATATTTACTATAAGTACTTATAGCATATTGCTAGTAATAAAGTCTTTTATTAATTATAGAATTACCTTTTACAACCATGCAGCATGCATTGAAGACTACAAAGCTCCATGACAAATATAAACGATGCACTAGTTTGTATTAATGACCACTAGAACTGACTTCCAAAACTTGATTCCATTAAAATTCCTATCTTTAATTGCATACACTAAAAATTTTATTCAATAATTCAATGTATGTTTATAACTGACTGAGGAAAAAGTCTTAAATATAGGGTTGCCAATAATCTGTGCATAACAAGGGTATAAGCCAAAATACACAGCAACATGAAAAAAATGTCTGAAATNTTTTTTTTTTTTTTTTTTTTTTTTTTTTTTTTTTTTTTTTTTTTTTTTTTTTTTTTTGGCATGAGGAGAAGACACTTGCTAAGCAACCAATGAAATAGACTTTGGCTTTCTTACAAATCAAGAAACAACAAATTTTACTCACTATCCTTTTGAAATTTTTTCACTCAAATCAAAATTTCTAAATGGAAAATGTAAAGAAGTAACAGACTTAAGGCATTGTGTTACAGAAACCCTTCTATTTTCTCTAAGGGACTCAAAATTGAAAAGTCAACAAATGCATTCAGAAAGAGAGGAAAAAAAGAGAAAGATTTGTGAACTGTGGTGGTTTGGAAGAAAATAGCCTCCTTAGGCCCATAGGGAATGACCTTACTAGGAAGTATGGCCTTGTTGTAGAAGGTGTGGCCTTGTTGGAGGAAGTAAATCACTGTACTGGGTAGGCTTTGATGTCTTATATGTTCAGTTACTCCCCATGTGACTGACAATCTCCTTTTGCTGAGTTTCAAGATGTAAACCTTTCAGCTATCCCTCCAGCACCATGTCTGCCTGCACACTGCCATGCTTCCCACCATAAAGATAATAGAGTAAACCTCTGAACTGTAAGTCACTCCCAATTAAATGTTTTGTTTATAACAGCTGCCAGGAGAACTCATGGGATCACCCTGGAAAGTTGAAATAGATAAGATCTCCTGGGTAAACTGGGGGCTGAGGGAGGGAGTATAGGAGAGAGAATGGGAAATGAGAACGTGAGGGAATGGGATCGTCAAGTGGGGGGAAGGATTAAGAGGGAGAAAAATAAAAGAGATATCTTGAGAAAGGGAGCCATTATGGGGTTTAGGAGAAACCTGGTGCTAGGGAAGTTTCCAGGAATCTATAAGGACATCCCAGTTCACAGAATTTCATTTTCAGATATCCCTTTAAATATATGAGTTTCTTGCCCATGCTACCCATTTCTGTTTGATGTACTTTCTGTGGATGTGGTAATTGTTCAAAACAACAACAACAAGAAAAAATCTAGAAATTAGCCTGGACAAACGTTGGTTTCTGAAGCAGAGATTTCCTTCCTCCCTCGGACTAACCAGTTTCCATCACAGATTCAATCCCTCATACATTACCGTTCATAATTCTGGTAGTCATTTTTATATGTGACTTGTTGACAGGATTAGCAATGAACTTGCTATCTGAAAGCTTCACCTGAGGATCAAGCACACAAACATAAAAGTACTATTGCTTCTGGCTGGAATGGAAAATGAGAGCTATGTGACTGGATTAATATTTCAAGTGAAATGAGGCTATTATAATTAATCATTTATATATTTGCCGATTTATGTATAAGTATGTCTGCCCAAACCAGGCTTGAAAAAGTTCTGTTGATTTAGTCTTCTTCCATATGACCCAGTTAAATCGTCTCTTCACTAGAAGTAGGTTCTTCGTTACATAGAGGGAACAGCTTTCTGATTTTGTCATCAGACTTATTATAAGACTACATACTTGACAGTCCTACTCATCTTTTTATATCTCGTCATTGACTTTTTGATGCAATCGATTTGAACAGGGTTCTAAATGGAAGACAGGTAAAACCACTGTGAACAGTATTGCACAAGGCTGGGGAGTGAGTTTTAAAAGGATACCAGTGTTTTATCAAATACAGATAAGGTGGGAATCCCAGCTTGACGTCTCCTCAGCTCAGGATTGGACCACAGATCTTTCCTGAATCTTGATTCACCATGCAGCTGGTAACAGCCATAGACTTCTGGATTTCTCACTGCTAAATCCAGATATTTCTCAGGAGGTTGAGCTCATAGGAGCATTTCCTGCCCTACTGATATTTCAGTTCCTCTCTTGCTATCCTTTGCTTCCATTATTCCGAGTCTAAGTAAGTGTGATTGACAGAACCAACCCATGCCTATGGTCTACCAGCAATAAAACTGAAAATTATATGCCTTTCGCTGTCATTGTTCAGTCTGCAATCTCCCAGGTAGCAGACAGAAGTTCAAATATGGTTTGAGCCTGAAAGGTTCATGCATTTCAATGACAAACACCCAATTTTTTCCTCCTGGAAATTAGACTATCAATTAAGGTGCTAATAAAATTGCCAAGATCTGTTTGGTGGTTGTTTATTCATACATGAATATGAAACAGGCTACAGAATAACTTGTTGGAAATCTGAAAAATTGCTTCAATCCAAAACTTTAGATCAAAATTACCTCTTAGATTCTTTTAGACAAAAGAGAGCTTATGTTGCATTTGGTTACCTGATAGCTAACGGCCTGTAAGCTCACAAATGAGAAACATACATACTACCCTGCCCTATGTTTTATGGTGTACAACAATCTGGCTTCTTTGATAACCAGTAGTTTATATTCTTCTAAAGTACTACTTGGATTGTAAGTATCAATAAAAGTGGTTAGAAAACAAGATTGAGTCTGTAGGCTATAAGATCTACTGTATCTCAGCTGAATTTCCAATGTGTGTATCTGTCACATTGAGACCAAAAGTGTTTGCTTAGGTATTGTAAGTCACTTTCCTACACATAGCCCTGGGACACTCAAAATTGAAGAGTTTAACCAATTTTCTGTTCTGAAATGAAATATTTTGCCAGCAGTTTCTGCTGTGAGTGAAATTGACTTAGATTATAAAATCTACAGTCACAGAAAGGGTCAGAGGTAAATCACAGCACTACAGGAGCATGTCTCCTGCTCGCTGAAAACCAGTATGAACAGGAAATGGAGGACATGAGGGCAAAATAAATAAATAAACATCAACAAGTTAAAAGAAGCCATAATACTACATTTATGTATGTCACCTTTCAAACTCTGCCTCAGTACAGATAGGATGCTGGCATTTGACTTCAACTTGATTCTTCTGTAAAATTTAAATTAAATTATGTACAAATGGCCCTATATAAGGGTTTTGTTAAATTTCTAATTTAAACATTCATCATTCAGTATATAGCATTTATAAGTACTGCCATAGAATATTGAGAATGAGATTCCCAAAGGAAATATAACATCTGCTATGCCCTCATGTTGAAATTACATAAGCAAACCCAGAAATAACAGGGATAGGTGGATCATGATTATTGTACATAATGTGCACACAGGCATAGACACAACAAATCTAACTTATTGGATACCAGTTCTCAATCCTAAATGAGACTAGACTTCAGAGACAACTTCTTTCTTAACCATCATCATGATAGTATATTATAAGTGTTAATCTCTAAGTGAAAAAGATGACATCATTTTCTGATAAAAACTCTCAGTGTGTTTACTGTATCATCCATCATTTATATTGTGTTTTCCAAAGCTGAATACAAGCTTACATGCAACAGAAGTCTCTAGAATGTTCAGTACTGGTGACTTTTCTTCTTTATTTTTGTTTTACTATTCCCACTGCTGAGATACAAAATTTCAATTTTGAATGTATGTATGTGACCCTTAAGTCAACTATAGTTTGTTAATTATAGTTAATTTTAATCATAATTCTTATTGTAATATTAAACATTGTTATTATACCTTTGAGTTATAATAAATACAATGCTACCATTTACATATACTATTTTGCATAGAAAAATAGTGGAAAGACTCAATAAGATATTTTTTTAAAAATCTAATATTATATCAGTTAATTAGTTTACACTATTATTACTATAGATCTGACCTCTTCATTTAAGATTAATTATATTGTGCAAAAACTTGCAATGCATGTTTACATTTATAGATACTTGACACCTATATAGATTAATGGGTCTTTATTTAAAAAAACAACAACAACTTTGTCTGTAGTCCAGGAACTATTGCTCCAAAACATGAGGAGTTGCTTTGCCTATTGAGTATCAGGTAAAAGAGTTCAACATTAATTATGCTATAATGTAAGCAGAGACTTCTCATTCATTTTCTGGCCACCCAGACCCAAATAATCACACAGAAACTATATTAATTACAATGCTGCTTTGCCAATGACTCAGGCATATTCCTAGTTATCTCTAACATCATAAATCAACCCATGTCTATAATTTTATATGTTACCACGAGACTCATGGTTTGTTACCTCTTGCTTCTTGGGTAGCAATATGGCATCTACCTTCTTTGCCAGCTACATGGCATCTGCCTGATGCTGCCTACTCTCTCTATCTCCTTTCAGATTTCCTGCCTGGCTTTACTAAGCCATTGGCCAAAACAGCTTTATTGATCAGCAAATAAAAGCAACACATATACAGAAGTACATCCCACATCACTATGATGTGAAATAAAATGTCACTCGCATATGCATCTACTAAGGTCTACCTCTATAGATAATGGCTCTATTTTGGGAAAGTCTGGAAATTAAGGAGGCTGGCCACAGCTGAAGGAAATAGGGATGAGTTCTTGTGGATATTTTACCCTTAGTGCCTTCCTTCTTTCTTATTATTATTAGATGAAAAATCTCTGACACCAGTGCCTACCAAAATGATGTTTTTGGCAAGTGCATTGAGCCAAGTAACCATAGAACAAACTACCTGAATCTGTGAGTCAAAATAAATAATTCCTTTTTTTTTCCAGGTGTTTGGTCACAACAACTCAAAAGTAAATAACACCAACTATAATTGTTATAAATATGCAGTGTTCATGAAACAAAGAGAATATACCTGGTTTATATTTATATGTTAATTCTATTAAGGGTTGAGTTCAGTTGTCAGAAGAACACATACGCTTTTCCATCATGAATGAAAGTCATTGGGATTTTTTCCATATTTTCCTTAAAAAAAGATGTTAAATAAAACATTCTGGAATCAGTTACTTCATTTGGGAATAGCCAACCTATGTATGATAGATGAAGTTAATTAGACATTTTCATTGGGGCACTAGTACATGATTGCTTATAAACATATTAATCTAAAACAATATAGAAAAATGATTAGGTGTACCTATGATCCCAGCCCTCAATGCTAAGAGTGTCAATTGGTAAATTTTCTACTATTCTTGTATTGTTTCTCTAAAAATATTGACATGTTTTGGCCTTATTTTTTGTTTTTTTTTGTTTGTTTTTAGATATACTTCATGTTTTCCTCTTTACCACATAGTATTTATTGTTATAAAAAATACTGATGCAAAAGTATCTCAAAAGATGTTCTATAGTAGTTCACTTACATAGTATAACAAATACTTAATGGTTCACAGTAATTCCCACAAATAAATTGCAAGGGCCTCTGCAACCACCATGGCCAGCAGATTATTGTTCCATGTGAGGCAAGAAGGTAATTCAAGTTCAGCACAATTCAGTAACTAGTGTTGGTTCAAACTTCGAGTGTGTAATCGCAAGTATTTTATTTTAGGCACATTGAAGTACAACACAATCTAGTGAAAAGGTTTCCTGGTGATAATTAATTCAGTCCCCTATGTACAACAATATGGCATCTCAAATATATTTACATTTTCTTTTGAACTTAAGATTTATGTTTAGATAGTGCACAGTGCACCTAGTGGGCTCATGGGGGAGGGCAGATATCAAGCTCCTTCTTAATAGGCACACGTTTCAAAGAAAGCTCACTGGACTGTCAATTTTGTTCTGATATACAATGAATATTTTCAGTGATGCATCCAGTTACTCTTGTTAATTTAAATGTATTTCTAAAGAAACATGTTTCTCGACTTAAGAGAGATTTCTTTGAAAGTATTCACAGCTGCCTTGGTTTGCAATCTCCTCTTCCTTCAAGAAGGCACACCTGTTCAGCTAGAAGAGCGTGTTTGTAAAGGCGGATTTCATTCGCTCTATCTAAAGGGTAAGCTTCCAGATCACTTCAAATGCATTTGCTCAATTGTTATAGGTAACTTGCTTTGTTAAGGTTACACACACATCATATGCATTGACATTCAAAAGATTTGTCATAACTAAATAAACTCCTACAAAAGGATGATAAGAGTTATACTAACGTAACTCCCAGGCAACACAGAACAGTTTTTTGGTTCTTGAGCCCCCCAAACACAATGTCATATAGCTCCCCCGGTTACTTATTAGGGCAAGTTCTGACTTTAAAACAATAGTCTTATTTAGGACATTTTAGCCTCAAAGTTTTACATCTTGCAAGCAGCAAAAGAAATCTTGAGAAATCGTGATATTGACGAGATCATAAATAAGTAGCGTATAGTGCATTCACCAAATTTCTACCTCGGATAACTCACAACTTCATGTGTATTAAATGACTGACATGTCCTATCCAAATCAATAAACGTTTTAAACTAGCTTTAATTGAAAAAGAAAAAGAAGGCAAACCATCTATTGAGCCACTAGATGGCAGTGAAAGATCAGAAAAGCTCCATTACATACAAAGCATTAAAATGGATAGAATTCAAGTCTAATTATCATCCACATAGGATTTTCATTATCAACAAAATATGTGCTGTGAATAATTTATCAAATATATCTTTTAATATGAAATTTTTTTGCCTTTTTTCTGAGAAATATTTACATATGTGTGATGCATGGCACAGATTAGAATTATATACAAGGTATGTGAGTGTGTGTATCCTATAGGATGTTTTATGTTCAGTGTTTAAGAAAAAACAAATTGTAAACCAACAATATGGCATCTTAAATATATTTACATTTTCTTTTGAACTTAAGATTTACGTTATGTTTTTATATTTTTAGGAAGGTATAATTTAGTATAGCTATTTTCCATCATGTTATATAATTTCACAAGCTTATAAACTTTATATTCCTATATTTTATAATATGGATAAATATCAAACTATCTAGGCAATATATACTTTTTTTAAAAAATGTTAGGTTACTAATGAATTAAAAGTTCCCAACAGTGGTTTTTAGCTGAAGAACTGTACCTTATTTCCATACTTTAGATGATGGCAAAAGAAAATAGCTTTTTCTCTGATAATTCTTTGTCCTAACTGGAGCAATTATAGATGCCATCTCCATCTATGCAGGAGCTGAGCAAGGCACCCAGCTGAATGGGGTTATCACGACTGGCTTTTGCTTCCGAAATTAATACACTGGAATCCCTGGTAACTACATCTCAATGTCAGTATTATCTGGAAAGAATTTAGTGAGTTAGTATGGAGGACAAAGCTGTTTAAAATGTGCTGATTTCCATAAAATAGATGAGATGTCATTATGGCTGAACATTAGAGTATCAAAGCTATCATGACTTGCTCTATCTGGATTACAGTCCTTAGTTCATACTTTCCCTCTAAACCTAGATGGTCTTTTTCTTCTTTTTCTGTTACATTCCAAACAAAGTAAATATATAAATGAAAGAATTATTCTTTTTTTTTAAATTTTGGGATGTATGAATTATTTACTCACTATGTGTAAGCAATTTTTCTTTTCCAAGATAAAGTTTCTCTGGGTAACAGCCCTGACTGTCCTAGAACTATATTTGTAGATCAGACTGACTCAAACTCAGAGCAATCTTTTTTGTATGTGAGGTAATGAAATGTTGGACCTGTTTTAAAATATACTAATGTATAGTATGTAGTTAAAACTTTGAGGTCTGAACAGTTCTTTCTACAATAGTGACATTAATCATAATTTGTAAGAAACGGCATGTTTCTCATTCAATCGTAGTCTAAACCTTTTCTGACCTGAGATGTGTGGGGAACATTTTGACACTCAAGATTCTTACTGTGTCATTTTTTTTAGTCAGTATTTTTGGGCTAATTGACTAGCTTTTTAACTAATGTTAGGATAATAAAAGCTTTCTGATGAATCTTTTACAAAATATAACGAACCATATCTGCTTATATTTGCAAACACACATTTTCTCTCGGCTCAGAACCTTCTACTTTCTTAGTATTTTGACTTATGTTACTAGTAATTCTTGGGCATTTTTGTATAGAATTGCATAAGAGGGATTGAGGAATCGTCCAATCCTCAACAACCATACAGATGATAATATCAAGAACATCAGCTGGTAATTTTTGATAATCAACATGTTAAGAATTGAAGGAATGGTTTGGCTGGTTTTGCTAAACTAATCTCAGAAGATTTTTCTTGCTGTGCTACCTGCATGCTAAAATGGTCAGTAGATCTCCTGCATGAGTCTTTTTTCATTTTTGGACCAGACTAAAAAGAATCGAGTATCATTGACACAAGAAAAACAGAAAGCATGACATTTAAATGGAGATTATACTTAGCTTGAACTCTGAAATATATGTTTTCTAATGTCTTGGATTTGCCTACTTTGAATATTTTTGATACTGTCATGGGATGAATTTAATCCTCATCTTGTACCATTGAGCTAAAGGTTGGAATCATTCCCTGCTAATTCATAATTCATTCATTTCGAAGGAAATGCTTTCAGTGATGAAGGTCAAATATACTATCTGGTTTTCTAATGTGTGTATAAATATATATGCATATATATATATACTCAGTATGTTGCAATCATGTTAAAAGTAACCACAAGCCTCTATGGAACTATGTTTTATTTTCCCCACATAAAATATGTTCAAATTCATGAAAAAAAAAAGGAGTAAGGAAGATTTAACTCCAGGTTTTACCCTACTAAGCTTAAGTATGTGCCTGCTGGTTACTAAACTTGAAAGAGGCAGTCACCTCCTCACTACCACTTGCCTTTTTAGAAATTTCTCACTTTCTCTTTGCTTTAATAGGATTATCGCCCTAGAAAACTACACTCTTTCACATCAGTTTAATTTGTGCTTCACCTGGAGAGTTCTGTGTAGTAATAGGAGCGGTGGGGCTTCGTCCCCAGCACCCCGGCCACCTGGCTAGCTTGTGCCCGAAATAACAACACACAAACTGTATTCATTTAAACACTGCTTGATCCATTTCTATCTAGCCTCTTCTAGGCTAATTCTCACATTTTAATTTAGCCCATTTCTAATCATCTGTGTAAGCATTCCAAGGTGTGCTTACCGGGAAGATTCTAGTCTACGTCCATCCTGGGTAGGAGGAGCTTCATTGCGTGCATCTGCCCGGGAGAGCGGAGCACACTTCTCTGTCTGAGGCATCTGGCTCTGAGAGGAGCTGCATTACTTCTGACCTCACTTCCTCTTCCTCCCAGCATTCTCTTCTGTTTACCCCACCCACCTATGTTCTAACCAATAAAATGGGCCAAGCCAGTTTCTTTATTAGCCAATGACCTTCCTCCATCAGTTCTGTTTGCTCTTCTGTGTGCTCTACATATATGCAAAGAGTGAGCATAAAATCTTATGCTACAGTTTACTCTCACTCTTGCTGCTTATCACAAGCACAGTAAAATATTAACCTAAAATATTCTATAACCTCTAATTCATCAATATTTCTCACAACGCAAACCATCCCCAGTCAGTGCATCATTGATGGCACAGAATACTATCAACAACTTTCTTAATTTAGGGTTTCTCACTGAGACCTCTTTACTCTTTTGTTTTATGTACCAAATATACTAACTCTGCCATTATTTTGCCATTTATTTTTTATTACATTTAATATAAATACAATGATATGAAATGTAATAGTACTTCTCTTAACGTTTGAGAAAACTTCAAATTCTGATGGAAACTTAGCTGTTTTGAATACTTACCAAATAATGTCATCTACTTATTGTAAAAAATAGCATCATTATTATGTCGTATTTAATGTAGTGTAGGGTATATATTATTTATAATATGACAATCAAGTTAATTTTAATCCAGAGACACAGATGGTGAGATATATGAAAATCAATTAATATAATTTTATAATTAATATAAAATCAAAGGTAAAATATGTTTTATGATCATCAAAAAAGCCTTTGATAATTCAACCTCCCCGAACATTTAAAGACTCTGAAAAAGTGGTATAGATGTATCATACCTCAAGTTGCAATGCACGTCAAACCTATTGCAGTTTCCCACTGACTCTGCCTCTGTACTGAGCTGTTCTGAACTTCGATTTTACAAAAATCATAATGCTGCATTGAGTGTATTAAGGTCCTTAAATTGTACTTACATATAAAATAGCTGACATACTTTAAGCATATCCTTGAAGAAATAGCAATGACCCTAAAGAGAAAACCCAGAGGCATGCATTTGCCCAGTTTCATTTTTAGACCTTGACTTAATATAATCTTTCTCCTTTGACCTAGAGTTCATCTTTCTTTCACACAAATAATATAATTCGTGATCCAATTTAAGTTTGTAGAGCCTAGCTGTTTTTTTTTTCTTTTATAGTGCACCTTGGCTTGCTAGGCAGTATATAATCTGAATATTGAACTGTTTTTTGTTTGTTTGCTGTTTTGTTTTGTTTGCCTATTCTTATAAGGAAACAGATTTGAAGTGCAGGGGTTGAGGCAATCACATATTCTTCTAATTTTTGTTTATTAAAGGAAGATGCGTCTGTCTCTGCTTTTCCACATTTCAAGAATTCTGCCCATCCATCTAGAGGTGCACCATGCCTTAATACTTTTATAACCTTAGCATAACACTTCTTTGTCTACACTTCCTTACTAAGAACTGATTTTTCTCCCTCTTCATTTGTATCAGGAAAATTTATCTGATGAGTTTATCTGAAATCCCTAAAATTGAAACTGTTTTCCTTTTCTAGTTCTCATTTTAGAAGGGATGTAGATGAGATGGGGAACCCCCACCACCACCGCAATACATTCCAAATTTTCTTAGTCCCATTTCTTTCTTCCTCTCCTGGCATTAATTCATATGCAGACTCACAACCTTCATTTCATCCTCTCTTCGACTGCCTCAGGAGAGGAACAGTAGGCCCTGGTAACACATGGGAAGCTTGAGGAATACATATGCAGATAGCCTTATTCTCTATATAAGCTTGAGTTAATCAAGCCTGAAAAAGAATTTTCAAATATGCATGAGAATATGGAAAAATGTGCTTTTTTCATGCTTGAAAAATTGAAAAGTAGCCAGACTAGTTTTATCAATTTAAAAAAAAAAAAGACTGAGAACAGCATGATAAATTTTGACTCAAAATTTAATTTATTCAAGTGATTATGTAGCATATGAAATCAAAGACATTTGTGCAAATCTTTTAGAACTCTCTTTAGCATAAATTTTACAACTTTATTTTGCTTATTTATTTATTTTGCAATCGTAGCAATCAAGCCAAGACCTAGACAAGACTCCACAGAGCTAACACACAGCCCTCTCAATTAATTTCTTGGAAGCAAAAGTGATGAAATTTTAATTCCATGTAACGAAGTTTTAGAAATATTATATTTTCTTATTTTGATCTATTAGGAAGAAAATGGCACATTTGATATTTGCTCTGTAAAAAAAATTATACTATGCTGCATTGTGGAAGACGTGATCTTCTATGGTTGTGCCAACAATTAAAAATTTTAAGTTTTCATAGTCAGTATCGTATAATTTCACAGAACAGTACTTTATCATTATCATTAGTCCACACTGTAAATTAAACCAAAGTATTAAATTTTCAACCATTAAAAATTATTTTGGTTTCCAATTTTGTAGTCTGCCACTTTTCATTTTCATGAGTCCCATGTATTAATTCTACCTTAGTACCTGTGCTTAGAGTGTTATGTTCAGGAATTCTTCTCCTGTGCCAATGATTTCAAGGTTATTTCTTATTTTCTGTTCTATCAAGTTCAGTTAATCTGGTCTTATGTTGAGGTTTTTGAGCTCTTTGAAAATGAGTTTTGTGTGGGTTGATAAGTATGGATCTATTCGCATTCTTCTACATGCAGACATCCAATTTGACCAACATCATTTGTTGAAAATGATTTCTTTGTTCCAGTATAAATTTCTGACCTTGTTATTAAAAAATGGTGTTCATAGGCATGTGTATTTATATCTGGGATTTCATTTCTATTTCATTGATCAACATGTCTATTTTTGTTACAATATCATGCTGTTTTTATTGCTATAGCTCTGTAGTACAATTTGAGATCAATGGTAGGAATACTCCAGCAGTTCTCTTATTCTGTGGTGTTTCAGCTATCTCAGATGTTTTTTTTTTTAATGTTTCCATATGAAGCTGGAAACTATCATTTCAAGTTGTGTAAAGAATAAGAATTTTCTGGAATTTACACACCCAATAGAGAATTAATATTCAAAATATATAAAGAACTCAAAAAATGGACATCAAAACAAAACAATTTTAAAATGTGGCACAGATTTAAATAGAATTCTCCAAAGAGGAAACTTAAAGAAATGCTCAACCTTCATAATCATCAGGAAAATACAAATCACAAAACTACTTGGAAATGCCATCTTATGCCAATCAAAATGTGTAAGATTAATAAAGCAAAAGAGCTCATGCTGGCAGGGATGTGGAGTAAGGGGAGCATTTATTCATTCCTACTGGGAGTATAAACTACTACAGCCACTGAGGAAATAAGTATAATATTTCTTCAGGAAGATAAAAATTAACCTACCTCAAGATCCAGCTATACAACTCTTGGGCATAACCCAGAGGAGGATTTATCATCCTACAAAGACACTTGCTTAAACATGTCCCTTGCTGCTTCACTCATAATAATCAGAAATTATAAAACACCTATGTGATGCTTTGAATAAGAATGTGAGCAGGCTCACATATTGAATACTTGGTCATTAGATATTGGTGATACTTGACAGGGATTAGGAGTTGTGGTCATATTGCAGTATGTGTTGATGTAAGATTTCCCTCTGTAGGCTGTGATTACCATTAATGAGTAAAGAAATTGCTTTGGACCTATAGCAGGGCAGAACAGGGCTAGGCAGGGAAAACTAAACTGAATGCTGGGAAAAGGAAGGGCAGAGTCAGAGAAAAGCCATGGAGCCACTGCCAGAGACAGATGTGCTGAAATTTTGCTGGTAGGCCAAGACCTCATGGTGATGCACAGATTAATGGAGATGGGTTAAATTAAGATGTAAGAGTTAGCCAATAAGAAGCTAGAGATAATGGGCCAAGCAGTGATTTAAATAATGCAGGGTTTTTTTGTGATTATTTCAAGGCTAAGTGACTGGGAATCAACAAGTGGCCTCCTCGTTACAACAATGTGTGACCTTGTTTGAGGAAGTGTGTCACTGGGGATAGGCTTTTTGGTTTCAAATGCTCAACCTCGGCTTTAAGTCTCTCTATTCCTGTTGCCAACTGATGGGATGTAGAACTCTCAGTTCCTTCTACAGCAACATGTCTGCCTGTGTGCCAGATGCTTCTCACCATGATGATAATGGACTAAGCCTCTTAAACTGTAAACCATCCACAAATAATTTTTTTTCCTTAATATGAGATGCTGTGGTCATGGTATCTCTTCATAGCAATAGAGCATTGACTAAGACAACCTAGATATCCCTAACACATGAATAGATAAAGAAACTGTAATACATTTACATAATGGAGTATTACTCAGCTTTTAAAAAATGAAATTCACAGGCAAATAGAACTATAAAAAAAATCTGGTATAGTGAAGTACTTGGAGAAATAGTCAGAAATTGGAAACAACTTATGTAATTATTTGAATAAAAATCGCCCCCATAGGTCACCCAGAGCAGCTTGGGTGACCAAAATCTTGGGACTGGATAGGCCAGGGACACATGTCCTATTGAGCTGAGAAAAGTAGCAATAAGATGACACCTAATGGCATTTTGTTATGCTCACATATCCCTGCCTTGCAGAACCATCGTCAGAGAATCTTCCTCCTGCAGCAGTTGGAACCAAGCTCAGAGACCCACAGACAGACAATATGCAGAGAGTGAGAAACCTTAGAACCATAAGTCCTACAAGTGATGTCTTCATTAAGTCCCTGCCCTCAGAATTTAGGAAACCCAGCAGAGGAGGAGGCAGAAAGAGTGAGATATCCCCAGAGGATGTAGGAAATAAGGCCTTCTAGACAAAACAGATGTGAACGCAGAAAGAGTGGCAACATCCATCTGCACCACATGGGATCCTAGAGCCGAAAGAAGTAGATGCACCCACTGACCCCCCAACCCAGAAGCTATCTTCAATTGATAGGCACTTGCAAATGAATAGTTAATTTTCTCCAAGGGAATCTCACCGAGGGAAAACAAATGCTCTTTAGGGTAGGCCCCATGCCCAGCTGTAGATGGCCAATACAAAATGAACTTAACAGCCTCTCTGGAGGCTCTTTGTCTTATAGTAAGGGTGAAATTTTTGTTGGTGGTGATTTTGCTTGTTTTTGTTTTGTTTTCTATCTTGTGGGTCCTTGTGCATACATTTTAGCTTCCAGTTTTGACATTTTATGGGATGCCTGAGTGTCTGAATATGTGTATCTCTGCATCTATATATGTTCTTTGTACTATCTTTTCTTTCTTCTTCTTTTTTTTTGTTTTGCTTTTGGTTCTTTTTCTTCTTTGGTTGTGTCATGACTTGATTTGTTTGGTCTTGATTTATCTTGTTTTATACTATTGTTATTCCTTATATGGCTATTTGTTTTATAAGAAGAGACAGAAAAGGTTTACATACAGAAGAGACGGGAGGTTGGGAGAAACTAGGAGGCATAGGGGGATCTGAAAACACCATTATCAGAATATATTGTATGAAAAATAAAGCTATTTTAATAAAAGAAGAAAAGAATTATGCTTAGTAACTTAACTGTTTTTATATGTCCACGTACACTGAAATAATACCCATTATCAACTGAGTATAAAATAAAATAAAATAATCAATGTGGTGTTGCAAGCAATTGCCCAAGAAATGGACCTTGCTGAAGCAATAGGCAAATCTCCAGATCTCATGTCCTCATGTCATGTACAGAGCAGCCAAAACTAGAAGTTTATCAAAGAGAAAGGCAGTGATCATAAGCAGAGACTCACGGGGTATCTCTGGGTTCCTTCTATGGAGAAAAAGCCTGATGTAATGTTAGAGTTTGGTATATTTAAAGGGCGGAGCAACATTACTGGAAGTATCCGACCATATCTAGAGCTTTCACAATCATAAGGGCTCAAAGCCTCTAAAACATCCATCCCACAAAACTGAATCTAAAGACATTTTTCTTCTGGCTAATAGAAGGTCCTGCAGTGTTCTGCAGTGAGCATATTGCTCTTCCAGGGGATGTGAGAAGTGATTCAGAGTTCCTGGTTGCCCTTGAATTTAGGTTTGCCCTTGAGGAAAGCATTACAGGTCATTGTTATAGCAACAAGGTTACATTTGTGCAAAAGGCGATTTATCAGGGTCTTGTGAATAGCCACGCAGCAAAGATTGTAGTGGTACGTAGCAAGTAGTTCACTGTCATTCAAAAGAAGTTTTGAATTAATAGACCTAACATATACTTGAGGTTTTCATTTTATATCTTGTTAACTGTGAAAAGGTGTGCTGAAATTATTTCCAACACTAAAGAACCAATAAGAAATAAAGATTTAAAGCCTTCGTGTGTTTATGCCTCAGGTTCAATGGAATGAAAAACATGTGGGCAAGATTTAAGAACTTTCAAACATTGTCACCTGTGCCTCATCTTATAAACAACAATACTATGCCCTACCTTGTCTCTCTCTCTTAAATTTAAATATTAATGCAATATTTTGATTGCTAAAGTATTAACTCATAAAATCTGTTATAGTGATATTTATGTGTTTACTTTTAAAAATATTTAATTTTGACCTCCCTTGCTCATAGAATCCCTCATCCTTCTCTTTGATTGGATTCCCAGAGCTCAGCCTGGTGCTTGGTTGTGGATCTCTGCATATGGTTGAGTCAGTTGCTAGATGATTGCTCTATGATGATAGCTCAAATATTAACCAATCTGATTACAGGGGAAGGCCAGCACAGGCTCCCTCCCCACTATTGCTAGAATTCTTAGCTGAGGTCATCTTTGTGGATTCTTGGGAATTTCACTAGCACCCGGTTTCTCCATAACCCCATAGCAGGTCTCTCTATCAAGATCTCTCTTTAATTACTCTTCCACTCCATCCCTCTCCCATATTCACTAAACCATTCACTCATGTTCTCATCTCCCATCCCATCCCCTTTACCAATAATGAGGGAGAAAACTACAAACACAGATGAACCAAGCTCGTGAAAACTCATGGTCTCCAAACCGACAGCTATGGACCAAACTAGGGCCTCCATATGTGGAAGAGAGTGGTGGAGCTTGGGCTATCTGTGAGGCACCTGGCAGTAGTACAAGGATCTATTCCTGGTGCATGAACTCGCTTTATGGAGCCCATTATTTATGGTGGGATGCCATGCTCAGCCTTAAGCCCCAAGAGGGAGGGGCTTGGTCCTGATCCAACTTAATGTGCCAGTCTTTGTTAACTTTCCATGGGAGCCCTTATCCTCTTGGAGGAGTGGATGAACGGTGAGCTCAGGGGAGGAGGGAGGACAACTATGAATTGAATGTAAAATAAAATTTAAAAAATAAATTTAAATAAAATAATATTTAATTTTTATAACTATATGTATATGTTGGTATTTATGTTTTAGTTTGTACATATGAGTGAAGTTACTGTGGAGAGCGGAAGTGGGTGTCAAATCCCTTAGAGCTGGAGATACAGTCAGTTGAGAGTTGCTAGATGTGGATGGTGAGCCTTGACCTAGTCCCTGGAAGATCAATTTGCTCTTTTAGTCTCTGATTCATCTCTCTGATTCTCCTGGTCTCTTTCTCTACCTGGTTATGAGTAGGATATGTTTGAAGATAGTCAGGTTCTTTCTTTAGTCTATTTTTGTGTTATTTTATCTTAAAAAGTAATTATTTTTTTTTAAATCAACCTTCTTAGAACAGCTGGGGAATGATAGTAACCTTAATGGTAAACAATTTGTGATAACTACTAGATTAAGTACAACAAAATACTAATAACTGTTATCTTACCACTTAAAATATATTATCACCACTTTAACTTTATTATGACATAAAATTATTGAGGGACCTATTTTATTTGAATTCTCTCACTTTTTAAAAATTTGGAATGCTTGATATTGACTTTTTCTTGCACCTAAAGATACCACTTGTGACGACTAATGAGTGTAAAATCAATGCTGTGGTCATGCTGGCAGAATTTCTGTATTATTTGATCATCCAATGACTGTTGAGTAATGACACTCAGTGCTATATTTAGCTTCTAACAAATATGCAGCCTTAAAACTCATACTGAATATAGGTTTTATACCTCCTATGAAATTTTTATTAAACCTTATTGGGTTAATACTGGAAGAAATGTTGCATTAAAACATATTAATTTTCCTAAGATTTATACTGGTGCTTTGACAGTGTTTTGAGCTCACTTGCTTATGACCCTTATCAAGCATAAGTGTTTCCTGTTTATAAAACAACAGCCATTAGATTCATTGACAATTTTGCTCAAACAGAACTTTAAGCTTCTATATCCTGCCAATGCAAACAAAAATGGCATTTAGAAAACAAAAAATATTTATAACTACATTAAAATATAATTAAAATTACATGACAATATTTTCTTTAATTTCAGTGACTTGAGTATGTTTTTAATTTCTTATGTGTTTTGTTCTGCTAGGAAAATCTTGTGAAGTCAGTGAACCTTGTACCAGGTTTTAAAAAACTGTTAATGACTTTAGAGAATGGCACAGCATAAACTAAAATTTTGAAAATATATTTCACATAGAGTGAACACTTTTATTTATATTTACTTTGTTTTCTTTTATTATCATTATTTATTTTATTTAAAATAGATTTTTTTCCACATAATATATCCTGATTATGGTTTTCCCCTTCCTCACCAACTTCCTGTTCCTCTGTACCTTTCCTCTCTTCCAAATTCACTCTCTTTCTCCCTCTCATTAGAAATCATTATTTATCTTTTAAATTAGTATACACTAGACAATTTCTGCTCTCTAAAAGTAAGATTTCAGGGCCTAAGGAAGTTCAGCAGTTAAGATTAGTAGTTGATTTTTCAGAGGACATGGACTTGGCTCGCAGAACCCACATCGCCTTCCCCAAATCCCCTGCAACTATATAGCCCCAGGCATTCACATGTCCCCTTTCCTTCTCTACTGACCCTCTGGTGAACATACAGACAAACAGGCATACATATATTCCCCAAAATAAAAGTAATCAATTAATTAATTAGTTACCAAGCTGGAACCTGCAATGATTTTTCTGTTTTTGTTGCATCAGTATATTTTCTTTATCCTTACACTGAATGAAAATAAAAATATGATGAGCAAGTTCTTCAAAGTTAATATCTGCCCTTACTCAAATTCCAACTCTAAAACTCACAAAGTGTTTGAAATTAAATAGATGATTTCATCCATTGTGGCTGTCATGCTTCAAATGTATTTTTATAAAGATTGTTTCAATCTTTTTCAGTGAGACATGGGAAGATCAAGAACAGAGATTGTATTCTACATTATAAAAACTTGGACAAGAACTGAATGTTACTGATTCTTGATCTTGTATATTTTATGTTTCTTGCTAATGGCTGAAAAAAAGAGAATCTAATCCTATCACAGCTAAATTCGGACATTTTCGTGTAATGAAATATGACTGCTTGATACATATCAGAGGATTTGCTAGCATCTTACATTGGTCTGCCAATAGGTGGCGCAACTACTACTTAGAGCAGTGGTTCTCAACCCTCCAAATGCTGTGACCCTTTAATACAGCGTCTCATGTTGTGGTGACCCCATCCATAAAATTATTTTGTTGATCTTCATAACTTTGAATTACTACTGTTATGAATTGTAATGTAAATATCTGACATGCAGGATATCTGATATGCGACCCCAGTGAAAGGGTCATTAAAGAACCCAAAGGAGTCATGGCCCACAGGTTGACCACTGACTTACAGTATTATAATTTAGTATTAATTTAATAATTCACTTCTGATTTAAAATAAGTTCTATAAATGGGAACATGTGTCTTCATTGGTTGTTTTAAAAACTGATTATCTGACAATGATTACTGTATTATGTCGAAACCATGTTTATATTATACCAATCGGGAAACAAAATCTCCTTTAAAATACGTTGTACATGAATCCATCACAATCCTAAAACAAAGATTGCTACATAATGGCTTTCCCTGCCCAGTTCAATGTGATTGAGCCTTAGCAATGGGATTCCCACAGCACCGTTACCTTTATGCCGGTGCCTACTTTCATAGTACTAAACTATATTATCTTAAATCCAAGAACAAACATCTAAAAAGCAACCCAAGCTTGTTCCTCAAGAGGTATTCAAACATTCTTTCTCTACTTCCGTGGCATATATGAACTAATTTTATTGTACAATATTTGTTAACTAATTGACGACTATAAAGAAATCCACTAAAGTTAACTTTGTATTAAACAGTAGAGTTATTCAAATGATCAAATTTTTATTAAAATTTAGATAACAAATCTTCCAATTACCATAGAGGCTTAAGATTATTTCTGAGAAACATGTTTAATTGAATCAATGAAGCAGTTGGAGTACAGATTCTCAGGTTTTATCGCTTATGCTAACAGCCCCACCTCAAGCCACATCACATTACAAGCTCCTGTGGAATGCTCAGGGATTTGACGAACAGATTATCCTGCAGAGTACCTTAGAATCCTTTCCAGTTTAACTTGTGAAAAAAAAAAAAAAAAAAAAAAACCACCACATCTCTTCTCACTCCTCATCATCATTGCCAGTGTCTGGCTGAAGGGCTCCTCATCACTGTGACTTCAAGATTGACACAGCCCGCGTCTTTGATCTTTTTAGCTCCTGAGATTATTTCTTCTTGGGCCTTGTCTTCATCTCCATTGTTCCTCGTTCATAATTTGCATTTTAATTTCACTCCTACATTCTAGCATCCTTATTCACTCATTTACGAAATCTCCTCCAGCTACAGGACTGCCTTTCACAGGGCTCCAATAATCGACTGTTTTCACCCAAGTCTTTTTTCCCCCCCTCTCACATCCCTCTCTTTTCCCCCTCTTTACTCAGCCAAGAGTTTTCAGATTCCTTGGGTGACTCTGTGGCACTATGACCCATGCTGGTCCAGGCTCTGGTCTTCCTGTCCTCTTCACCCCGTGACCTACTTGCTGGCAAAGCTCCAAGCCCAGTTAAATTCAGCCATTCACTCTCCCATCTCCCCAGCAGCAGTCTCTGACCCGTCAAGACAAAGTCCTCTGCTCTGTGGTCTGATTCCATTTCCAATCTCTATTTACTAATCTCAAACGGCCACTTAACCAACGTGCAGATGCCAGTTCGGTGGGCAAGCTCTTACATGCCCATTCATGCCTCTTTCCACTAGACACAACCCCTCACTCTACACTGAAGATCTTCCCATCAATGTTAAAGTAGCAATGATAAGAGCTAAGCATACCCTCAAAACCCTCCTCCATAATGTATCTGCTTCCAAACCAAGCCTCTCCTTTTGTTACGTAGAGCATCCTGTTATTGTCTGAAGGCAGCTCTATGTTTGGAAGAAACTTATCATTATTTTCTGTTCACTTAGCTACTCTCTTCCTGTATTTCTTACTTCTGAATTATTGCCAACAACAACAAAAATAATACAAACTTTCTGACTTCAAGTTCTTATCTCAGCCTACTACAGGTGGACGTGAATCCCCTCCCTTCCATTTCTCTGACGTTGTTTTTTGAAATCTTTCTTCACCATCAGAATGCTGCAATACCTAATCCTCAGGATGCTAGCATATTTATTTTTCCTTTCATGACTTTCCTTCTGAGGTTCTGTAACTTCACCCATTTCTGATGGTCTTAACCAATGGTTATTTCTTTTCAAGCACTGTTAGCCGTCTTTCTCAACACTAGGACCATAATTCTGTTAGAAGCAACATAAAGAAGAGGTGAAGTCAGGCCTTGGTTGCAACTGCCTGTTAGCATCCTAACTATTTAGGATGCTAATTCAAGAGAAACAAAAGTCCAAGACCTGCCTGGGATGTTGAGTGGTATCAAGATCTGCCTGGGCAACATTAAGAGGCTTTGACTCAAAATAAAAAGTATAAAATAAGCAAAGGTCTGGAGATACAGTCGGTTGTAGGGTACCAGCTTAGCATTGGGGGGCCTGTGTTTGTTTAGTCACCAGTGCTGAAAAGGAGGAGGAGGAGGAAATAGAGATGGAGAATTAATCCACTGAATTTTAAGGCTTCTCAGAATTTTATCCATCATGGTCATGACATTCAGAAAGGTATGTAGAACAAATCAGTTCACACAGTGCCAGGTCAAGAAGCAGGTATCAGCAAAGTGCTGGTACCTCACTGCCTTATTCTGTCTAAGTCCCCAGGCCACCTCACTTAATCCTTCCTGAAAATTCAACATTCACACATACAGACATAGCCTCATAGTCTAGTAGGCAATCCTAAACTCAGTCTAGATGGCAGTGAAGAATTTCTGCCAGAGGCAACTTAATACCAGTTACTATTAAGTAAACTACAGGAATTATTAAAGTGTGTTTTTCTCTCTTGTGTGTATGTGTGCATTTGCAAATGAATGCATGAACGCTATGCACATGGACATAACAGGACAATTTTCCCTACTACCCTTGAGAATGGAACTCCGGTCATGGAGCTTTATCAGAAAGTGTTTGGACCCAATGTAGCATCCTACCTGCTCACTTTTATAGTTTTGTGTTTGTGTTTTCCTCCAAACTTTACATAAATATCATTTTTTTTGTCCAGCTAACAACTGGCTCTTATAAACTCCAATTCAGATGTGTGGATTGGAATACACTTGCATTTTATTTTCATTTTACCATGAACAAACTTGGAAATATTTCAGCCATTTAATTCATGCAAGGCACACAGGAGACCAGAAAATAGCCTAGTCGAGTAGATTCTTTCACCTCACTTTCATCAGACTTATGTTGAAAGTGCCCGTAACCACTGAGTCACGGTAACAGCCCTGAATTTTTTTTTTCTTTTTTGGTTTTTCTAGACAGGGTTTCGCTGTTGCTTTGGAGCCTGTCCTGGAACTAACTCTTGTAGACTAGGCTGGCCTCAAAATCACAGAGATCCATCTACCTCTGCCTTCCAAATGCTGGGATTAAAGGCGTGTGCCACCACTGCCTGGCTCCAACACTGAAATTTAAACTTTGTAAAAAAGCATGATTCAACACACACCATATATATTAAAGGAGAATAAAACATTCATTCTGATCTAGTTTCCATAAAATTCAAAAGTTGTGTACAGTGTTTTATCATAAACACGGATGGGATGAGAGCACTAACAAAGGTACCACCTAAATAATTATGTTAAAGGAGATTACTGAAGAACTATGTTCTTGTGTCCCTGTGGTGTTTGCTTTGTGGAAGCAAGTGTTCCTCAGTTGCTTGTCTTTTGTTGGTGTTGTTGTCTGCCACTGTTGTTCTGGTTGTTGTTGTTGCTGTTCTTTTTCTTCTGGAATATATCTATGTATGCCACTATGAATTTCAAAATAATGTCAAGCTCTCCTTGGTTTAAACAATCACCATATCATCAAGTGGAATGAGTGAAGAGTAAGTAACCAACTTTGCAGAGTAATCAATTTATTCTGTGTGCAAACATTCTCTCAAACACCAGAAGCCCAAATCACACACTATGAAATCCCTCTGGGCTGCTGTATTTTCTGTTTACCAATACAGCAACATCTGTTTGTTTTGAATTTACATCACCCATCAGTCAGGCATATAGACTGAGCAACAGTGAATGGTCATGATGTATCTCCCTTTCAATTAACAGGCAACTTGAGAAATATACAAAAAATATTTTTCTGACATTAAAATGTAAAGATTTAGCTTGGAGATCTACAAGCATTTTATTTTAAATTCTTCTCACTGTGGACCAAATAGCAAAGATTAAATTTTGCATGTCTTTTGGTCAAGTTGAAAGGGCTTCCCACTGTCTGAGTTCCAGGTTGTATTTATTTATAAACAGTGGAATTTAAATTTCATATAAATTGTTGTACATGCCATCCTTTTTTATTGTTTTCAATGACTTGAAAATCATTAAATGACTTATGGACATCCAACGGAAGTGATCATGTGTGTTTTCTTAGTGTTCCACAATTTGCAAACCCTTGACCTGATTTAAGGAATGGGGAAACATTAAGTAAATACCTGTGACTAAAACATGAAATTGGTCAGTATGCTGTGACATAGTCTCTGTGTGACTGTAGTGGATCTGCAATTATTTTATGAATATTGATACTGTCTCATATGGGTGCCAAATGAAGTGTAACAGATCCTTCTATTCCTGCCCCTCAGAAGATAACTATGTTGATAGTTATATGACTCTCCCACTCGTGTTTCCAGTTCTAACCCTGAGCTTGGATAATTGGGTTTAATGCACACTATGGGAACCTAGAAAATGGCAATTCTCAGAGTCAGTTCCTTTCTGGCAATCATTCAAGAATCCCAAGTGTAAGTCATTTCTTGCTCCCTAGGCAAGCGACTGACATTCAAACCTAAAGGGGAAAAGATGAGTCGGACCATTCTGAGGACTGGAGCAGTAAACCTCCCAGGCTGTAGTCCATCTGGTGGGCAAGCTGCCAATGAATCTACATGGGTACCGCATCCATGAATCTACGATGCCCCCGTCCTACAGATAGCTTCATCTGTCACTTTTCTAACTCTCTTGAATTTATCTTACAGTTTTGATGCATAGTATCCTGAGAAGTGATATAAATGTTCAGACAAGTGGACAACTTTGTGCTGTCAGGAAAGTAAGAAATTAAATCAAATTAACATTGCTTTGATTGATAATACTGGGTAAAGAGGAAGCCTCAGCAGATGGATTTATGAAAATCATTATCTCAATCATATATATATATACATATATATATGTGTGTGTGTGTGTGTGTGTGTACATATATATATATAAAGCATTTAAGTGCTTAAAAATAAGGTCCTCCAACACAAAATGCTTGCCTTGCATTCATGAAATTAAAAATGTATTCAGTTATGAAGTTGCGAGATTGAAATTGCAGTTTACTTACCACTGCATAAAAGGCCCTGCATTAGACAACATATTTATTTGAATGATAGAAACTGTGAAACCTGAAGTCTTTGCCTAGATTAGGAAATCTTTCTTATTTGTCCACCTTCTGCCAACTGAATAATACTAACATCATTGCCATAATTTAAATGCAATGTAATGTTTGAATTTAATCTATAACCTGTAACAGAAAAAGTCATTTGGGTAAATAAATGATGATTTGAAGTATATACATGAAATAGGAAAATTAATTACATCATGAGTAGACAAGCCTTTAAGTCATTTATGCTCATAGGACATGCAATAAATACTCATTTAATATTTGTTCATTTAGCTAGTGTTCTCTGTTTTAAATATGACATATTTAATTTTGAAATATAACTTATTAGTTTTTGGAAATAAATAGAGTGATAGGAATATAACCAATAAAACATTTATTATTTAGCTCTGAGATATTACTGTATAATGTCCAATATGAATAGTTGAAAATAAGGTTGTAGTCTTTTAGTAATAGTAACACTATCATCCCAAAACCAGTGCCTAAACGTACAGAGATTTCCCATGTAACAAGTTCTCAGGCAAAACCCATTTACTCCCAGTGCGTTGCGCTTGAATCTAAATGCTGTTTTCTTTTCATATCCCTAATGTAATTGCCTCTGTACATGGCAGAATGGCTAATGCCGCCACTTGTTTCATATTTGTTTTGCTTCTTGCTGTTGAATGAACAATCAGTGTTTACAGATTTGCAGCACTTGTAGTCTTCTGACTTCGTCTCCTTTCAAACTGGAAAATGAGAAGCATTTTAAATTTGTTGCTCTGGCATTTCTGGAGTAGCTAGGACATTCACAGTGCAAACCACTGTTATTCATGCTGTTATAATTCCTCAGCAGTTAAGTCATTACTAGTAATCATAGCGGGCTTGTAGCACAATGCCTTATTTGGGAATGTCATGTGAGATGCCCACAGCAATACAGAAAATAAAGTCTCACTTGTCTGGCTGAAGAGGGATTTATTGCTGACCCCTGGCAGAAGGATCTTTTGGGAAGTATTATAGTCTTCTGTGGGATAGCTCCTAAGAACCTGGAAAGGAGCTGGTGCCCTGAGTAAAGGTGCAGTGGGAAAAAATACAACACATGTCATTTCTTTTACTAGTTAGCAAAGATAATTTTCTCTTGACACAAAGCCTTAGCAGAGAGTGTTTTTGATAACTAAGACATTAGCCAAAGTGAACAAAACTTGACAAACAAGAAAGACATTCTGAATATTCAGCTAGTCTTGATCTCTGCTTCCCGCCCTGTCTATGAACAAACTGGAAAGGCAAGCTCTCTTTTTTAAAAAAAATAAACAAATAAAATTACAGTCCTTCCTGTGAGCATCTGGAACTTGCTATGAGATTCATAGTGGTTTCAAAGTAAAAGTAAAATGAGGGCTTTGACTTATCATCCCCGAAGAGTTGGAAGAATTTAGTGTAGGATCCTCTAGTTCTAAAATGAAATAACTACACTTGTCCAAGCTCTGAGTACTCTCTCAAAATAGAACTTGAAATTGTTTGTTAAAATATCACATGTGGAAAAACTCAGCTCACCAAAGGGAAGTCAGGACACAGCCTCCTGAGCCACCTCCTTGGTTGTCACCTTTATACACCTTTTGAGACACTCTCCTCCATACCTCCATTCCTGTGCATGCATATCTTCATTATATAAAGTGAAGTAGTAGACATTACAGTAGTGTGGAAGAATAAGTTAGTATTACTTATTATTTATAGTCACCATTAATAGAATGCATGAGGCTTTATTTCTCACATGTATTACATGAAATATTTTACCTTTATACCCACTTAAGGAAACAGTGTGAGCCATGTGGACTAAGCTCACATATTTAAGCATTGCAAACAGGTTTTCTTACTAAATAGTGTCCTTTTCAATATGCCCAGAGTACTAAATACATTTAAAGTTATTACAAAGAGAAATTCCTAAATTACAGCACAAATGCCCTTTCTAACTGTGAATCCTATTAATTCCCAAAGCTAGAAACATTTTAGGTGAACATCTTCTAAACTGCTGGTTAGACAGAAGCCAGAGAATTCTACAAACATCTAAAGATGGGGAAAAAACATTGTGAGTGAGGTAACCCATATCCAGAAATACAAATATGGTATGGTATGCCTTATTTGTGGACATTATATGTTAAGTCAATTGGTGTGGGTCAATGAACTTATTCTGTCAATTATATTTTAAATAAACGCTGATTGGCCAGGAGCCAGGCAGGAAGTTTAGGAGGGACAACCAGACAGGAAATAGAGGTGGGTCAATGAGAACAGGAGAATTCCGGGAAGAAGGAAGTTCTAGTCTGCAGTTGTTGTGACCCATCCACAGAAGAAGCAAGATGTGACTGCCTCATTAAATAAGGTACCAAGCCACGTGGCTAGCACAGACAAGAATAATGGGCTAATATAAGTTATTAGAGTTAATAAGAAGCCTGAGCTAATGTGCCAATCAGTTTATAACTAATGTAGACCTCTGTATGAGTTCTTTGGGACTTAACAATTGCAGGAACTGGTTAGGACAGAAACCCCCATGACAGCAGCCAATGATAATAAAACAACCAACGACAGACCCATAGGAGTTAGGTAGAGAGTAGGGGGCTTGGGGGTGACTAAGAGGTCTCCTTAGGAAAGGGAAATAGAATAGATATGTGTGGATGGATTTGCAGGGGTTGTTTTCTTCATTGACACTGATGTGGATTGACCCAGCTTAGTGTGTGTGGTGCTATCCCCGGACATGTGGTCTTGGGTTGAATTAAAAAGCCAGCTAAGCAAGTCAGGGTTAGCAACAGTAAGCAACATTGCACCACAGTTTCTGTTTCAATTCCTCCCTTCAGGTCCCTGTCCTTCCTTCCCTTCATAATATATTGTAAAATATAAGATGAAATAAACCTTTTCTATCCCCCACAAAAATTACATATCTTATTGTTATACTATTTGAGACACTATAATACTATTCTTTATTGAAAAGTCAACATGGTTAAAAAGAACAATGACACAATGAGTATCACTACTTCAAAATAAGAAAAGAATATATCCTACCTGTCACTGAAAATGCAGATAAATATTCTTCCACAGCAATATTAGCAACTTTAATGGAAACAGTGAACAAAATTGTCATTGATTATTTTTTAAAACTATAACATAGAATTTATATAAGTATAATACACAGTTTCATGTATATATAATTGCTGAGAATCCCAGTGAGTATCACATATATACTATAAAGGTCCTTTACCACTAAGCCACACCTATGCCATAATCATAACCTTTGGCCATCTTTGTTTCAAATGCTTTGTATGCAAATGCTATGCATTTAAGCATAGCAAGTTGTGACAATACTGAAAAAATGAGGAAATATATAATTTTCCAACATATAAAATGAATGAATGAGAAAAATTTCGATGTGTATTTATTTTTGGTGTTTAAGACATATGAACTTTGTATATACTAGCATTGTTTCTGTGGATAGTTTAATTTTAATTAAAAAAGGAAAATGCTTGAAAATAAAGTAACTAAGATATCATGGTCTAGGTTATTTGTGCTGATAATTTTTTTGGTGCTTCCAACATCATTCTTTATTTTATATGCATTTAATATGCATATATACTTAATAATATTGCATGCATATTGTATACATTATTTAAATACATTTTTAAGATTCTCATTTCTAGACATTCACAGTGTTGTCTTCTTCAATTCTTGAGAATGACAAATATATACACACAGATACAATATTATGTTATGCTATATTATATTACTTATATTTTATTATATGTAATCAAAAGACTCAAATTAGCTTGGAATAATGAAGCAGACTGTACTAGGCTAATCATAAAGTCAGCAGTTGTTAGATGCTTTTCTCATTAATGTTGGTAGTGACATAGTTCATAGTTAGTATCTTCTAACAGAAGAATAACTTCCAGACTTCCTAGGCCGATTGGCTTCCCCAAGCAAAGATGAGATTCTAACATTATTTACTCTGTTTGGGCTTAAGTGGCTTTGCTCAGTCTCCATATGCCAGCTCTCTAGATTAGTCTGAAGAAAAGACCCTTGGGACAGATCCTGGTTATGTGGCATAAAGGAGAATGTTAGTTATGCAGGGCATTCACAAATGTATGCGGTGCCACTCAGTACCATCTACAAAGGGTCCATTTTATAAGTTGTCAAAGAAGCCATTGTGGCTGAATGATACCAGAGAAAAGCTGTCAGTTCCATTCTTAAATTGACATTCCACACATGCTGCTGTCAGCAGACAACCCTTAATGAACTTACTCTCCTTCCTTTCTTCCCCTGCTTCGTTTGCTCTCCTCTTTCTTATCTGCTCCTCAAATAGGCAACAGTTGACGATGTATAAAACTGTTGGCAAAATGGCTTCTGTAAGAGGCCATCCAGTGGGTACACTGACAGCTATTTAAAAACCTTGGAGGGTGTCATCATGACGTGCTTGTTTCTCAAGTACTCAACAGTGATTGTAACAGAAACTGTGGCATCTCCTAGGGAACTGTCAATCAAGTATTTGAAGGTTAGGGACAACAACAACAATAAAAATGCGTGATTTAAGGAAAACAATAAATAGTTTTGCAATCTTATCTGTTAAAAAGGGAAGAGGCAACAATGCCTTGTCGGATGCTATGGAGCTGGACACCCAGCCTGTGATGCTTTTGACAATGAAGAGCAAGAGGCACATGCCTCAGTCTGAAGTAAAGGTTGAGACACAAGCTAGCTGGCTGTTAATTCTCTTGACATCTCTATTGTGCTCCTAGCCACTGGAGTTACTTGTGCTAAATAACCCATCAATGAAGGGAGTGGCCTGTCACTCCTGTTAATTTGCATAATACTATTCTGTTGCTATATATTCTCAAACTTAAATATACAAGGTAGACAGTCTTTAACCCTGCCTGCTGGCAGGTCTCTATGAAGATGACAAGCAAGCAGGCAGGGCTCTTGTTCTCAGAATTGTCCTGTTGGGGATATCCAGTGACTGACAGCTGTTGGGCTGGAGGAAAAGGAGATTTTTACATCTGTTTACTGCCTTCAAGTTTCATCATGGCCTCCCGTCTGACTATTGTCATTCATGGATGCGGCAGAATCCCTACCCGTACAAAGTTGATGCCAAAGAAAGGCAGAACAAGGACTAGAAATAATCACTCTGAGAGAAACAAACTGCGCGTCCTACTTACTGCATAGTGAAAGGATGGAATTGACTCACAGCTAGAATATAGCATTCTTAACATTCTTAGGCAAACATGTCATTCATTGTTGCTGTCACGATGAAACAGAAATCTTAAGTGTTGTATGTTCTTGATATGAAAACAAGTTTAAAGTGCTCAAATTGTAACTAGACTTATTTGCTTTAACCCATTTATGTCTTATTGCAGATAGCATTACTAGATATATTTATTGTAGCAATACATTTGTCTAAGCTGAATGGAGATTTCTGTGGCAGTATATTAAAAGATTTACCTACACTTGTGCATTTTCAAATGGTATTCTATTTTGTTTTGTTTACTGCTTGGCACTCAATCTCACAATCTTGCTGGACAATCATGTAGTAATGTCTCATTTCAAATCAGAAGGAGTAATAGAATTTGAGGCTTATTCAAAACATTGGCAGAGAAAAGATATTGCAGATTTACTTGAATAAAAAAAAAGTTGATGGAATTTCCGTGCCCACTGTGTTATCTAAATCCTTCAGAAAAACATTTCTCTGTAGTATATAATTTATTCAATCTGTGTGGGTATTGTAGTACTATTGAAAAATCTTTCTATCACCTACTGGCTTAAAGGCGGTGAGATTAAGTCCTTTGATCCAAAGCTAAAATTTTTATAGTCAATATTACAACACAGATGTACTTTCTAGTTCGAAATGGATTGAGTTATGCATAACCTGAAGAAATAAATCAGTATCATCAAATACAGCTTTATATGCCAACTGAATCTAAAACCTTGAAATATATATTAACCAAAAATGTCAGGAACCTCAAATTTAGTATATCTAAGGTTTTTTTTTTCAATGAATTAATGAGTATAATGAGTATACATGGATTTCATAAATATTGGTATTATGTATGCATGCACATATGTATTAATTTTCTTTCATGTCATTCAACAATAAAATAATTGAAAAATGCATATTCTTATAATAAGCATTTAAATTTTTGTTATGTTAAAAACTAGTTTCATTTCTCCCTTCTACTTTTTGCCCATTATAGTTTTGATAGAACTAATACATGGGCACAATGAAACAAAAGACAATTGCTATAAGGAAATCAAGCTAGAACTGCGTTGAAAGCCTCTTCCCTGCTGGCTAGCTTCAATACTTTCAGAAGGCGTTACTCATGCTACTAGGGCAGCAAAGACACCTGTGGCCTTATCTAGAACCTTTTATGCCAAGGAGCATTCTATTTTGTAAAACACTTCCATTTTAATTGAACAGTGACAATCCTTTTTTATTGATATTTATTGAGCTCTACATTTTTCTCTGCTCCCCTCCCTGCCTCTCCTCTCCCCCTTTCAATCCTCCCCCAAGGTGCCCATGCTCCCAATTTACTCAGGAGATCTTGTCTTTTTCTACTTTCTACTTCCCATGTAGATTAGATCTATGTAAATCTCTCTTAGTGTTTTCATTGTTGTCTAAGTTCTCTGGGATTGTGATTTGTAGGCTGGCTTTCTTTGCTTTATGTTTAAAAAACACCCATGAGTGAGTACATGTGATAATTGTCTTTCTGTGTCTGGTAATAGCACTTTTGGGTGTATATCCAAAGGATGCTCAATCGTGCCACAAGGACATGTGCTGAACTATGTTCATAGCAGCTTTGTTTGTCATAGCCAGAACCTGGAAACAACCTAAATGGCCCTCGACTGAAGAATGGATAAGGAAAATGTGGTACATTTACACAATGGAGTACTACACAGCAGAACAGGGGCAATTCCTAAAAGTACAATAATTAGGTCCCTAGACACAAACTAACTTGTTTCTCTGGATTTTTGCATCCCCTTACCTGTGGAACGGCCAGCTACAAAAGATACTTATTCTACCTAATTTTCTTATTTTACCTAACTACTTATGGGTTTCTCCTAGCAAGGGCTAGCAGCATGCCAAAAACAAAATCATAATATAACATAACAAAACAAAAGGGAAAATTTTCAAACTTCCCCATTCCCTCTGTTTAAATACCGTAGCTCATAAGTGAATGGTGGGCTCTAATTGCTACAGACATCCACCAAATGTTTTCTCCCCAAAGTAAGAATCTGAACAATCTTAAGTCACTCAGCCCCTTGTCTGTCTTTCCTTTTCACTGACCTTTCGCCTATGACTTTTAACACCAACCCACCAAGCAAGATGTGCCATTCCTTGTGAAACGCTATGAGTAAAATATAGGGATAACCATCCAATCTTGTCGGGCACTCTCCACAAGAGAAAATTCAAACCTGTTATGATAAGCCAATTTAGAATGCACGGCTGCAAGGGTATTAGTCCTAGAAAAGAATTTACTACCCTTTTGGGGCAATTTGTAATCGTATTAAGATGCCCTCTAAAGACATATTCATGGGCAAATAAATAATACTCATTGACGAATAAGAAAATCTTTTTTTTTGCATTATGTAGCAGCAAATGTAAAGAGAATTCAGGGTTCATATTGATAAATAATGGCTGAATATCCAGCCATAAACAGGGTTTATGTCATCTCTGAGGCTCAGGGAACACGCTGGGAGAGGGAATAGAAACAATTCAAGAAACAGAAGACAGAAAGAGGAGCAGTGAAGTGCTGTTCCTTGTATTCCTCAGCCAGTTGAGTCATGACTCCCATTAACTGTAACTAGATACAACTGGGCCTATGGATATTTGATAAGGGACCATGGAGAGACACATGTACTCTTTACTCCTTCTAGGTGAACCAGATGAATTCTGCACATGAAGAAAAGTCTATGTCTCAAGTTGTTTCTCACAGAGAAGACTATCAGTGTCTCATGGACAGTTCCACATCTATGGTCATAGATGGCCCTGACTAAGCTCAATGAACATAGCTAGCTAGCTAGCTAGAGATAGATAGATAGATAGATAGATAGATAGATAGATAGATAGATGATAGATAGATAGATAGATGATAGATAGATAGATAGATAGATAGATAGATAGATAGATAGAAATCAGTGTTTAAAGGGGATTTGTAGAAAGACAGAAAAAGTTAATAGGAATGGGAAGGAGACTAAGTGGAATATTACAATAATCAGAATATACTCTATGCATATATAACATTATCAAGGAACAAATTCAGTAAATGTTAAAAAAATTTAAAAAGAAAGATAAAAAACAAAAAAAATATTATTAGAGTGCTATTTATTTTGTTTCTGTTTTTCTTGTTTACTCTCTAAATACAAAAACACTTCATAATGATTATTGAGAAATGTTTATGCTTTGTGTAAAAAGAAAACATGAAAACTCAATCTTGAGAAACAACTCAGCAGTTAAGAGTACTTGTTCTACCAGTGGACTCAGGTTCCATTATCACCAGCACCTAAATGGTAGCTCACAACCATACAGTTCCAAGGGATATGACACTCTCTTCTGGCATCTACAGACACGTGGGGTACACATACATATGTGTAGGCAAAAATCACTCACACCCATAAAGAAAATTACATAAATAAAACTAAAAAAATTTTTAAAAGAAAACAAGAGTAACCTCTAATGCAGAATCATCTGTCCAGTTCTGTGTCTACATCACTATAAACACAATGCATTTGTGACTTGATTAGGAATCCTACATTGTTTGTTTTATAAAACGCATATTAACATAGGCACAAGTTTATTGAATGCAATTATGAAGTTATATGGCAGAGAGTTCTTGAAATTATTTTAGTATGCACGTCTAATATGATTTTCAAAATTTGCATGTCAATTTTATACAATTCTTTATTCAATCACCTGTTTATTCAGCAAAGGAACAATGATATAATCGTCTTGTATTATTAGGATAGAGTAACAAACAAAAAAATATCCTAGCCTCACATGAAGCATACAGTGCAGAACAAGGGAGACTAATTAACGGAGTGATAAATTTTATGATTATCAGACAATAATGGGGAAAATAAAGCATAAGTAAAGATAGTGACATTAGGACAAATGGTCCATGAAAATGTTTGAGAACATAAGACTAAAGAATTGAGCCAAGTAGATATTAGGTAAATGCATGTCTAATAAAGGCGAGAGCTTGAAAACACTCCTGAGACCACATTCCACCAATGATGATTTAGGGAGATGAGGGCTATAGTTTAAAAAAGAAGGCCAGAGATAAGTGAAAACAAAAACTAAGTCATTGCCTTTTGCCTGCAAGGCCATATTTTAAAATTAATAATAGCTAACTCTAGTCATTTTATCTTAACCAGTCATATGAAAGAGAAAGAAACAGAGGGAATAAATCCTTGCCATTATAGAATTTTATGACACCAATTTCCATCCTTCACTTCTTTCCCTGGACTCCCTACCTTATAATGGCTATACCTAACCAACACATACGACTTCAGACATTTAATAAACCATCGTTGAATCTAGTTGACGTTTACCTCAAGAATTCAAAGATATTTTGAAACATAACATAAATGTACGTAGGAATTTGTATATTCTAGATGAGATGTATTGACACTTTAGAAACAGCTCTACATTGACATTCATAAAATACAATATTTTTTGGGGATTCCAGGACTGTGATCACATTTCACAGCATTAGCTTAGGCCATTTTTTAAGTTGTGGGTCATGGTACCACATGGGGTTGTGTAACTCAATGTGGGGGTTCTTGAAATTTTACAAAGAGTGAAAGATTTATAAACACACAATAACCAAAAATTATTCAAAATCAAATATGTAATGAGTCCAAGGTGCTTCTTGCACTGTTTTCCCAGGTTACATGGTAAAATTTCACTTCAGCCCTGGTTCTCAACACACTCACATGTACACTTTATCCTTGTGTGTTAAGACTTGCAGTGTTTTTACTTTCCATACAAGACTTTCTCCTCTAACAGAAACAGAAGTTTAATTAAAGGAAACAAAAGTAGTATGTTTCTATTACCTTTTCTCAGTATATATGAAATTAGTAAATGTTTTAATTGGATTTATAAAAAGCTTTACCTTTCAAAATGCCTTTTGAATTGCTAACCTGAGGTTAGAATAGAATTTCCAACAATTTCTTAATTTGCTCTAAATATACTTCTTCATTTGTATTATATAGTTGTACAAAGAACGGTTCTCAGCATTGAATATTAAAAAATCAAAATGTACCTCATTTCCCTCTCGCGAAGTTCAAGGATCATTGAAGAAGTGGGGACAGGAAAATTATCAGAGCCAGAAGCAATGAATGATAGCTGGAAACATCGTCTTCTGGACACAGAGGGCAATTTAACTCACAGTGGTTGTAACAGCATGCACAAATCCTGTGAAAGTCAGAGCCAAACCAAAACCCAACCTGGAGAGGGCAGTAGGGCAAACAATCCCACCCCTAGCTGTAGTGCTATTGATAACTCTTAGGCTCTCAGAGAGGCAGTATCAATTGTCAACTATGCTTCAGTGGAAAACCACACATCAAGAATATTTGGGAAGCACAATTTGGTTTTGACAAAAAGTGGGCACGGGGGATTATGAAACTGATTGGGTAGAGAAGGGAAAAGGGTAGTGGATCTTGGAAGAGTTGGGGATATTGGGAAATGGTGGTAGCAACTTTGATTGAGCCACATTTTTGGAAATTCTCAAAAAAAATTAATGAGGAAAAAAGAAAACCAAAATGTTGATCAACTTTGAAAACTTTAGGATACTCTGTCTTCTTTATTTAAAGATGTCAAGGCTTAATTCTTTATCTAGAAGAAAATAGGGATACAAACACATGCATTGCATTTGTATTCTGCTTTGGTTTTGTCGTTACTAAATAGTAAAATGACATGACCACCAACGTGTTTTAAAATAAAAGTGTTTCTTATGAGTCATCAATAAATGTTTGACTTTGCATCAGTTTTACACTCCAGTATACTTCAGTCAAGCAGAAGTTTCATAATCAAAAGGCAGTCATGAATGGAAAAGAATGTAAAAGCTCTGGCCTAAAATATAATAAATTCCAACAAGTCAAAGAGTATATTTGCTTTAATTTTAAAATTGTTACTTTAAAGAATAATAATCAAATTAATGTAGGCCTATAAAATAGACTTCACTGGAATCATATGCAGAGCCAAAGTACAAGCTGCTATTTATGATGCACAGTGTTTTTGTTCATTACTGAGTGACAACATCAAGAACCTGAAGACTTCAATAGAAGGAGTATTCATTAGAAGCTGCTTGCCCTGTCTTCTGTGCAGCTTTGATGTTATGTTTAAATTTCTTTTGCGATGTATTGATAATAGTGTTAATAATGATTGAATATGTTAGTTATGCAATAAACTTAAAATCAATGGCAAGAAGAACAATATATTTACTCCTTATTTTGCAACATACTGCTTTTTTCTTTTCAATGAAGAAAATACAGTCTTGTATTCTTCTTCAGCACTGTAATAGTATCTAATTAATGAGATTACCAAAAGAATGGACATGTTGTTTTAGTAGGAGCTATCATAGTCTCTCTCTCTCTCTCTCTCTCTCTCTCTCTCTCTCTCTCTCTCTCTCTCTCTGGTACGGCAGCATTTTTTCTTACTTTGATATATGAAGAAGAAAACTGTAATTTTTATGTTTCTAAGAGTACAAGTAGGACTTGTGCCTGATGAGGCCCTCTCCTTCATAGAGAGGCCCTCTGTGTTTCCTTGTGTAGTGCCACCAATATGTCCTCGTGGGGTGACAGTTCTGAGAAAACTTCATATGGGAACTGAGCATATTCCCAAGGATGGAGTCCTCATGACATAAACTACTTTTGAAGTGACTGTGAAAGTTTTACTCTTGTATGGGGAATTGAATCTCCACATGAAGCCTGGAAGGACACAGTCTTCCAAACCATCCCAGCAGGTAAGATTTGAGTGTATGATTTGAGAGAATACAACAGAAATCGGAAGAGAAATCTGAAAGCCCTTTAGAAAGTTTCTCCTGGAATGTGAAGACAGCAGGGCGTCAGCACCAGTAAATCACAGGCCATCAAGAGGAAGAAAGCAACAATGGAATCAGAGAAATGTGAGGAACCTGGACGCAGGACCTTTTGGTTTACTTTAAGGACTATACTCTGAAAAAGAGATGGGCATACTGAGGGGTTTGAAGAATAGTTATATAATTTTTTTGGGTTTCAAAAAGTAATAATTTAACTTCTACTTTACAAATACAACAAAGGGAACCATGACTGGATGAAGGGAAGAGAATCCAGGGAGAGATAACAGTATCCAGGGGCAGAGGAAATAAAGATCTTTTAAAATATACTATATAAAATAAATATTAGAATGATATCTTAAATTTTTGAGGTTGGCCCACACTAATACATGTGTCTTTAATGCCTGTTCTTGTTAAGTGACAGCTGGCGTATTTCAAATCTAAGCACAGACTAAGCTACAAAGTAAGGGACTTATTCACTAAGGAAAAATTAAGTTGAATAAATAAAATTAAATTTTAGAGATGCCATAGAAACAAACACAGGGAGCAAAAATGAACAGGAAATGGGAAAATAAAATTTTGTTTAGCAACATGAGTGTCCTTGGAAGCATTTGCTGTGGGACAATGGTCTTTTATCCTGTCACTTGTATTATTTTAATTTTGTTATTATTATTACAAATTTTTACCTCCTCCCATTTCCCTCCCCCTCCCTCCATTCCCCCTTCTCCTCCCTCTCCAGTCCAAAGAGCAGTCAGGGTTCCCTGCCCTGTGGTAAGTCCAAGGACCTCCCCCCTCCATCCAGGTCTAGGAAGGTGAGGATTCAAACAGACTAGGTTCCCACAAAGCCAGTACATGGAATAGAATCAAAACCCAGTGCCATTGTCCTTGGCTTCTCAGTCAGCACTCATTGTCACCCACGTTCAGAGAGTCCGGTTTGATCACATGCTCCATCAGTCCCAGTTCAGCTGGCCTTGGTGAGTTCCCATTAGATCAGCTCCACCGTCACAGTGGGTGGGCACACAACTCGTGGTCCGGACTTACTTGCTTATGTTCTCCCTCCTTCTGCCCCTCATTTGGACCTTGGGATCTCAGTCCAGTGCTCCAATGTGGGTCTCTGTCTCTATCTCCATCCATCGCCAGATGAAGGTTCTATGGTGATATGCAAGATATTCATCAGAGTGGCTATAGTATAGGGCCAGTTCAGGCACCTCTCCTCAGCTGCTCAAGGACCTAGCTGGGGACATCTTCTGGACCCCTGGGGACCCCTCTAGAGTCCAGTCTCTTGCTGACCCTCTAATGGCTCCCTTAATTAAGATATATACTGAGGATGGCTCAGCCGTTAAAGGCTAGGCTCACTTGTATTATTTTTAATAAAATGCTGATTGGCCAGCAGCCAGGCAGGAAGTAAAGGCAGGTGGACAAGTCAGGAAGTAGAGGCGGGTCAATGAGAATGCTGAGAAGAGGTAAGCATAGTCTGCAATTGTGACCCAGCCTCAGAGGAAGCAAGATATGACTGCCTTGCCATAAAAGGTACCAAGCCACGTGGCTAACTCAGACAATTATTATGGACTAATATAAGTTATAAGATTAGTAAATAAGAAGTCTGAGCTAATAGTCCAATCAGTTTATAACTAATGTAGACCTCTGTGTGATTCTTTGGGACTTAATGGCTGTAGGACAGGGCAGGACAGAAAACCTTGGTCAACAAACATTGACTATAATGGTTCAGCAGCAAAATGAACTAAGTAAGATCTACTTGGAATAAATCAAGAAACATTGTCAGAGGAAAATTAGAAAAGAGTGTTATAGACAAACCTTAAGATCTTCTAGAGAGGATCAAAGGTAATGTAGTTCAGAAAATTAAGAGGGTAAAAGCTTTTACCCAGATGTATATACATACACGCATATATGTATGCGTGTATGTATGCATGTATGTATAGAGAGATAATAGTATGCACACACTAACATGCATAACACATATCTTATTGCATATGGGGAGGACAAAGGAAAACATATAGAAGACAATTCAGAAAGGTGGAAAATAACCCTAGAAATAGATTACATAATGCTATATTGACCTTGAAATTTTCTAAATGCTAATGAGAAAGAAACAACAACAGAGAGACATAGATTAAAAAAAAGTCTTCTGAATTAAATCAGACTATGTATTTCAAAGATATGTTGACCTTACAATAGATACTATAGATGTGATACATTGGGAAAGGGGTTTTGCTCTTGTTTCCACAGAAGAAAACTTTGGATACCATCAAAATTAACAAAGATTCAGTTTGCAGTAAAGAAACCTCTTGAAAATGAGAAATGACAACTTATCCACAATGGTGACAACCATACGGATGGTAAGGAAGGGTAGGGGCATGGTTCTGTTCTTGTCTATGCAGGAAAATACTCATTTTCAAAAATTCAAGAGACCCTGGATGTTTGGATGCTGACAGAAGTAAAAATAACTATCCAATAAGGATCATCAAGAAAAAGAAATATGCTTTGTAAAGACAGGTGATTAAAAACACATACATAGACACACACACATGAATATATAGAGCTGGCTTTGGAGTTGGACATTGGCTCTCTAAATGCAAGCATGTTGATAAAATAAAAATTCAGAGTTTCTGTCTCATATCAGTAGCCATGATATGGGACAAAAAGAAAAAAAAATTTAGAAAAATTTTTACTTTTCTTCATATCTATTTTTGTCTCTATTGTACCTTTCATTGAATATATATGTCTGTATATGTGTACATAAATAATGTTTACATTTTCCATAATGAACAATGAATTTTTCTACAGTAATTGTTGACGTTTCCAGGAAGAAGATGGAGCCCCCCAACAATAACTCCACTTGGTTGATATGACATCATGAAGCTGATAGCACTAAGTTTTGATAAGGCCAGTTTTGGGATACCAGCTGCTCAAGATGTTTCAAACTTGGTTTGCTGAAGTGGTGCACTTTTTTTACAATGTTCTGGCCAGAACTTCAAATAGGAACCTCCGAAAAACTCAGAATATTTGCAATTATACAAGACAGTAATCTTGGAATTTAACCATCATTTTACTTTCATGGGATCCCATAGAAACAATGTCGGCCACATGGCAGCTGGAAGTAATTTTAGAAGACCATGTTCTCTTTCCCAACAAAGTTTGTCCTCAGGGTTAGAGACATCATTTAGGGGTTGATTATAATTGGTATAGGGTTGGGGGTTGGGGGAAATTTTTTAGACTCTGTGATCTCTTTGAACAAAAAAAAAAAAAAAACCGGGGGGTATTTGGATGGAATAATAGATTAGTGTGAGTTTACACTAATAAAATAGTGAGTAATGAAGTGAATATTTGTGAGTTATTACATATATATAGGCAATTACATTGGTATAGATACTTTTATATTAATACAAAGTTAAATTATATTGAATATTGTATGAATTCATGTTTCTATCTCTGCTTTAAACATTTTTATATATTGATATATATTTATCATATTGTAATGTACATTTCTACCTCTAATCAAGATACTTATACATTGTTTATATTTTGAGGCCATTGTCCTCACTTGTTGCACAGTTATTTATTGTATAATATTCTAATATAAAGTCTTAGTCTTTACGTTTTATAGGTATTAAGAATCATAGGTCAATAGTCACCTATGTTTGTTATACTTATAAGTTAGACTAATCAGGTTCTTTAGATACATAGAGATTATATTCTGCATAGATAGCTAGTCTGAAACAACTTCAAAGAGCAGTGGAACAGTAGAATACGGCATTTAAATAATTTAGGGTTCTGTTGAACTGAGACACAACTGCTCGTGGAAGCACCAAACTGTTCCTGAGAGAATGTTGAGCACCAAAGACACTCCACTAAGAGCCTGTTTTCTTGGCAAAACTGGCCTTTGGGCAAAGAACTGCCCATGTCTCAACCATTGAGAAGGTATATGGTATCTGAAAATGGATAAGCAGGACTGTCAAATCTTGCAAAAACAGGGTAAGATGGTTTTGAAAAATTTCCTGCCTCTGAAAATGGTTCAGTTATTCTAGGCCTTAGCCAAAGTTGGTTGCTTCAATGTTGCAAATGAGACGTTGGGTGATTGTCCAGCTAGTCAGTTGTCTCTGTCATTTGTTGCACATTTTGGAAGTTGCTTAATTGCACTTCCAGCTTACTCAAGTAATATTATTTCCCTTCTTGGATTTTTGACGGGGTTGAAGACTAGATAGTTGCAGTTACTTTCCTCTCATGACTTGGCCAAGTTATTTATTATAAAAAACTTAAACAAAACAAACAAAAAAAACTTAAACTAGTTAGGATAGGAGAATTGTTGAATATATTTGTTTTTATTGTATATAATTTTGTATTAGGCTTAGAATTCTCTTATTGAAACAAAAGGGGGAGGTGCTGTTGGAAGTCTTACACTAGCTACCCACCCACAAGGGCATGTCCTCTTATACTATTTATGCCTATGTAGAGCTTGTACCCGCTCTCTTTTCTGACTGCAGGATTCAGTTTCTGGTCACCATTCCAGCAGAGGATTCTGATTTCTAAGTCTATCCCTAAATAAATAACCATCTATTTCTCAATTCTGATCTAGTGTGGGATTTTTTTAAGCATCCTTCTTCAAATGTGGGGTGATTGACAAGGTGATTTTGCTTTTGTCTGACTGCCAGAATTACTAGTAAACTTCTGTCCAGCTCATGCTGTAACTCACCCACGATTGTGCATGATAGCTGTAGGAGTTTGTGAGTCTTTTTTTAAATAGACATTCAGCCACTGAGACTGACAATAATGATCCCTTACTGAGGATGTAGGCGAGAACATGCTTCTAAGTTTGCACAGAATAAAGGGTGAGAGATGCACTTGCCAAGCTTTCAATTCTTTGACACAATCCACTGAGCAATACTGGCCATGTGCTCTCAGCTAAGTACACAGAGAGTAGAAAAGCTTTGGGAGCCAAGGGAGACTTGGTTTGCAGCGAAAGTCAGCTAGACACCTGGTGGATGAAGATGATTGGGACAGAAAGGTGTTGGTAATGAGCTTTCTGCTCAGATGAGGAAGTTTGCCTTTAACTTTCAAATTTCGCCTTATGCTAGCCTGAGTAAAACTACTGCGAGTAAACTGAAAATATGTAAAGTTCGCCTCAGTTAAAGAAGGAAATGGAGTAAGAATCACAGCGGTTCCCTGAACTTTACCATGGACTGCACATTTCTTAATGAAATATTTTCTTTTCTTTTCTAACCCTTGCTATCTTCTCCATGCTGAGTGCTTCCTGGCTTTATTGCATTGTAGCTCAGACACACTTGTCGGTTTTTATGTTCACCCTACATACCCACCACACCTTAAAAGTCAGCATTCACCGGGTTATTATTGTTTTATTTTGTTTGTCTGCTGTTTTTGAAACTGGTCTCACTTTGCCCAGGCTAATCTTACATTGCAACTGAAAATTCAGTTTGAATATAACTGCAGGAGTTTACCTGTGTGCCCCACTATGTGCACCACAGCTTTGGTTAGACTGCTTTTTGTTTGCAATTACAATCCCAGATTTTACAACACTGCTCTGAATCATTTATGATCCATGTATCCTTTACCCTCTAAAGGGCAGAACCATGAAAATCTGGCTTTTGCACTCAGTCAATAAAAGTTACAAACACATAGAGCATGCAATTAATAAAGTGTTTTTGAATGGATGAATATTTGCTTGCCTTTGTTTTGCTGGGTTTAATCTTTTGGCTTTTCATGACATGCAGATTCTTTCTAATCCAACTGTCTTGCTTTCTCCAGGACCAGTGTGAGATGTATCAAATGTTATCTTATATTCCCCAGCATGTCCAGGGTCCTGAGCATCCATTTCTCTTTTTGTTAAGTCTAATATATCTTTGAATAATTAGTATTTAAACCATTAAAGTCTTTCTCTTGGCAAATTACCAAGATAATAATAAAACCACAAAAATGTCTTTTCTCCTGTGCCTTAATAAAATACAATTAAAATTTAATAAAAGCTCTGAATTTCCATTTATCAAATTCTGCACATCCTGAGGGAGGTAGCAGCAGTGTTACAACTAGACCAATTAAATAGACAGTTGTGGTTAAACTCTTTAATCCACATAAAGGTGAGCGTAATTCTGTGCTTAACATTCCAGAATTGCTCATAGCGTTTTGAACAGAATGTCCATTTTTATTCAGTCCTGACTACGTTACAAAGAGTCCTTACTGATTATGTTTGCTAATCTAATAATAATACTGTTTCTATCAGGTTTCCTACGTTTTCCCCTTTTCTTCTGGATGATTAATAAACTAAAGTCATTATTTTAAACTGTATCTCCCCTCACATAGTTTGACACCATAGTTGCTGTAGAGAAGAAATAACAGCAAATAAATAAATAAATGAAAGGAGAAACTGGAGCATATATTTTTAACTACAAAAAGACATTTTTTTCCAAATGTCTAAATATCCATGAAAGATTTTTTATAAAATCAAAGTGATAGTTATTTTATTAAATGTGAAAAATATATTATAAAACATCACTGAAGAGCACGTTATCTTTTGTTATTCCTTTGAAAATTAACATGATTCAGTTTCTTAAAGACTGAAAAGAAAAATTATAGGCTTCTTTGCCAGATATTTTGGGACATTGTCTTGTGCCCTGTAGGTTGCTTTTATATATATTTACATATATATGTATATATATTTACATAAGTCTGAGTTCTTGCTATGTTTTTAAATTCTGAGCTGTATGGATTGCACCAGAAACTGTGCAGGAAAATTTGGAATCGTTCCTTCTCTGTGCATTAGCTGGTGGTTCTAAGGAAAGGCTAAATACACAAGAATGTATGTTGTGGTTTGTTTTGACAAACCACGGGATAGACCTTACCACTGCTTAATAAGATATGTAAAATTCCAACATGAAGGGTAAGTTTCATATTTCAAGTTCAATAAATCCTGGTTACAGTTCCCAAAGGAGACATTTTTCTAGAACTTAGAAGAGCCAATGTAGATTCCTTTTTATTATTAATTTGAATGTTTTTATGACCAGAAAAGACAAAACTGATGAGTTTGAAATGTAATCTTCATAGGATTATAAAGAAAATAAAGAGTAGGATTTTAACTATCAAGATCTGTGTATTTTGAGGATGGTTAATTTCACAATTTTTTAAAATTGTTGTCAATCTTTGTTATTCTTATTTCTTAAAAAAATTCTATGACTCAATATATCCTTAAAATATCAGTTTGGGGTCCTTAACATGTAACTTTTCAAAATAATTTTGACTGAAAAATTCTATTATGGGGCTGGAGAGATAGCTCATCAGTTTAAAAGCATTTGTGAAGGTTTGGGGTTTGCTTCCCAGCACGCACTGGATGACCAAAGACAACCCATATCTCCAGGTCTAAGAGGTCTGAAACCCCTTTCTGCTCTCTTAAGCACCAGACATGCATTTGGTCCATATGCATACCATGTAGGCACAACACTCATACATATAGAATAAAATAATCTAATTTTTAAATTTTTGAAATTTAGAAAGTTTTATTTTTAATAAGTGAATACACTACTTAGGGTATATAATTGGCATGAATACACAGAAGGAAACAGTGAAGATTATTTTGAAGCTAATTAAAACATTGTCATTAGTTTAATAGCCAATAAAGTAATCAAAACTGCTTCACTTGCTTTTATTTTTTAAATATGCTATTGAAACTTTTAATGTTAATTCCAGAAAAAGGAAAATATTGTGACACGTATTTTGCTTCCATTCCATCTGACTAAAATTATGTTAGAGCTAGTTCATTTCTTCCAAGTAAATAGAACCAACAACAGCTTTAATCTCTTTCAGCATTAGTTCTCAATTCTCTATTTATGCATATAAGTCTGTATATGTGTGTGTATACATATATGTGTAATATCTTAGTATTTTCAATTTTCAAACTAAATACTACATTATTTGCACACCTGAGTCAATTTATTCATTTTCTTGTGATAACTGAATTTAAGATTCCTTCAGACCCAGAATTTCTTTTTGTAGAGAAAAAATACTGAACCATCTGCAGCCTCAGAATTATTTTAAAGAATACTCGCTATATATTGAAATATACAAGCACTTCAAAATATGGCTAAGCACTCTCTTTCAAATTTCAAGTGATATAATGTCAAGATAAGGCAGGTTTCCTTTTGTTGTTGTTGTTTGCTGTTTAAAGGCTGTACATAATTTGCAATTTTCCCAGTACAATATTTTACTGCAGTATGGTTGCTCTTCATCTTAACTAGTCAGCTCTGAAAGTAAACTAAATACTAGGTATCTGCAGGTACAAAAAGAATCAGAATGGAATGAAGGATAGGCTGTGATGAAGAATGGGTACCAAACATGGGGTGTCCGTGGGAGCAGGGGGACGGACGACCTAGAAAACCACAGACACGTTCATGATGTATTATTGGATGCAGCCATTTAGTAAAGTTTATCTTAGAATTATCATTATCAATTCTTAATAAATTTGTGAGTTTCCAGGAAGAGACTGCCACAGACTTTAAAGAAAAAATATTTCAAACACATATAATGCCCTATTTTTTTTTTTCATTTTGAGCTCACTGGGTATCCCATTCAGCTTTTTTAGGTCCATACAAATTCATTAGGTGCTTTCTCCACGGAGAGCTTTTTAGTAGGGAAAGCAGCACTGAATAAGGCTGATGTCCCTATTAGATACCTTCTGATACTCTGATCTTCTTGTCTCAATTTGGGGCAGGGGGTGGGGAGGAAGGAAAATTCTCTTATCTAGGGCAATCTACTACGAAATCCGGCCTCTAGAAATTTGGGCCTCTCAAAGTTGTGCCTAGGATTTCGTCAGTATCATCAATCCTATCTTTTCCTTAGTTAACAGTCAATAATCAGATGGGGTGGCATGCCAAAGGCCTTTCTATTATTATTAGACTTGTCCATCAGAATATCTTACAATCCAGTCTATTTCAAGGCCAAGGCTCGACTTCACCTGGTCTCAGCTTCACTCCATTTCTCTTCCCTTTCCTGCTGGTCTCAAGGCCCTCTCCTGCTACATGGGCATAGCTTAAGAGTGTCGCTTAGGGAAACTAACATATAGCAGTAGATTGACTCACATAAATAAGGATGGAAAAATATTTTGAAAAGTGAGTCTACTTTTAACTTACTAGTACCTATGCTAGGTACTGGGTGAGAAGGTACAAGAAGCCATGCATGTTTTTCAGAAATCCTTATCAATATTGTGCTGTTATTATTTCCAATTCATAGATACAAAAATAAAAGTTTTGAGTGAGTAAGTAATTTTTCCAAAGTTCTCAGCTAATTGAAGGACTCAGGCTTTTTTTTTTTTTAACCAAGAAGCTATTGTTCTAAACATGTTCCTACAAAATTAGACATGAAATGAGTCATTCATTTCATTCTCCAGAAGGGAGATTTACAGACCAAGAAGATAACTCTGCCTGCTGAAAGATCGGAGGGCTGTGTGTTGCAATCCCAGAACCCACACAAAATGGAAATGGAGGCATGTACCTGTAGGATAGTACAAGGGATGTGCATGGAGATAGGGCAGATTTCTGAATCTCATTTGCTTCTCAGTCTAACTATATGATGAGCTTAAATTCAGTACAGACCTGCTTTCAAAAAAATAAAGGAGAAGAGCGACCAAGGAATGACCAAGGAAAAGATACCTGACATCTGCTTTTGGTTTACACATGTATACTTGTACACATACACAAACAGATACATATTCACATGCATACATGGATACACATGCACTGAATTCTTACAAAATTATGATTAGGGAAAAGTGGACTTGAGTCATACAAAAATTTTTTGAACAGTCTTTGAAACATTACTATAATCATAGTGTTTTAAAAATAAAAAAAATATAGCTCTTTAAGTCAAATAACTCATGTTAAAGACTTCATATCAAAGGTAAACATTTCTAAAAGGAAGCCCCTGGCTACTATAAAGTGTGAATGGGAGACCTATTGGACATTCAGAGTGTAAGAGGTAGAGTAGAAGGTTGGAAACCTGGACCTCTCTGGAGGAAACTCACATGCCTAAGAACAATACCCACAGTCACGCATACTGTGCAATGATGTCCATTTTAAGGAGGAGGAACACTTGGAAATGTATTACAACAGAATGAGTCTTGGAGATAATTGTGCTGAATGGAACAAGACAATCGTTAAGTAAGTTAGCCTTTTTAGACTGCCAGCTCCAGTTATAAAATTTCTCCTCAGTTTACTTGTAAGAATACTTCTAAGTTTAAACTAGAGTCAGAAATAAATTACTAGGAATACCTACTATGAAAACAGAAGAATACTTAAGTTTCAAACATATTTAAAAATCTTACCCTGTCAGTATGTATGTATGTATATATATATATATGTGTGTGTGTGTGTGTGTGTGTGTGTGTGTGTGTTACCTTTTCCAAGTGAAAAACTACCAGTCACAATGGAGCCATGAGAGGCTGAGTCAGTGGGCAGGCCGCCTTGGGGCAGTAGGACTTGAACTAATAATATAGGAGTGCCTTAGAGTTGAAAAGGCCAATTGACTATTCCCCTTACAATTTCATGAATCCTTTCTTTTCCTTTTCATTTACTTTCCTTGATACTTCATCTTCTCACCTCTCCCTGTTACCTTCCCCTTGTTGTTCTCCTTCCCTATTAGGTTTCCCTCCCACGGAAAAGATGGAAAAATTCCAGAGTGCATATTTGTTGGAGAATCACTCAGAATGAATGTTTTACCACTTGAAGACTATTACATTTTCCATTCCCCTCCACTATTTGGGTCTCTGTACAAATAATTTCTGCTAAATATTTTTTGATTAAAACAAACAAAACAATTCTTTTTTCATTCTTTCTCACATACTTTCTTTTAACATTTTATCACCAACATTGGTGAGACTATAGCAGAAGCATCTACATCTGAATTACATCAGAATTCCATTAATTTTATTAGTTATCCTTTACTGCATTGTTTCTATATTTTGTTTTATTTTAACTTACAAGTTGTTTTGATCCATTTGTTCTGCATCCATAAAATACTACGAATGGGGTAGTTTTAAAACAACAGAGAGTTATTTCTTAGAGATCTGGATACCACAAAGTTGATAATCAAGATGTGGATAATTCAGGGGTCTGGTGCATGGTGACTTTGTCTTCAAATGGTAGAAGGAATAAGGCAGCAAGGGAACCTCTGGAACCTTTATTTCATAAAGCTCTAACCCCTCTCATGAAGACTAGATCTATATCCCACAGGCTCTCCTACTAGCATCATTTTCTCAAAGATCTGTCTTCAATATGTTCACACTATAGCCAGTAACCACTTCAGCAATATTCAGACTTTAGCCAAGACTGTTTTTGCTAAATTAATTAAATCTTTCATGAATAATTTTGCACCTATCTCTGACTTGTCAAATTTAATTCTTAGGTTACTTTTAAGGTTGACATCAAAAACGTCATCTCACCTGCAATTGCTTATAGTTTTCTAGTTACATGAAAAGACAGGATAGTAATTTTGATATAATAATCTGTCAATATGAATTTAAACATGATCTAACTGGACATTATATCATGATTAAACTTTGGAAATATTAAATAGTGCCTACTAGAACATTTTTACAAGCCTACTTAAAAACATAAGCATAGATTTTATACATATATATG
>NW_026067944.1:15321613-15333313 GCF_014885135.2 Alexandromys fortis
TATATATATACACACAGTGAAGCATCACCCGGATGGACTTGTTACTCTATGTGCGCCTGCACACCAAGCTCTAAGGACCACCTCTGATGAAAAAACAGCTGCCCAAGGTCATCTCCCTTATTCCAAAAGGTGCATATTATTTGCAACCTGATAGATATAGAAATATAGCAGTATTTGGCCATCATAGCAAAGTTGGCAGTAATTACAATACTCAAATAATTATATAGTCAACTAACAATGTATTAAACTTATTGTTACTTGACTTGCTAATCTGTTTAATCTTGCTTTCTACCCTTCTTTTCCATGGGTTTTGGTTTCCAAAATTGTTCCTTAAAAAGCACAATGCCCAGCTGGGTAAGTCCTCCTCAAAGTCTATTTTCTGAGAGTCAGATAAATAATGTACTAAAATGTTCATTTTATCCTCTTTAAAATAGTTTAGCTAAATTATATTAAAAATATAAATATAATGATATGGCTACATTTTAAAGTTATATTTCTTTGTTACAATCAATTCTGTGTTCATTTCATTGTTCAAGATAATTAAAATAAATATACTTCCTATTTCGTAAATAAGCCAATTACTTGAAATTTTAAATGCAGATGTGAATAAAATAATTTATGAATATAACTTATACAAATAGTGCCCATAAATGAATTAAATGGAGAAAAAGCCAACAATGGACATATAACTCAAAAATAAATATTTCAATTAAAATGAATGTTATTTTTGTTGTTCCAGTAGAAATTGAAGCCACACATGTCTCCACTCCTTCAAGAGGAACATTGGAACAGGAGCAAAGATGAAATGTGATCTTAACAAAAGGAAAACAAGTGAATCCAGGAGAGCAGGAACTTCGTGACCTCTGGTCCGTGACCTTCAGCTTTCTGAGGGTAGTATACCTTGACACTCTGAGCATGTCTGGAGCAGGCAGCAGGTGTTCCTAAATAACTGCAATTTCCTACAACACTGACAGTCATATAAATTTCTTTTCAACAAACATTTTCCGAACCAAGTAATTAAAATTGCTTATGTTAGTGGGTATAGAAATGAAAAACAGGTAAGCAAAAACATAAATAAATAAAAAGCATGTCAAGAGTAGGGTTGGAGTGAAAAGACCCCCTTTTTTTCTCAAACCTGAAAACAAAAACAATGTATTTTCTCTGTCAGTCGAACAGCTTTCTCTGTTATTACATGATATAACACAAGTGTCCACATTGCAAAATCCATAGGCAGCTTTGATTCACAGCCTCCATTACTATTATTAAATGGACTTGGAGTGTGGAAATGGTTCTCAAGGCACAGGAAATTATACAACAGTGAAAGTCTCAGAAGGAACTTGAAGACATTGTAAAATCCCTCAAGAATTTTTGGCTTTAAGCTCCTAGGTGCCCCTTAATAGTCATCCATGACAAAGTGCCTGATATAGACAATTTGAGAAGTTTGAAATATCTGCCTAGTAATTTCACCTCACATATGTTTAGAACTTTTGCAATTATGTATTAATTTGGTTGCTGTAAGAGGTCCTTCTGTCTATGTGTTGCTTTTATTGGTTAATGAATAAAGAAACTGCTTTGGCCTATAGCAAGGCAGAACTTAGCTAGGCAAGAAAACTAAACTTAATGACAGGAGGAAGAAGGCAGAATTAGTGAGAAGCCATGTAGTTTTGCTGGAGACAGAAGCCAGAACTTTACCCAGTAAGCCATAGCCACATTATCTGTAATGATACACAGATTAATGTAGATGGGCTAGTTTAGGATATAAGAGTTAGCCAGAAATAAACTAAAGCTATTGGCCAAACAGTATTACAAATAATATGGTTTCTGCATGATTATTTTGGGGACTGAGCAGCCGGAAACTAACTAGAAGCTCTCATACATTTGGTATTAGTTATTAAAAATTCCTTAGGATAAAAATAGTCTTAAGCTTTTTCATCACTTAGCAGCTGATAATTACTCATAGTCTTGAGTAAGGATTGAGCCTATACCAACAAAAGCTTTTCAGGCCTATTCAAACCATAGATTCAACTCAGTCCTTACCTCACAATATAAGAAATATATTAGATGTGTGACTTGAATGCAACAGCTAGGTACAGCCCACAATAAGCATGTTTTCTGTGGGTTCCATTTAGATTTCTTCATGCTGACAGACTAAGGTGAATTTTTCTCAAATAATTTCCCCATTAATTGGCTCTAAAACACATAAAATAAAGCCCCATGCTTTAACAACAACAAAAATATGAATTGCTTTTTCTGTTTGTTAAATATCACTAGCTATTGATAGTTTCTACATAAGCTCTTGAGCAATTTTGGACACAGGTCCATTTTATGCATATATGAATTTTCCTTTGTTTAGAATGTTGGATACAAGTTGTTATGGATAATGGTCAGGAGAAAAGCTAAACAAAGGATATTTGATGGAGGAAGGTAATTGGTTAATTATAATAAACCAACTGCTTGGCCTCATAGCTTAGAACATAGGTGGGTGGAATAAACAGAATACGATGCTGGGCGGAAGAGGAAGTGAGGTCAGACTCTGCTTTGCTCCCGGAGAGACCCGACAGCTCTGCTGGAGCAGAGACGCCATGCTCAACTCTCCCAGGATGGACAGAGGCCAGAATCTTCCCGGTAAGCGCACCTTGGGGTGCTTACACACATTATTAGAAATGGGCTAGTCCAGGTGCGAGAATTAGCCTGTAAGGACTAGAGTTCATGGGCCAAGCAGTTCTTAAATGAATACAGTTTGTGTGTTGTTATTTCGGGCATGAGCTAGCCAAGCGGCCGGGGTGTTGGGGACGCAGCCCCGCCGCCACTTCCTATTTCAACAGATATTGGATTCAAAGTTTTTTTTTTAACAATAACGGGGGAAGTGGTGTGAAAAAATGGTCTGTATCCTGTCAATTATATTTTAAATAAATGATGATTTGACTGTAGCCAGGCAGGAAGTAGAGGTGGGGCAATAAGAACAAGAAAATTCTGGGAAGAGGAAAGCTCTCTCTGCAGTCCTAGTCCAGCCACAGAAAAATCAAGATGTGATTGCCTTGCAGAATAAAGTACTGAGCCACTGGCTAGCATAGACAAGAATTATAAACTAATAGAAGTTATAAGGCTTAATAAGAAGTTTGCTCTAATGGTCCAATCAGTTTATACCTAATGTAGACTTCTTTGTGATTTCTTTGGGACTAAATGGCTGTGGGACCTGGTGGGGAAAAAAAAAACTCCGTCAACAAACCGTGGAGAAATACTACTGATTATCTTGCTCTCCTTGGCTTTTTCAGTTAGCATCCTTAAACAATCAGGACCCATGTGCCTACAAAGAGTCCACCATGAGCTAAGACCTCCTACAACAGAAGAAAATAAAGTTATCTCACAGATGCTCCATAGGCTGCTCTAATAGAGGCTATCCTTCAGGTGAGACCTTTGGTTCCTCAATGACCTATATTTATATAAAGTTCACAATCAAAGCTAAATATGGCAAATGCACAGTTGGCCATCTCTTCAGCAGATTAAATGCTGAGCATTTTCACTGTTGACATAAATTTTCTCTGTAAGTCCAATATGATATGTTGCGTGAGGAGGGAGTGGCCCCTTGTTTGTCCCTGCTGCCCAGCTAGCTTACACCCAAAATAACCACACAGAAACTTTAAAACACATTAAAACACTGCTTAGCCCATTAGCTCTAGTTTCTTATTGGCTAATTCTTACATCTTAATTTAACCCATTTCCATTAATCTGTGTATTGCCATATGACTGTGGTTTACTGGCAAGATTATAATCAGTGTCCGTCTGAGGCAGAAAATCCATGGCATCTCTCACTCTGCCCTTCTTCCCAGAGTTCAGTTCTGTCTTCTCTGCCTACCTAAGTTTCTGCCCTATCAGGCCTAAAGCAGTTTCTTTATTGATTACCCAATGAAAGCAGCACATGAACAGAAGAACTTCCTACACCAATGGTATTTCAGTGATACGTATTTTCTAGATTATTGTGTGATGAAGCTCATCTACAGTATATTGTTTAGTCCAGGCATTGTGCATTGGAGGGTAAAGAGGAACTTGTTAGAACACAATAGTTTATGGAAGTCTTAGTTTCTTCCCCTGTTGCTGTGATGACATATTCTGTCAGAAGAACTTAAAGGGGAAATGGTTACTTTTTTGCCCAGAGTTCTGAGACTCAGTCTATCATGGTGAGGAAGTCAGTTTCCTAAGCAGATGGTCCTATGGCATCCACAATCATGAGGAGGAGAATGGATGCATGCATGTATTGTTCTAGCTTTCTCTGATTCATAAAAGTCTAGTATCCTATGCACAGGAACAGTTCCTGCACACAATTAAGATAGCTCTTCCTACATCGCTTAATGTTATCAAGATGATTCATCACTGAAATGTCAAAGGTCCAAATAACTGAAGGTGATTCCAGATTCAATCAACACTGTCATAATAGGAAAGTAGGAAACCATGTCAATCTTTAGATAACTGAGAGAGTCAAAGAGTTGATTCAAGCTAACTTATCCTCAATAAACTCTTGAAATTTGATCTCAAGTTTACTCTCTACAGGTGGTAATTCACCTTAGTGTCTGGTATAATAAGAAAGAAATGTTTATTAACTTTATCATGAATAGATTTAAGTAACTAGAGTTAATAACAAAATATTAGTATTTTTAATATACTATTAATATTATTAGTCCAAAGAATTTAATTTTAAAAGAGGATTAGGAACAAATTTTGAGTCAACCCATAATGGAATCATAGATTTGAGGCATTAAAATGTGAACTAAAAATCAAGCTTTATTGTCATGTTACCATTTTCTAAAATAGAAGAATAAGTTGAATAATAATGATGTCATAGATTTTATAAAACGCTTTTAAAAGAAAAAGGAACAAATCCTTTCCTATCAGGTTTTTTTTTTTTTTTTTTTTTTTTTTTTTTTTTTTTTTTTTTTTTTTTGGTTTTTCGAGACAGGGTTTCTCTGTGGCTTTGGAGCATATCCTGGAACTAGCTCTGTAGACCAGGCTGGTCTCGAACTCACAGAGATCCTCCTGCCTCTGCCCCTGAGTGCTGGGATTAAAGGCGTGTGCCACCATCACCCGGCTTCCTATCAGTTTTCTATTGCATGACCCATTCATATTAAACAGGCACACAGGACTTACTTAAGCACACAGACCCCAGATTTCAAGCAAAGTTCACTTCTTGGTAACCATATCTGGTTTTATTTCAACAATACACAAACACACACAAAACCACATGTTGTAGGAGGCCACTTGTTCATTTCCAGGCTGCGCAGACTCCTGAAATAACCACACAGAAACTGTATTAATTAAATCATTGCTTGGCTTATTAGCTCTAACTTTTTATTGGCTAGCTCTTACATATTAATTTAACCCATTTCTGTTAGTCTGTGTAATGCCACGTGACAGTGGCTTACCAGCATGTTTTGGCATGTCTGTCTCTGGTGGTAGCTTCATGGCTTCTCCCTGACTCTGCCTCCTTTCTTCCAGCATTCAGTTTAGTTTGCCCCACCTAACTCTGTTCTCCCCTATCATAGACCTAAGACAGTTTTTTTTTATTAACCAGTGGTATTCACAGCTTACAGAAGGGAATCCCACATCAAACACACATTCACATACATAAAATGTTTTCTTGTTGTTTTTGTTTTGTTTCTTTTAACAAGTCTTTTAAAAACTCAACAATATTGTCCTAAAATCACAAACACAATGTGATCTTGACTAAGCACAATCAGACAATGCAAGGATCCTCAACTGAAAACCTGAGAGTAACTCCATCTTGAGTATGAAAAAAAATATTATGTTTAAAACTCACATTCCAAGACTCTCAAGTCTTTCAGAAAACCAAGAGCATCTACTTCTGCTTCTGCATGGCATCCACACCCTCTGCCTCTGCTGACTGTTAGATTTTGAAACCCAGTCTTTATTCTGGGCATCTGGCATGAATCTCCATCAGACAAGAAGGAGGGGCAAATTCTGTGGTCTGCATGACAACAGCCTGACAACTGCCAGTTTAATCCCTTGACGATGCAAAGATGTCTTCAAGGAGGGAATCCCACTTAACATGCAAACAGGCAGGACCAGTACATGTGGTCCCTTTCCATTTTAATGATATTAATAAGAATAAAACAAAACAGTATTCTTTGTTTTCTGAGAAACTGGTTAAAGGCACACAGAATGAATTTTGTTTTCTCAGTCTCTAGATTTTTTGGTGAAGTTACACTGGATATTTGTGGAAGTCAGAATCTGATGGACAGATAGCTTTGAAATACTGTAAGACAACTGTGTTCTTTAAAAAAAAAAATCTTCTTAGGGAATTCTTTAGCAAAGAGCCAGAATGTGTGACAGAAACGAGGAGAGTTTTCAGAGATGGCAATAGATAATTACTGCTTTTATGTTTGTGCTTCTATTATTTCATTCTAGAAGCATCCTGTGTCTCACACCAGATGATCCACACTGTCAGGGCATTGATCTGGCTCATCTTTGTGACTCTAGGCAGAACTCCACTTAATAGAAACTTTCTGTGCTGTGCTCCTACAGAATTATAGCTGTTTGTCCTTGCGTGACATAGCCCATGACTCCATTCTTCTCAGTAATGCATCCCAGCAAGGCGCTAGCCTCAAAGTCATAAAGAGATGCTACTAAATAGAAACTCACGGAGAGAAAGTCGAAGGCTTTTCCCCCTGGCACCCATTCCAAAACTCCGACAGAATTATTTCCCTCTTTCCTGTAAGTAGTACTGTGAACACATCTGTCATCATCCAAATGAGAGTTGGCCCTGGGTTGAAATTTAGCTAATGGATTTATTCTTTTTCTTGCTTAGGTAAAAGCTGGAGTACTTGACCACTTGTAGCACCTTCTTTGAGTTTCTGATACGATAAATGGAGTTGCAATTATGTCTCCATTAACCTGTGACATATGAACCAATCTTGGGATGATTAGAGTCTCAATTGAATTATTATCAAAAGGAACCCTGTTATTACAAGTCTTATTCTTGTTTCACATTCTCTTCAGCAGTCTGAAAGTGGTAACAGCTAACACATCAATTATCTTCCATCATCAAGTATTCTTTTAAGTGCTTCAACAAATATTAATTCAGTATGTCAAGTGCTCTGAACACCTTCTCAGATTTCTTAGACCATCCCTTCTATGGTTAAAAGTCTACTCACTGTGTATAATATGTCCCCTTTGATTTTTGATTCAGCCAACTCCTGCAAACCTCCTGGAGGAAATACCAGGGTCTAGAAGTGACCATGGGGTTTATGGGAGCCAGTTTCACAGTGAGTAGAAACATGATCAATAGGAAACCCAAAGATGCATAGTTAAAATATAGTGTCCCTCTTTTCTCATCTCCTTGGTTTCTTCACATTTAAGCTCTTTTAGGTGGGTGCTGAATACAGAAGAAGCTTGTCTGCAAGACAGCTTTATGTATCCTTGTGGACTGGCGAGAGAGCACTTTGGCTGATAGAAGCCACATCTTAGCATTTTTCTACTTCTTCTCTTATCTCCTTGTTCTCTTACTTACGCTCTTACTGTCCTGTGTTTGCCCGTTGTCTTTCTTTTATTTCTTCTTGCGATAAAATGTTCTGGAGGAGAAAACAAAGTGACACAAGAAGGGAAGAGTTTATTCTAGTCTACAATTCCAGGTTACAGTCCATTATAGATGGGAATAAAGGGCAGCAAGAACTTGATGTGCGTTGTCCTTCTGCATGCTGCAAATGTATGTATTGCTTTTATTTGTTTGTGCACAAAGCTGATTTTCCAATAGCCAAGAAAAATAGAGCCAAGAGGGAAATCCATGCAGAGATACAGAGAGAAGCAGGGCAGAATCAAGAGAGACGCTAGCAGCCACAGGGAAAGTAAGATGCGTGGTAACAAGCCATGAGCCTAATGTTAAAATATAGACTAATAGAAATGGGTTAATTTTAATGTAAGCACTAACCAGTAATAAGCTTGAACCATTAGCCAAACATTTATAATTAACATATACCCTCTGATTGATTATTTTATGAGCAGCTAAATGCAGAAAAGTCTCCAGCTACAAGAACTGGAAGTTCTAGTCATGTTATATCCTCAGAAAAGAGCAGAGTGAATTTGTGCATGTTTACATGTTTCAGATTGCTTAGTCCACTGTCATAGAGTTCAGAAACCCCTGCCTACAGAATAAAACCCACAGACAATGGGCAGATCTTCCTTCTTAGATTAAAATTATCAAACTTGTTCACCCCAAAACATACTCATAGGCAAAGCCAATAATAAGAAACTCCTCCCTCCATTAAGATTCGATTTCCAGGAGATCATGATGGGAAAACCACACAGATAGATAGTGTGAGCTCATAGACTCTGGACTGAAAGCTGAGGAACCTGCTTGGGACTGAACTAGACCCTCTGAATGTGGGTGACAGGTATGTTGAAGGGGTCCTGGCAGTGCGAGGAGAACTTATCCCGGGCCCATGAACAGGCTTCTTGGAGCCATTTCCCTACGGTGAGAAATCTTACTTAGCTTGTTGCTGCCTCAACTTAATATGCCAAACTTTGTTGTCGCCCCAGGAAGGCCTTACCCCCTCTGAGTAGTGAACAAGGAGAAGAAAAAGGGTAGTTATAAGGGGCAGGTAAAGGGGATGGAGCAGGAATTGGAATTGTTATGTAAAATAAAAAAATTAAATAAAATTATAAAAATAGATTTGTTTTCCATGTGATTTTAGATGTAGTGTCAAAACTTCCATCATCACACCCCTTAACACTAGACTCAAGTTTTATGTGCAAAAAAAAAAAAAGACTTCTTTTTTTTGAAAAGTCCTGTCAGGTGAGTATTATGGTTTTGCTTTATTGTATTTAAAAAAGAACAACAGCTCACTAAGTAATGTACCCAGGTTTATACAGCTAGTCTACAGCACACAGACCATTTGAATCTCAAGGCATACATACTCAACATTACACTGGATAATGGTCTGGGTCAACTAGCCAGCCTGGAGCTAAACTTCATGCCATTTTCATGTCTAAAAGACTGAGCCTGATAGGAGGGGTTAAAAACAAAAACAAAAAAAAAATGAAGCTGTATTGCTGTACTGGGTCCTGAAGACTAGATCACAATTAATTTTGCTGTCATGTCTTAACTATGCTGTCTAGCGAGAACTTTTTTCATCAAAGAGTGTTTGCTAACCCACTGTTGTCATATACAATAAGGTCATAGGTTTTATGACATCACATAGACTCTAGAAAGCCCTGCATATATATATATATATATATATATATATATATATAGTTTGTGTGTGTGTATGTGTGTGTGTGTGTTTCTTTGAATGCTTGTGAGTATATTCAGGGGCCAGAGAAGAACATTAAATTAAGTGTTCTGCTCTATCGCTACCTGTCTGAGTTCCATCATAGTCCGTGTTTCCAACTGATCCTTGACTATTATTATTTAATTTTATTTGTCTAGACTTATTCTCCATTTTTTCCATACCTACCCCTCTACCCAGTACCCATCCATCCACCTAGTGCCCACCCTCTGCCCATTACCCACCCTATAATCTGTACATACCCTACATCCTGTATCCAACCTTATACCCAATATCTACCTTACAACCAATACCTACCCTACAACCAGTACCCACCCTAAACCCAGTATCACCCTACACCCAGCACATGTTTCAAATGTACACTTAGCCACATCTAGCTTTTCATGTGGGTGATAGAGATCCAAGCTCATATCTTCAGATGACCTCAGAAAGTATTCTCACTCTTGAACCATCTCCCTGGCCTTTACTGTCTTCTCAAGAGCTTGTGGAGGCTCTAGTAGGAGAAGGCAGCTACTCCATGTTTCCATGACTTTGAAAGGGTCCAACCATATGAGGGACTTATTCCCTTCCACTAGTGCACAGCTTCAGAAAGGATGTATATGGGATTTTGAAGAAGGCAAGTGGTGTCTATTCAGACCAAAAGTCACTGAAATCAATCATTAACATAAAATATTAAATATTGCGGTCAGGTCATCCTAACTCCACCCTTGCTATATTCATGAATACACAGTAGGAAGAAATTCTATATGTATTTTTTTTTTTGCTGACTGCTCCTCATGAAATATTTTAAGGTGAAACATGCCTTTATTCAATTGTGAATGACTAGTCCTGCCATTCTTGATGTCTGGGCATTTCCTCATGATTCTTGCTATAGATTTTCAACTATGTATCTATTCCTCCTTAGACTTCTCTTTTTATAAGGTCAAGAGAAATGAATTCTTAGGTTAACATAGCAGAGGATTCCTCTCTACCGATCTTTTAAAAAGCAGATATCAGAATAAAATAGGGAACTTGATACTTTCTCTGAGAAGTAGAAAATAATATTTCCACAGCATTGTTTAAAATTGAAATTGCAGCATAAAATTGGTAAATGTTATCATTAATTTCTTATAATGTCTCTTTACCTACATGCTATAATGTATATTAAAACCAAATTATTGTAGTACAATGGACAGTGGTCTGTTTCATATGCATCTAACCATCCCATTAATTCAAAAAGCAAAAAAAAAAAAAAAACAAAACAAAAAACAAAAAACAAAAACGTGGTTATAGTTCTTCCAGGAAGTTGTGAGTAAGTCTTAAAATAAAGTTTCATTTTTGTATAGGTCCAATCTTCATTATATGTTACTTGGACTTACAATTTAAATACTGTTTCTTGACTCTTACAATATTCACTTCCCATGCTAAAAGAACCTTTACAGTTATTTTTTAAATGACATTGTTAAAGATAGCTTATTATTTTTCCATCCTCATGGTTATAAAACTATGGTGATTTAAATTTCTGATTGCAATTAGAAGAACACAATCTTCTACTTTGTGAACACTTTTCTGCATCCCACAACTGCAGAAGGAAGTTTTTCCACAATTGGAATGCAAAATTGCATCCCTGACCCCAAGTCTCGTGCAATAGCTACTCTCCACTTGATGAAGATTATTTCTTAATGTTAAACTGCAATATTTAAATTTCTAAGTCAGTTTAACCTGCTCCTGTTATTATATAGAACATCTTTCTGTTGATCTTCAGAGCTCATTGTATAGTGGTATATTATTTTATTTAAATAAATAAATCTTGCCTGAAGACAAGAGGCAAAGCTAAAGCCGCTAGAGGTTAACTAATGGTGACTTGCACCTTTAATCCTAGGATTTGGGAGACAGAGGCAGATGGATCTCTATGAGTTCAAGGCCACCCTGGGCTACACAAGATCAATGAGAAATAAATCCAGGTGGTGGTGGCCTTTACCTTTAATCCCCATACTATGGTGTCAAGGTTTCACCTGCCTTTAATCCCAGCACTATAGAGAATATAAAGTAAGAGGAGTTTAGTCTGTTTAGTTTACGGTCACTCAGCCTTGATAGATATAAGACTTCTCTAGTGGCTTGGCTGCTTTGCTTTTCTGGTTTTCAGGATGAACCACAATTTCTGTCCCTAAGTTTTTGTCATTCATGCTACGTTAATGCACACATTTTCAAAATAGAGAAAAATCTATAAACTGTCTACCCCGATGTTGTTTCACAATGCATAGTGAACAACCTAGATGCCAAACTTGAGAAACACAGTCAACTGCCAAAGATTATTTCCTTTTTTTTCATTTTTATTTTATTTTTTAATTTATTAATTTATTTATTAAATATTTCTGCCTCCTCCTCGCCACTGCCTCCCATTTCCATCCCCCTCCCCTGATCA
>NW_026067944.1:15334027-15369896 GCF_014885135.2 Alexandromys fortis
CATGTTCCTCTTTTTGGATCTGGCTTACCTCACTCAGGATAGTGTTTTCTATTTCCATCCATTTGTATGCAAAATTCAAGAAGTCCTTGTTTTTTACTGCTGAGTAGTACTCTAATATGTATATATTCCATACTTTCTTCATCCATTCTTCCATTGAAGGGCATCTTGGTTGTTTCCAGGTTCTGGATTTTCTAAGGCATAATAATTACATAAAGGGCTATTTTATTATTTTTGTGATATTCTCAGGAACAATAGAACTCAAACACATGCACTGACTTACTGTTCTCAAAATTACTTTTCACAATAACTGTTTTGGTAACTGGCAGTGCAGGCAAAGAGGCTACAGTCAGACTAGTGGGAGGCCACATGAGTTAAAGACTGGTTGTACCCCTTAGAAGCCAGCTGTCTTTAGCCAGAACACATATCTGTTCCTCAATTTACTAAAGTCTAAAATAACATTAATAACCTCTTCACAGGCATCCAGAGAAATCAAATGTCAATATCCATAAAGAGTAATTGTCTGTATGTTTTGTTTGTGTCTTTTTAATTAAAGGTAAACAAAGTTATTATCCTGCATTAAGCAAGGGTCTTTTACCTATAGGGACATACTTCTACTGAAGGGCAAACTCAGAGTGACAGTTTTAGTTAAACTAAACTCTATAAATTAGATTTTATAACACTTACCGCAAAACAGTGATCTTGGAACTGCTTGGACACTTTAATTTCTCTAATTACAAGACTTATTTCATAAGCAGAACAGTATTGGTTTTCTTTAGAAGAAAAATACCTTTGTATCTGACTTTAAGACACATGGGTGCACAAACAATAAACAGATGATTTAATTTATTTGGAAAGAAAATAGCAATTTGGGGAAGTAAATCTAGGAGAAATAAATGCAGACAGGTGGCACAGCATGTCTTGTTAGACAGTTTTCATCTAAAAAAAAATCACTGTGCCATAAATCCATACACTGGATGTAGACTAAATGGAAAGTACCGTTTGCAATGTTAGATTGCCATATCTTGTCTCCATTTAACTAATCACCACCTATTGCTTTAAGGCAGTCCACGAATCAGGTCATACAAAAATATTAGGTCTAGTAATTTGTACTAGGCATGCCTGAAGGACTTAGGGATGGCTGCGTAATAATAAATGTATTATGTAAAGTAAATCCTATAGATAAATGCATACACTACTGTGCTACACTGAAAGGCACAAAAGAACATACTAATCTCCTTAGGCTTGGATAGACAAGGGCAAGCTGTCTGAGCAAGGGAACTTACACGAATTCATTACTCAGTTGCATTCAGCCGCTGCTTGATCAGCACAGGCATTGATGTGCATTTGTAATTGCCGACAGGCTCTCTAGCTGTTGTACACTAGAAAGGGTCACAGTGACCCAGAGGAAGGCTCTTCCAGGGAGGACGTTCAGCATTAGCACACAAGCATGTCTTCGCTGCACTTAGTCAGAGACGTGGGGGTGTGTATGACTCTGTTCTCTCTCACTAGATGTAGAGGTATCAAACAACGTGGTCCTAAGAGCAGGATGTTAAATTTGCAAGACATGATTACTGTTTTCATGTTTTATGTTTCATGTGTTCATGTTTTAAAGCATTCATGCCTATTAAATATAAATATAAAGTGTTGCCAATATCCTAACACGCCCAGGGGTTGTAAGAACAGTTACAATAACAACTGGAGATGGTTTTACTTGCTCACATTGTTGAGGGAAAGTTTACTCACACGTTTTGTATTGGTTTGCAGCGGATTTCATATTTAATACTATTTTGAACCCATATGTTATAAATACTGATTTATAGAACTTCTTTTTGTGGCAACAGACGTTAAATATGTTCTTTGCTCCACTTTGGAGAAGCACCTCCCAAGGGTGCACGTGTTAAGAACTTAGTTCTCAGGTTGACCCTGTTGGGAAACTGTAGAAGCTGTGAGAGGCAAAGACTGTAGCAGGTACTCACCTCCTGGAGGCTGTGCTTACAAGGGCTTATGGTGAAGAAATCTCAATTTTGCTTTACTTACTGACTCCATATAAGTGGTTCTGATCCACTACATGCTCCTAAATGGGGCCTTCTACCCTGACAAGTGACCCAAAATGATGGGGTCACTAGATCAGAGATGTGACTTCCAAAATGGTGAGCTAAAGAGGCATTTCTAAGTCAATGACCTCAGAAAATTTTTATGATAAAAGAAAACTGACTAATGAATTCAAGTTTATTTATGCTTTTTTATTATAAAGAGTATCTTTATACCCCAGGGTTACAAACTAATTTCTCAGGAGTCTTTCATGTAGCTAATAGCTTTATATTTTGCATTGAAATATGTTATGTATTGTGATATAACTTCCGAATCATTTTAACATCACGTATTGAGGTAATCTAGTTAAACTTCACTAAATTAAATGATTTATAACACATACATTTCTTTTTTCTTTCTTTTTCTCATTGATTTTTATTGATGTCTACATTTTTCTCTGATCCCCCCCCCCTGCTTCTTCCCTCCCTTTCAACCCTCTCTCAAGGTCCCCATGTTCCCAATTTACTCAGGATAGATACATTTCTTTATTTGGAACTGATAAAGCCCTTTGACCTGTACTATGCCACTAGTACAATTTTTTTAACTTTACACCATATTCACAATACATAAAGCTATTTCATTTTTTTCTTTTATTTAACATCAATTTTCTTATAAATATTCTCACAGGTGATTGATTAAGGCATTAATTGCTTATTAAAATACACTTTGGGGAATTCTTGAGGTTTACTGCATAACATCTGTAGATTAAGAGGAAGTGGAAATTTTCAATATATTTATATTCAAGAATAAGATATATCCTTCAATTACTTGTGTCTGTCTGTCTTACTAGTTTTCAGAATTGTGCAAGTATACTTTTCACATTAATAGTAAATTTCTAGTTTCTCCTTCACTTTTTGATAATATATTAACTGTTTTTGCAGATAGGAAAGCTATTGCATGTACATTACAAAGTTTTTTTACCTGAATCCATTAATGTTAAAAAAAATGTTGTAGATTAAGCAGTAGTAGTGATATTTTATTTGCTCTGTATGCAATGCCTGAGAACATATAAGAAAGGGATCACATGATCCTGTGAAAAGTTCTAAATTTTCACAACACATAGAGGCATTGAATTTCTTAATTGTAGACAAATATGTATTTCTCAGTGATTATAACCCACTTAATTGCTTCCGTTTCTTCACACTGTATTGAAGCGTTAAAGCATTATCTTCTAGCTTTATGGATTAAGCACAATTATTTCTTTTCCATTTTCTAATTACTCAGCATTCAGTGTACTATCAAATGCTCATTTGAGTTGTGCTTAGAGACAAGCATAGCACCTACCCCTTTGACAGCATCAGGTTTCCTCAATGATTCTTGGTCTATGGTCTTATATTGGAATTCACACTTTTGAAGAAGCAAACATTGTTCTACTCTGGTGTATTGCTTTCTGTAGGAGAAGCAATCCCTTCTAGTCTGGTTGTATTAAAATATTGTCAGCCTATTGAAGAATCCATGGGAAAATTCACTGCTGGGTTTTCCAGGACGGTGGGGCTGGTGCCTGTGTTAGTGTAGACGAGCCTGACATGTGGATCTACAGTAGTTCGGGATTGCAGTTCATAGTATTGGAGCTTGACTCCTAGTTCATAGAGGTGGGATTGTAGACTAGGTCTACTATAGTGGGCCTGGCTTCTGCATCAAAAAGAATAAACATATTTCTTGATTCTACAGTATAAATAAATGTGAGTCCATAGGTACAGGCTTGGAGCCTGAGTTTATGAGAGCTTACACAATGCTGAGGTCAACTGGGATGAGTCTGGGAATTGAATTTATGTAAGGCTAAAGGTTCTATTTATTTGAAACATGGATTTATGGGTAGCCACCTGAAGGATGAATCCATAATGTCCCTTCTAAAGTCTGAGGCAACAGAGGTTATTATGTTACTATGATAGGATAGGAGACTCGCTACACAGGAATGCACTTGGAGACTTGGATTGTAAGGATTGTCCAAGATCGTTGAGGGTATTGTTCTCATAGAACCTGGGCCTTCAGTCTAGGGAATTGCCTAGAATATTGGTCTAGGGACCGAGAACTAGATCTCAGAACTGTCTTCTATTGTGAACAGACCCTGTATCCTCTAAAATTTAGGTTAATGTGTTTATGACATACCAGTACCTACTGGAACATGGGACTATAGAGGCTAGTTTAGGTTTGGGGGCTGGTAGTATTATCTTGACACTGCAGTAAGCCTAGAGCCTGGGTAGGAAAATATATGGCTGGAAACTAGAACACAGGGATGATCCTGGTTTTAGAGTCAGCGTGGGGCCTGAGCAGTGTCTATCTAGAGGTCTTATCTAGAACTTGGAGACAAGGAACTGTCTTATTTCTAGGTTTCACTGTGACGAGGATAATGATATGAGTCTGAGACAAAGTTGGGCTCACTGGAGTCTTCTTCTCCAACATAAAGAGCATCCTAGTAAATTGTGCTGCCAGGCTTTGGGAACAGGTATTATGGAAAGTATAGGAATATCTTTACTACCTTATACACAATTGTTTTCTTATTTTTAATCCCTTATGAAGTTAGGTGTTCTAACATCTCATCTGTATTCTTAAGCTTTTGTGAAGGTATGTTTCTGCGTAGATAGATGTTCAACCTGAAGTTTCGTGAGGGTATGAGTCCAAAGAAGTTCTACTCTGTCGTCTTGCTGACATCTCTGTGCCCAATGCTTATATGAATTCTTTGTTGGTGGTGTCATCAGTGATGCACAGACATTGCTTATATGTTCTACATATGGTATCCATGTCAGAATAATTTGCAAGTATTTCATCCCTTAGTGTAGGATTTTATTCCACCTCCCACACTGTGTTCAGTGATGCTTAGAAAACATTTAAAATTTTGGTGAAGTTCCGTTTATTTCTTTGATTGCTATTCTACTGATGCCTTGTATAAGAAACTCTTGCCAAATTCAGTTTTATGAAAGATTCCTCTTATGTTGGCTGCTAAGGGTTATTAGTTTTAGGTATTAAATTTAGATATTCTCTGTTTGTTTTCAATCATGTGCTACATATAAGGACTTAAGTTTTAATACAGAATGTGTTGTATTCAATACTCCAAGTGAAAGATTTTGGTTATGGAACTATGTCATATGGATTTATCTGTTACTGTTCATTATGTCCCCTAAGACTTAAAAGCATGAAGAAATATGGTATTCCATGCCTCTCTGTCTCTCTGTCTTTTCTTCTGCCAACCTCCCTCTCTGTGTGTAATTTTCAAAAAAATAATCACAATTTTCAAAAAATAATCACAAACCACAATAAGTGAGGTCTGAGACTTACTCTTGAGGTGTGAAATTCCTCCAAATTTGCTTAATGTTGAGAGTTAGTAAAAGAGGAAGACTGGAGAAAAGTGTTGGAAAGGATAATCTTACAATAACGTTTAGAAAATGCTGGATCAGGAAGTAGATATTATGAAGCATATCAATAATCCTGAAAAATGAAGTTGTGGTTAATTTGTTTTACCGTGATGACATAAAATTCTTCTGTTGGTCATCCTCAATTAGAAATTGCTAGGGTCAAGGAGTGCATAAAGAAATAAATAAATTAAAAAAAAAATGTCTAGAGTGGGGGAGGGGGGGGGAAATGGGAGGCTGGGAGGAGGCGGAAACTTTTTTTTTTCTTATTCTCAATTAAAAAAAAAAAGATTTAACATCTAAGATGAAAGAAAATCCACAGAAAATATTGCATACAATGCCTCGGCATTTCCTGTCTCTCACAAACTGGTTTGACTTGAAATAAATGTTACATATGTAAGAGTAGTTGAACAAAAGAAAAAAAAATATATAGCTCAATAAAAATAATTTCAAAAAAAATGTCTAAAAAATAAATAAAACATAATTAGCACAAAAAAATCAATCATTGTTGGGATATGCTTTTTGTAAACTATAGGAAGATGTACCTGTCGTCCTTCCTCACCTGCCTAAGATACTTTCTGATTGGTTTAATGCAGAGTTTAATGGCAATAGCTAGGCATAAAAGGATAGGTGATACTTCAGAGCAAAGATAGGAACTCTGGGAATAGTCTAAAGTGTGAAGGTTCACTAGACAGATATGAAAAAAGTTGGCCATATATACTCAGGAGAAGTAACAAGCCACGAGGTAGAATGTAGACTAATATAAATTGCTAATAAGTTTAAGAGTTTTGACATCTTTGTTGAGTATCAGATGACTGTAGCTATGCAATTCATATTTAGGTTATTAATTTTGTGTCATTGGTCTACATTTTGTGTTTTTGGCAGTAGTATTTTGTTAGTAGTATTTTGTTGTGTTTTATTTTGTTTTGCTACTATGGCTCTGTAATATAACTTTGGTTAGGAATGGTTCCTCTTTTTGGTTAAAGTTGTTTTGGCTAGCTGGAGCATTTTTGATTCCATATGAATTTTATGATAGCTTTTTCTATTTATGTGAAGAATTAGATATGGATTCTTTTTACTGGACTTGAACTATGTCTATAAGAAGGTTTTGGTACAATGATCATTTTTCACAATAATAATTCTACTTAATTTCTATCTTAAATGTTCTTTTACATAAATGCACTCCGAGTCAGTGGTCTATCTACCTCAGACTTTAGCCTACTGACTTTTGCAGAAATAGACAAAATTCATTTTCTATTAATCCTTGAGTACGGGATGCCTCTCCATTTTCTAATGTCCTTATTTTTTCTTCATGTTTTTAAAGTTTTCAGTGTAGCTATATGTCACTTCCTTGGTTAGATTTATTCCTACAATTTTTGAGGCTATTGTAAATGGAAGTCCATCTATAATCACATTCTCTGTGTAACTGTTGTTGGCAATTTAGGTAAGTGACTTATTTTTCGCATTGATTTTATATTTTGCTTTGTTGCTGAAATTTTTTGACCCTTTCAAAAATTTCCCGATTCAATCCTTAGGGTTCTGTGTGTATAATAAGTTATCTGCAAATAGGGATAATTTTACTTCTTTTTTTTAACCTTTTTTTCACTACAATTTCTTTCTCCTGTCTAATTGTTTCAAATAGTGCTTTGAGCACAATAATAAAAAGAAGTGTTGGTAGGAGAACAGCACTATGGTATTCCTAACTTTAGTGAGATTCTTTCAAGATTTTCTCCATTTGGACGATAATGGTTATGATGGGCTTGAACTATGTTGAATATGTTTCCTTTACTACAATACACTCTAGTTTTTTTCGTGATGGTGTGTTGGATTTGTCAATGGCTTTTCACCCTGCATTTCTAGAGATCATGTGGTTTTTATCTTTTAGTCCATTTATAAGGTTTATTGCATATTTATTGGCATGTACATGTTAAAACATCTCTACATCTCAGGGTAAGTCAACTAGGTTATATTGGCANCAGGAACAAGACAAGGTCAGCCACTCTCCCCACACCTAGTCAATGTAGTTCTTGATGGAGTTGAAGAATAAATAATTATAGTTTTCCTTAGTTATTATAAAATATATAAATATTATATATAAATGCACTTTGCATGCATTTATTATGCATTTTAATCTATTTTTATCAAAGAAATTGGTCTATAGTTTTCTCTTTTCTCATGTGTCCTTATTTGATTTTGATATAAACATATGATGAGTTTCAAAGGTATTTAGGAATATTCCTTCTTTTATTTTTTTCTTTCTTCTTTTTTTCTTCCCTCGTTCCCTCCCTCTCCCCTCTCTTTTTTTCTTCCTTTCTTTCTAGTAAAAGAAGAATTGGCTGTACATGCTTTTGGGAAGTCTGCTCAAATTCATCTGTGAATATATCTGGGTTTGGTCTTTTTATAGGATTTTTATTACTATTTCATTCTCTTCTTTTGCTATAGGTCTGTTTGAATTCCTGATATTTTCTTGGTTTAACTTGGTAGTTTGATCGAATTTAGCAAATTATCCCTTTCATTTAGATTTTCTAAGGTAATGAAGTACAGTTTTATGAAATATATTTCCTTAAAATAGTCTGAGTTTCTTTGACTTTTGTTCTAATGTTTCTCTCTTCAGTTCTGGTCCTGTTAACTTAGATTATTTTTTTCTTTCATTTGGTTAGTTAGGCCAATAGTGTATCAATTTTGTTTCTCAAAGAAACAGCTCTTACTTTTGTTGATTATTTGTATTGTTCTATTCATCTCCACTATATTAACTTCTGCTCTAATTTTTACTATTCCTTGTTATCTAGTAGGTTTCAAACTTTGCTTTTGTCTTCTTTTTACTAATTTTAAACTATATCATTAAGTTGTTAATGGGCATTCTTTCTGATTTTTATCTTTTTTTTTAATTTGGTCAGTTGAAAGCTATTTCCCTTATGGGACTACTTTTAATATACCCCATAATTTTTGTTGTATTGTTTTTCTATTTTTATCTAGTTTTATGATTTTTTCTTTCTTGATTTTTTATTGACACATTTATCATTCCCCTGCTTACTTTTTTATTAATATGACCTGTCTATTTGAAAAGTGAAGCCACCTACAGTTAGTGGATTGATACTAACCTATGCCTTTAATTTTAGTACTCCATCTTTTATCAAATTGGGTGAAATAGTCATTAATGCCTACATATTTAGAATAGCAGTGTCCCCGTGGTTAATTGTTCCCTAAATTAGAATGAAATATCCTTATTTATCTGTTCTTATAAACAACAGTTTGATTTCCATTTTATCGGATATTAGGGTAGTGATACCTGCTTTCTTCTTACTTCCATTTGATTGGAAGGGATATTTTGTCTATATTTAGAAACATATAGTACTTATCTTTATTCCAACCAAAACCACATGATAAGATGTATCAATTGTAGACAACAGATAGATGGATTTTTTGATCATTTATTCAGCCGGTGTCTTTTGATTGAAAATTGAGATGATTCATATCTAAAGTTATTATAGAAAGACGTATGTTGGTTTGCAGTTATTGTGTAGTTAAATTTTGGTGGTGTTGTGTTTACAGAGGTAAACTTTATGTTTCAGTAATCTGGCTTCATTTGTTTTGGTCTACAGTCTCTTAACTACGCGTATCCCTCTGTTCACCTGAAAACATTGTTTCCTGTGTTTTCTTTATATTTTGTTTATTGCATATATATTTTTAGGTCATTTATGTCATGGAACAATTTTCTTTCTCCTTTAAGTATAGCTGGTAGTTTTGTAGAAACAAACAGTAGTCCAGGTGGGTCATCCTAGTCTTTTAGGACTTGGAACATTTTATGTGTTTTCTCTACTAGCTTTCTAAGTTCGTCTTGAGCAATCAGCTATTGTGTTTGAAGTGTTTATCTTTATGAATGGCTTGTATGTTTTTATTGTTTTGTTTTTATGTCTTATTTCTTTTTATTCTCTTTCCTTCTTCTGCATAACTGGTTTTTTAACTGATATAACACGGAGTGTTCCTTTTCTGGTTCGTCTGTGTGGCATTGTTATATGCTCTTGTATCTGAATGGGTACATGTTTTCTGATGATTTGGTGATGATTCTGTCAACAATCTTGTTGACTATATGGTCTATGTCATTGATGTGGGAATTTTTTCTGTCATCTGTTCCTATTATTCCTATGAACAAAGGTTTGTTTTATGGCATTTCCTGCATATTCATTTCCTCTGTTCTAAGTTCTTTTTTTTATATTCTTTGCTTATTTTGTCTAAGTCCTCTGTTTTATCTTTGAATTTAGATATTCTATCTTCCGATTGATTCATTTTAATTGTAAGAATTTTTTGAATATTCTGTGACTATCTTGCTTTTTCATTCCATCTTCATTTAAGTTTGATGCAACATGAAAGTCTGCTTGTTGCGGTTTCTGTCCTGCCCAGTTCCCACAGTCCTTATGTCCCAAAGAAAAATCACCCAAAGTTTCTACATAAGTTAAAAACTGATTGCCCGTTAGCTCAGGCTTTGTATTAACTCTTATAATTTATACGAACCCATTATACTTATCTATGTTAGCCACAACCCATTATACTTATCTATGTTAGCCACATGGCTCAGTACCTTTTTCAGCGGGATAGGTCACTTCCTGCTTCTTTGGTATCTGGACAGGACTGGGGAGGAATGGGCTTCCTTCTTCCCAGAATATTCCTGTTCTTATTGACCCACCTCTACTTCCTATCTGGTTATCATACCTATACTGCCTGCCTGGCTACTGGCCACTCAGCATTTATTTAAAACATAATTCTCCCATTCCAGTTTGAGTTTTTTTTTTTTTTCAATGCATCTATGTCCTTATTAAGTTCTTTTTTTTTTTTTAATGGATTTTGAGACAGGGTTTCTCTGTGGTTTTGGAGCCTGTCCTGGAACTAGCTCTTGTAGACCAGGCTGGTCTCAAACTCACAGAGATCCGCCTGCCTCTGCCTCCCGAGTGCTGGATTAAAGGCGTGCGCCACCACAGCCCGGCCGTCCTTATTAAGTTCTATTTTCTTTTCATTTTTTTTATTGAGAAAAGGAAAAAAAAAGTTCCCGCCTCCTCCCAGCCTCCCATTTCCCCCCCCCTCCTCCCACCCTTCTCCTCTTCCCCCCACTCCTCTCCCCCTCCCGCTCCAGTCCAAAAAACAGTCAGGGTTCCCTGCCCTGTGGAAAGTCCAAAGTCCTCCCCCCTCCGTCCTGGTCTAGGAAGGTGAACATCCAAACTGGCTAGGCTCCCACCAAGCCAGAACATGAAGTAGGATCAAAACCCTGTGCCATTGTCCTTGGCTTCTCATCAGCCCTCATTGTTTGCCATAATCAGAGAGTACGGTTTTATCCCATGCTTTTTCACTCACAGTCCAGCTGGCCTTGGTGAGCTCCCAATAGATCAGCCCCACTGTCTCAGTGGGTGGGTGCACCCCTCGCGGTCCTGACGTCCTTGCTCATGTTCTCCCTCCTTCTGCTCCTCATTGGGACCTTGGGAGCTCAGTCCAGTGCTCCAGTGTGGGTCTCTGTCTCTATCTCCATCCATCACCAGATGAAGGTTCTATGGTGATATGCAAGATATTCGTCAGTATTGCTATAGGATAGGGTCATTTCAGGTTCCCTATCCTCAGCTTCCCAAGGAACTAACTGGGGACATTGCCTTGGGCTCCTGGGAGCCACTCTAGGTTCAAGTCTCTTGCCAACCCTAATCAAACCCCAGGTTATACCTGTTATTTCACTTAGCCCTATGTTTGTATTTTCTTGAGCATCATCGGATGCATATTCTCTTTAAATTCATTAGATTTGAGTTCGTTGAGATGCTTCTTTGTGTTTTCATTAAACTCCTTGAATTCCTTGATAATGTTTATGATTATTCTTTTAAATTCTACACTCTGGGTTCATCTACATAATTTGCATGATTGAACTTGTCTACAGAACTGGTAGACTCAAGGTGGGGGTAAAAAGAGTACCTTGTTCTTTCATGTTGTTTGCAACTTTGCAATGCAATCTAATGATCTGATTATGGGGACTTCCTTTGTTCATTTGGTACCTGATATGGACAGAACAGGTTGGAGCCAAGTGGGATGTATGGGCTGAGTTAGACATAGAAGTTGGATATAGCTTAGATAGAATAAAGTCAGCTGTATACAAGTGGCTGGGCTGATGTGCATCCTGGTGTAAGACTCTAGTTTTACAAATACCTGAAGTTTAGGGAGGGTATACGTAGGACAGCATGTAATGACTTCATGGGGCCAGACCCTGACAAATGTTTGCAAGTTCTGGCTGAGCAGAGACATTGGACATGGCATGGTAGGGCTTATAGTTTGTGGGCAGGTAGTCAGGGTCCTGGCCAAAGGTTAGAGGTTGAGACAGTGTCTACAGAGGTGGTCAGATGAGGCCAGAACGCTGGGTGAAGAACCTGAGTTAGATCTGGTGCTTGGATAGGACACATGGAAGGATGGATCAGGTGGAATCATTTGACTAGACCTTAGTGAAGGTTGTATAAAATGAAGTTTGAGAAGAAAACAGAAATCCTCCTTTCTCCATTCAGGAAAGGTGTTATCTAGCTTGCTGTTTAAGGGTAGGGTCAAACCTGAGCCATATGGATTATAAAGGAGCAATCAAGCAAGCATAAAACAATGAAATAATAAAAGTGATTATAAAGCAAGTTCAATTGATAAAATAATGTATGTGGATTAGAGACCAAGGTCTAAGGTCAAGATAGTCAGATTCCTAAGGAGAACTGCATAGAGTCAGAACAGACAGAAACCTTCCAACACTGAAGAATGCTTTGCACATGTTATTATTCTGTAACATTTTGACCATAATGTCTTTTCTTGTAGTAGGGAGTGATGATTAGTTGTAATATTGATGAAAAGGCCACAAAGTCTGAATAAAATCATTTATACACTTGGAATTTCTGAAATAATAAACACATTAAAATGGGCTATATAAACATGAAGATATTCTATTTTGGACAAAATTATTTTGATTATTTATTGGATGATCAACAAGTCATCCTTTTAAAACATCCATTAAAAACCTTTCTGAATTGACTTAAATAGCATGAACAACTGTAATTTGGTAAACAACAATTTGGCACAAATTTACTAAATAAGAATTGCATACTATTTCCTTAAAACATAAATTGTACTCATTATGTTTTTGTTTCACTGTAAAATTCCTTTTTTTTCTCTGTTAAGAAATTGAGTTAGATTCATCCAATATGTCCCAAAACCCATACTAAAGACAGATGAGAACACACTGGGCATATCTCATAAAACATATTTAGAGATTAATTTCTGATGGATAGGAAACCTTTTTAGTCAACTTGATAATTTATTTTCAAAGGTCATTTTTTTCAACTCAAATTCAATTAATCTCATAAAATATGAGTTGGGCATATCCATCCAATTACCAGGAGCATGTAGAACTTACGATGAGTATTTATAAAATAGTAAATATGCTGTGGGTGTGTCCTATTTATTCCTGGCCAAGTCTAATTGAGTAGAATTTATCTTTCCAGAAAAATTTTCAATAACCACTAAAGTGACGTATTGTTACTAAACAGCATGCTAGAAGGAAATCATGGTTTATTTGTACTTCAGGACAGATTTTTTCAAATATACTTTTATTGCCTTTTAAATCATGTGTTTGAAAAATTAATGGTAGGAATTATAACAAAAAAATCCTCAAGCAGAATAAATCATCACATTTTACATCATATTTGTACATTTTAATTGATTTAATGTTTTTGACATCACTTTATGACTTATATTTAGCAAGATATACTGATGCTACCACAAAATCTAAGTATGATTTATTGTAATTTGTGTTTGAGATTTATCACATTCAAATGAGAAAAGTTGTTAGGATGACTTCTCTTTTTTTTTTTAAATACAAGCTACTTTCTGATACTAGTTACTAGTATTTCACTTACAGCTATGCTTCATGCTATCTGCCAAATTAGGTTTAATGGGATAGATAATTACAGAAAGCAATGACTACAAAAATAGGGAGAATAATATTATGTAAGGTAAATATGGAAAATTTACTTCCTAACAAATCTACCTAGTTTAAAAAGTGAAAAGCAAAATTTTGTTTTTTTGATTCCAGTAACAGTCTTATATAGGTTGAAACCTAGACAGCAGCCCCAGGACAGCACAAGGCTCTTGTGTTGCTGGTTGTTTTCCATGCTACCCTGATGAAACTGCATATGGCTGGAGTAAGTCCCAGCCCAACAATCTCCTATAGACAGTCCCTCTCTCAGTCATTGCTGCAATTAGGTAATTGAGAAGCACAGCATGCTCCAAAGATGGAGAAATGGTATAATTCTACGCTTCCTCCAGAATAACCTTTGACAGGATGGAGCTAATGTTTTACTAAAGGTGAAAAATAGCCATGGCTTTCCTATTACTGTGAACAGCTATTTCTACTGTCCTCAGCTAGTTTAAGCATGATGGTTAGCTGTAGCATGGCTATCTTACAGTACAGTGCACATATCTTCTAAATAGGATGGAGATAACACTTATGACCCTTTCCTTTAAGAATTTTTTGCCATTTTTGTTTTGCTTGGTATCTGATACATCACAGAACTTGATTTGTTGTTCTTAAAATAGCAATAAATGGAATAAATGAATATTGTTTTATTATATAACAGTTAATTTTGTTTTTAATTATATTTCCTATTTTCAAAGTTTCTCAAAGGTCTCTTTAATGAGAGAATCAACCCACATAATTTTTAATGCTTGTTCAATTGAATTTTAATAAACATTAACTTGATTTTTAGTTTACAGAGAATTTTGAATATAATAGAAAATAATGCATCTTCAAATGCATACTACTGGAAAAATAATTGATTTTTCATTGTTTGTATAACTTTTTCAGGCTCTCCATACAAACATGTTCTATTTTGGCCCAGGAGGAACTTTTAAAATACGTGTACCATATTCAACAATTATAAAATCTGGGAGTGAAATTTTGCCTGGAAAATGTCAATGTCATAAAATCAAACTTAAAAAATTTAGATAATGTTCAAAAACTATTACTCAGGATCAGCATCTCCTGCTGCTTCTGATGACTGAGGAGTGGCCCAAGATTTTCGTGCTAATTAATTCTAACAAGAAAATGCATGCTTTTGAGTAGAGGATGATATAACAAATTTCTTTCTTTTTCTTCTCAAACATACTACTCTTCCATTGCATGAATGATTTGCCTTAGTTTTAGGAGATACTTTCACACATGGCCATGTAATACTTGAATAGGACCACAATTAGGAGATGGATGTCTAAGTCTATTTGCCTACCCTGCAAATCACTTTGCAATCAGTATTTCAGGTATCCAGTCTTTACCTCCATCTGAGGGAAACTTATTAGAATTTGGGCACTGAAAGTATTTTATGCTTTTTTAATTGGGAGCATTTTTAGTGCTTTATTTTGTTAACTAAATGAGAGAATTCAAAACTATTGTATGCTTGAATACTTGAATGAAATGCTTGAACACATTTGTACAATATGAATGTACTAATATTATTTTGTAAAACCCACCTAATTAAAAACTAAAAAATGTAACATCTTTCGAAAATTATAATAATGACACTTGATAAAATAATAGTATGTTAAAATACTTTTGACGTTGTAATTTCAAAAGACAATGTTAAGATTCAAAATAACCGTTCTCAATCTTACAATGCCTTTACTGCAGAGCCACAGTAGCAAAAACAGCATGGTTTTGTAACCAAAGTAAATCAATAAAATTGTATAGCTGATCTATAAATAAACCCACATTGTGAAAGTCACCTTATTTTCCAAAAGCTGTCAGAAAACATGCCATAGAAAGATAACATATTCAGCAAGTAGTTTTGGGATAGCTACTTGATCTGCATTTTTGACTTTCCTAAAATAAACACAATAGACCAAATATCTTCAAATCTGAAACTACCAGAAGAAAACGTGGTAAAACACCTCAATTTGACAGTATAGGCAAAGATTTCCTGGAAAGGGCTCAACATCAGGAACAACCCCAAGAAACTTCAGACAGTGTTTCTTAAAATTATACTTATTCTGCAAGGCAAAGGTGAAAATTAACAAGACGAGTAGACAGTACACAGAATGGGAGAAATATTTGCAACCATACACTTAGCAGGGACCTAGTATCTGTAATCTGTAAACAGATTTAAAAAGTAAACAGCAAAAAGTCAAACCATGCCATTGACACATGAACTAATTAACTGAATATACAAGGCTCACAGGAAGATGTACAAATGACCAATAAATGTTGAATAAATATTTTAATAACTAATAAAATGTGAATTAAAACTACATTGAGATTTTATATCAACTTTGTCAGGGGGCTATTATCAAAATAAAAAAGATGCAAATATTAAATAAAATGTGGAGTAAAAGAAACTCTTATTCACTTTTGTGAATTATGAATTTGTGTAGCCATTATGGAAATGAGTATAGAGGTTTCTGAGAAAAATATTTTAAGCCAGGCGTGGTGGTGCATGCCTTTATTCCCAGCACTCTGGAGGCAGAGGCAGGTGCAGCTCTGTAAGTTAGAAGCTAATCTTGTCTACAAAGCAAGTTCCAGGACAGTCAGTGCCATTACACACACACACACACACACACACACACACACACACACACATTTGTGAATATGGACATAGTTCTGTCAAAAGTTCTTCCTACTGTTTATTGGTGGAGTAATTTTTGAGGGGTGTTCAAGGCAACCTTTCAGGAGGTCTTGGTCCATAAAACCGTATTAGTCTGGAAGCAATCCATAGGTAATTATCCCCTGTGGAAACAAAAGGAAAACTTCTTTTCCCAAGCAACAAATTCTAAATTTTGCAATCAAGATACCTTTAAAATACATGTAGATTTAGCTTAGCAGCCCATACAATAAAATGTCTCTCTGTACTTAGCTCCTTCACAATCAAAAAAAAAAAATCAAAGAAAGCACAATAATATACATAATCCAGACTCTGTGTATATTCCATCTTTACATGACTTATTATTTCTTTACTCCTTTTAAACTACAACTATCTGTACTCTGTCTCTTTGAAAACTTTACCTCTTCTTTTAAACCATTTAATTTTTATAACTATCTATACTCATTTTCTTTTCTCTTTCAAGCCTACATACATTTACCCATCACTGTGACTCATTTAGAGGTCTTTTATGTTTGAATCTGTCCAATTGTGTATCTGTAATTCTTTTCTGTGTTGAAGAGCTTTTAAAATTATTAGCAACTAGGTTGCAGCTGGTCTGGATGCTGGCTCTACATCTCTCCACTTTTAAAATGGTGGAAGTACCATTACTGCTAGCTCTGGGATCACCAGGTAGAAGCCACACTCAAATCTTTAACTCTGAGAATGAGCATGCATCACATTAACCCTTTATATTTGAGCAATAGCTAAATATGCCCTGCAGCACACTGTGAGACCTGAAAATATCTCTGTGTATGGTGGCAGAAATCTGCCATGTTCTCCTGCTTGTGCATGCCTAGTAGACCTGATCCTGCTACCTGCCCAGGTATGGAGCAGTGAGGTATGACTATGATCTCAGCTACTTTTTTTCATGGCTCCAAATGGGCACACAATCACCCAGGGCCACAAATGCAATTCAACTGTTCCTTAGCCCGAGTTCATGCTGGCGGCATGGCCCAGGAAATTGTCTTTGTAAACCAAAGGTATTTTTTCTGCTACCATTGTATCAGGAAAACCTCTCTTAAAGTAGCCATGCCTCTGCTTACTTCTAGCAAACAGAGCCCACCCAAGAAAATGCTGTAACCAAACCATGATTAACTCTGTTCTCTTGTGTCTAGGATTACTTTTTAAGCTTTATTAGGTTTTACATGGGTTTAGTCCACCAAGTTGGCATGCCAATTTGTAGTTGTGGGTTCATGCCTCACAATCAGTACCGATTTGTTGCAAGGAGGGCCGCTTGTTGATTCCCAGCTGCTCAGTCCCAAAATAATCACACAGAAACTGTATTAATTAAATCGCTGCTTTGCTCATTAACTCTAGCTTCTTATTGGCTAGCCCTTACATCTTAATTTAACTCATTTCTATTAATCTGTGTTTATCCACATGGCTGTGGCTTGCTGGCTAAAGTTCCATCCAGCTCGGGCAGGGCTACATGGTTTCTCCTAACTCTGCCTCCTTTCCCCAGCATTCAGTTTAGTACCCCACCCTCTGTTCTACCCTATCAGACCAAGCTAGTTTTCTTTATTCATTAATGGTATTCACAGCATACAGAGGAGGATCCCACATCACACCATGCTTGCTCTTGCACTCTTTCCAATACTGTATTACAGTAATCCCTGAGACTGTGGAAGATTGGCTATGGTTCTAATGCCAAGCTTTATTCATTTCTATTTTCTACACAAAAAAGGTCAATATGAGTTGTTTTAATACTCCATCCATTAGATATAGTAATAGGCATTTTTTCTAATGGTCTATGCTATTTAGTCATAGTTTTGTAGCTCAATCATGGCACCATGTATGGAGTTCATCTTGTAGTATGAGCTCTAAATTCAATCAGAGAGCAGTTTTTTAGTCTCAAAATGTTGAAGTCACTATTGCATCAGAGAGCATGTCTTGCCCAACCACCCAACCAGTCCTAAATGTAGCACACCAGGTTGACATTTATAATTGATGCTACTTTTCTGCTTTGTTAGCAAATATAGCATTCCCAACACTGTGAAAACAAACCAATAATGTTGAAGAATCCAAGTCAGAGGCAGCTTTATTTTACCATGTTTTATGCTTCAAAGATGTAACTTTTTGTCCATAGTATCTTACTGTTACATTCTGAAGGATATATTATTGGGATTGATTATAGCCTGTAGTTTTGGAGGTCTTTGGTATCTCACTGGTCAATGACTCCAAAAAACTAACTCATTCTTAATTCTGTGTTTTTTATTTGTTAACCTTTGATAAATAGGGGAGCATTATTGCCCCATTATAGGATAATTCCATTTTCACTCTTTTCATGTAGGTGCAGATATATTTTGAAATGATTTTATAGCAGTAGGCTTACATCTGACTTTTTTGAATTTTTTCTTTTTTAATTGATTTTTATTGAGCTATACATGTTTCTCTGCTTCCTTCACTGCCTCTCCCTCCCCCCTTCAATCAACCCCAAGTCCCCATTCTCCCAATTTACTCAGGAGATCTTGTCTTTTTCTACTTCCCATGTAAATTAAATCTATGTAAGTCTCTCTTAGTGTCCTCATTGTTGTCTATGTTCTCTGGGATTGTGGTTTCTAGGCTGGTTATCTTTGCTTTATGTTTAAAAATCACCTGTAAGTGAGTACATGTAATAATTGCCTTTCTGTGTCTGGGTTACCTCACTCAAAATAATGCTTTCTAGGTCCATCCATAATCCATTTTCCTGTAAAATTTAAGATGTCATTCTTTTAATGTTATTTTCTTTCCTGGCTTCTCCTTTCTATCCTGAAAAAAAAATTAGTTTCAAGAGGTCCTATTTATTAATTGTTAGAAAAAATCTGATAGTTTTGATGAAATTCCCTTAAAGGATTGTTTTCCTAAAATGAGGCAGACCAGGTGGACCTTACCCACATATGACTCATGTTCTCTAAAGAAGGGAAAACACAAGGAAAGGACCGTGAGAGGTAGTTCATTTTTCAACCACGGAAAGAGCTAATCAAACCCCTTAGAATCTGATCAGAAACTATTTTGGTTCATGTTGCTTTTCTTTTCTTTAACCTTTCCCTCTTTCAGACATGATCTGATACTCCAAAATTTGAATAATTATACTTTTTCTCCCAAGTAGCCAGGATTAGAGACATGTCTTTTGATCGCAAAGGGAGGGATTTATTTTTTGGTAAAATTTAGTGTGTTATGCAAAAATATTAAACCACCTCATGTAAACAAGTTCTCATTATTATAAGTTAGAGTTAGAAACAAGCATCAGAATTTGTTCTGCAGCATTTCAATGTATTTTAACCCAATAGTAATAATAAAATTTTTACTGCATTAATATCTACATTACAAAGAGAAAATTGAGTAGTTCATGTTTCTAGCTGGTTCAACACCTGAATACAAAGGCAGAATTGCTTTGTTGTGAAGATAACTGATAAAAATAAGCAAATAAAGTAAGATTTATGGCAAGGTACTATAAACTGTATATCAACAAACAAAGATCATGAAACCCCACAATCTTAATTTAAGAAAAAGAGAAACCATATAGACTTTGAAACTAATTTGGGCATATATATGCACATGTTAACACATCTAGTAGAACAAGCAAGGTGATACAAGGTCATAGACTGAAGGATCCCAAATCCCCCTAGAAAGACACTGGTCATCTCTAGAAAAGTTTATGAGGAACATTAAGAAGTGAGGAAGGAGAACTGAGAGAAAATGACATGAAAACTAATGTATGTATAAATTGTATTTGCCTTGACTCTTATGAAAATACTTTGGGAATCGAAAATAAAGACTTTGTTTTTCTTTGGGACTAGAAATACCATCTAATTTGAATGCTAATTTAAATGACTGAGAGGGCAACATATGTTTGGTGGTATAAGAAAGGAGGGCCATGACACTCTCAAGCAGAAAAGAGAATGGAACATCCTTCAGAAGAGTGTGGGAAGTTGAACTGAATCCTAGTAATGAGTAAGACTGAAAGAAGCTGAAACTAAGTGATTAAAGACCATCTGGAATGATCCATTGATGGCTGGAAGAATGGGCTATCAACAGGGCAGAGTGGGATGGGACTAGAAAAAGATCAAAATTGTTCTTCACAATTTAAAGTGAGACCAGCTGTTTTCTCTGTTTGCATTTAGCTGCATACATGAAGGGAGAAGACAGGAGAAACTTTTGATTCAGATGACACTCAAAACTATTGGCGGGCCAAGGAAGTAAAGAATTATTAATTTTTCTTTAATACTAAAGAATAAAATATCCCCATAAATAGATGATTTTTAGTGTTTTTAAATAACCATATGTACTGATATACTAAAGTATTTCCCTAATGTGGGGATCTTTATATTTTGCACATCATACATAATATTTCAAGTTATTGATTGTAGTCAGAGACTGCATGTTCATTTCCTGGCTACCTAGATACAAAATAATCACACAAAAACTATATTACTTGCAATACTGTTTGGCCATTAGCTTAAGTGTATTGCTAGCTAGCTCTTACATCTTGAATTAACCCATTTCTATTAATCTATACATCACCATGAGGCTTGTGGTTTACCAGTAAAGTTCTCTGGTGTCTGCCTCTTTTGGCAGCTACATGGCATCTCTCTGACTCCACCTTCTCTCCTCTATTTCTGCTTAGAATTCCCACTTTTGCTGCAATAAGCCCAAAGCAGATTCTTTATTGACCAATGGTAATAAAACATATTCACAGCATACAGAGGGGAATCCCACATCAATTGATTTTAAGACTACCAAGTGAGGAAAAAAAACTAAAGAAAAAAATGCAAGTCTTAATCTGAGAGGTCAAAGTCCAAGGATATTTAAAAGGAATATGATATTTGTCATGGCATTTGCCAAAGATGGTAAGGAACACTGCTCAAAGAACCCTGGATAAAACGAACAATGAAGACAAGTTTTTCAGTAGGAGACAGAAACTAGGTTCATCTCTAAAAAGACTGAGAAAAAGTAGAGAATAGTCTAAAATCCAGGGTGAAGTGATCAGTATATGGAATATTAGCTGACCTTTAGGGAAGTTCTTCATAAACAGCCCCATCAGGTTTTTTGGTAAAGGCAGTCAATAGCAATCAGACATCATATGCTGGGTGATGAAGTAGTCACTTCATCACTTTGGCAAACTACTCACAAGGATTCTAGCTTGTGAGATTCAGGTTTCTTGCTAAATACAGACTCTAAAATGGAAACCAAAGCTCAAGGTTTCATGCAACAAGCATAGGGCTCACAGGATCCTTACTCTGCTCTGGTCAAGAAGTTTATTCAAGAGTCAAACTCTTGTACAAATTTGCTCTATTGTGCAATTGTAATGTTTTCACTAAAAAACATGATTTGTCTATAAATAATTCATAATTAATCCACTTATATTAAAGTCACAGCAACAATTGTATTGTGTAAGTCACATAAAAGATTATCCTAAATATCTAGCACCAGTCTGTGATAAAAACATTAATTGCAAGATGTTAGATATTACTTATCTTTTTTTCTTAGATTGAATACAAAAATACCTTAAAATGCATTCAGAACTGAAAAGATTCCATATATTCAAATATGGCTTTTCCTTCACAAGCATCCCCTACTATTTTATGGTACAAAGTGCTTTATGATATAATGAATCTTCAGTATCCCTACTTAACAGCCTCATAATTGCAGTTATCATTTTGTCCATCTGACTTTAAAGCTGCAGAGCCATGTAAATCACATGGTTAGCACCACTGCTGTCTGCCAGTGTTACCAAAATCACATACCTTCTCTTTTGTATCTTGATTTGACAAAGTAGTTCCGGAAGTTTATTTATTTTTGCACTTCTGAGTTAATTTTTGCTGCTAAGTTTCATTTTGCAAAATTGTTATTTTATTATAACAATTGATATGCAATAGTGTTCCTCTGGTTATTAACAGATAAGTTAGAATTTTAAACAACATATCTATATGTAATATTGCAAAAATCGTACTGTTTGATTCCATCACTTGCAGGAACTGTGAAAACAAAACTATACCTAATTCATTTCTACACAACAAATAAATATTCTTTTGTGAATCTCATTAATGTGTATACTTGTATTTTTATTCGGACTTAATATGAGTAAACTCAATGTAACACAGATGCTTCCTAAGTAATAAAATAGTTATTAATATAAATATCTCCTCTGTTAGAATTTCTAAGGCGGGATGACACACTTTCACATCAACAAACACTTCCCAGAACAAAAAAATAAACCTTGAGCATACGTACAGTTTTCTTATTATGAAACTACTTAAAAGTGAAAGCTTTAAAAAGTTTTCTCTTAGTTGGGAATGGAGGTGATGGTGAATTTGCTCAATTCCAGGACTTTGGAGGCAGAGGTAGGGGTATTCCTGAGTTTCCAGAAGAGGCTAGCCATGTCTACAGAAAGAGTTCTAGGACAGCTAGACCTACACGAAGAAACACCATCTCAAAACAAATAAGCAAACAAAAAAGTTTTCTATTATGAGACATATTCATTTGTTATATTTACTGTTAAAGTATTATTTCAAAATAATGTTTTTATTTTATTTTAGCTATAAATAGTTTTTCAACTCAATTGTTGAGCAGGGCTTTTTAACCTTGCAAATGTGACAGGTGTGTGAACTATTTCCATTTATAGAAAAATAATGAATTGTATTTAATTTTGCCATGTTAAAAAGCCACAAAGAAAAGATCATTTTTATTAAGTTTGTGGTTTAGAATTTACTTTAAAATTATTGATTTTGTAGGGATACAAAGAACCTACTTAAATATAGTCAAGGCAATATATAGCAAGCCAACAGCCAACATCAAACTAAAAGAAGAGAAACTCAAAGAGATTCCACTGAAATCAGGAAGAAGACAAGGTTGTCTACTCTCTCCATATCTATTCAATATAGTACCTGAGGTTCTAGCTAAAGCAATTAGACAACAAAAGGAGATCAAGTGGATACAAATTTGAAAAGAAGTCAAACTCTCACTATTTGCTGATCATATGATCTTTACACATGTGACTCCAAAGATTCTATGAAGGAACTTATACAACTTATAAACACTTTCAGGAATGTAGTAGGATACAAGATTAACTCAGAAAATCAGTAGCTCCCCTTTTTACAGTTGATAAATGGGTTAAGAAAGAAATCATCCTTTACAATAGCCACAAGTAACATAGAATATCTCAGAGTAACTCCAACCAAATGAGTTAAAGATCTGTATGGCAAGAACTTTAAGTATCTAAAGAAAGAAATTGAAGAAGATATCAGAAAAATGGAAAGATCTCTTATGTCCTTGGGTATGTAGAATTAACATAGCAAAAATGGCAATCTTATCAAAAGCAATCTACAGATTCAATGCAATACCCATTCAAATCTCCCAAAAATCTTCCCAGACCTTGAATAAACAATACCCAACTTTGTATGAAAAAGCAAAAAATCCAGGATAGCCAAACAATCAAGGACCAGTAAAGGAACTTCTGAAGACATCGCAATCCCTGACTTCAAATTCTGCCACAGAGCTTCAGTACTGTAACAGCCTGCTATTGGCATAAAAACAGACAGGAGGAACAATGATACTGAATAAAAGACTTGGATATCAGTCCACATATCTACAAACACCTGATTTTTGACAAAGAAGCAAAAAAAATATACAATGGAAAAAAGAAAACAATTTCAACAAATGATGCTGACTTAACTGGATATCAATGTATAAAGAAGATGTGGTACATTTACATAATGGAGTATACACAGCAGAAAAAATGACATCTTGAAATTTTCAGGCAAATGGATGGAGTTAGAAAACATCATATTGAATCAGGCAACCCAGACCTAGAAATAAATATAATATGTACTCACTCATAAGTGGCTTTTAGGCATAAAGCAAAGAAAACCAGCCTACAATTTGCAATCCTAGAGAACCTGGACAGAAGAGAGGATCCTAAAAGAGTCGTACATGGGTCTAATCTACATGGGAAGTAGAAAGAGATGGGATCTCCTAAGTGAATTGGGAGTGTGGAGATCATGGGAGAAGGTGGGGAGGGAGAAAGGAGGGTAACAGAGAAAAATATATAGCTCAATAAAACAGCAAAAAAAGAAAAAATAAGATAGGTATTTCAGTATTCATCTCCTTGCTAAAGCAAAATACCTCAGCTTAAGGTAGCATTTGATGATTGCCACAAGGCAGTCTCAACTGGCTCAATATATTTTAAGAATATATCATTTAAATTTTTTTCTGACAATATTATTGAGTAAGGGACATGTGTATGTCATGTGTTGTGCCCATGTAAAGGTCAGAGAACAACTGTTGGGAGTTGGTTTCCTTCTTCCATTGTGAGATCCAGAGGCTGAATTCAGATTGTTAGGTTTGTACTGCAAATACTCACCACTGTAGCTTCTTTCCAGCTCATTTTTTATTTCATCATTTAAGAAAAGACACTAACATTGATATAGGCATTTATGACATTTTACCTATTTACCTATTTTAAAATTTTAGTTGTTATAAATCATATGGATAATTGGACTATTACTATATTTTCAATGATGTTGCAATAAGTATATATTTGGATTAAACATGGATTTGATTCTATGTACATAAGGCTTATAATTTAACACAGTGAATCCCTCAGGTGTATTTGAGCAAAAAACTGCAATTGTTTCAAAGTCACAGGTTAAAATGTATGTGAATTTCTTTTTTTTTTTTTTAAGCTTAGAAACATTTCCATTGGTTGCTGCACAGATAATAACCTTCAGCATGTGGTCGTGAATTAAATGCAAAATAACATCAGGAGCCCTGCTTCAAGAAACAATTAGACCTTCTGTGGAGTCATTCAGTGAAATTACATTATTGTACTCAACTGAGAGGAGCTGTGCAGAATGTATTTATAAAATATAATTGCAGGGACAGCTGGCCTAAAAAAGGAGGAATCTTAATAGTATATGTTGTTGAGGTAGTTGGCTGCTTACTCCCATTATGAGGATGGCTGATAAGAAGAACAGCCATTGTTGCATGGGAAAGAGAAATTAATTCAGGAGAATAATGATGCAGCTTCTCCTGTCATTTAGATGAATTTTAAAATGTACTGTTAGTCATGCAAGCAGCATGCCTGGAGGATTTCTGCTTCTTGTTCTTATTCCCGAGGCCACAAATCTTCTGCATGGTTTTTCTCAGTTGGCTTCTTCTTTTATTTTCTTGACTTCCCTCCTGTAATGTAAACACGAGGAAGAGAAAATGGATGAATAACAAAGGAGAGGCAAACAAAATAACTCCACTCCTTCTACATAAAGGTTCGCCAGGGAAATGGTATCACACTGAGAATTTATGAATAGCTCCATAATGGTATTCATTCAAACCAAAGGGGCGACCTACTCTATGGTTCACACTTTTGTAGTCAATTTCAATTTTACATGACAGCCTTCTAGATTTTTGCTGTTGTTGTTGTTGTTTTTGTTCCTATTCTTTGCCAAACAGGGCAATTAATTTATCACTAAAGCTTTTCAATGCCTTTAGAAATTTGCATTTGCTAAAGTAAATATCTTCAAATTTCCATAATCATGAATGACACATATCATTACATGAAATATGGAAATTAAGGGTCAGTGACATAGTTAAACCACTTATAACCATTGCTGAGGATCTGAGTTTGATACCTCAGGCCCACGAGGTAAAAGGAGACATTCAACTTGTCACCTTCTACCAGTTTTCTTCTGACTTCCTTGTTCACATGAATGCTTGTAAATGTGTGCATGCTCACAAGCACACATAAATTAAAGTAATAAATTAAAAAAAAATTAATTTGGAATGTAATATTTTATTCTAAGTTTAGTGTTATCTAAATTCAACAAAATTCAGAAGGAAACAATATTTTTAATATAGTTGATTTTTAACTGTAGAGACAGTCATAGTTCAAGTTTGAGTGACATTTAAAATTAGCTTACTTTAAAATAACTATTAGTTATAAAAGTGAATTTTAACAACTGCTTGTAGGAAATACCATGGAATCTTTAGCATTAAAAAAATATGTGGGCTTTTTTTTTAAATTTTAGAAATCATTTTTTCTAGTTTTAGACAATAGCAAGATAGTATACTCTTAAATAATTAGATTAATTTTTAGTTAATTAGAATAATTTGCATGTTCCTTTGTAAAAGAAAGTTGATGCTTAGGTAAGATAGTTAAGGCAAATTTTCATTTTTTTCAACCAATGTATGTATAATGGCACAGTAAATGTTCTGTATAGTAAACAAAACAAATTAACTGTACTTTGGGAAGTGATGACCAACAAAGAATCCAAGGAGAGTGTTATCCAATGCATATGCTAAACAATGGATAGGCTACTTTAAGTGAATTGGTGAGGGGATATCTTTTTGTGGATACTTTATACAGAATTCTGTCTTTTCATAACTCTTTAATATTTTTATCATTCTGAAATACAGAGGAAACAAAGCCAATCTCAAATTAAAGTACAAGTGACAGAATTTTGTTTCATATGTTACAGGAATTCGAATCAAACCCCTCTCGGGATGAGACCATGTGAGGGCGACTCTACCTGCACTGGCATGTACACAACTCATACACATATGAACATCACAAAGCAGACAGAAAATTCTGTCTAACACCTATCTATGTATGTGTCATCATAAATCTGTATATGAATGTATACCTATATATGTGTACACACATATAAAAGCATGAAGAGCTTCAATTATTTGGGAGGGAATGGGGGAACATGGGAGGATTGGAGGGAGAAAGGGGAGACAAGAAATGATGTGAATACAGTATTTATAAATAGAATTCTCAAAAACAGAAGCTATTGACTGAGCAGAACACTGACTCCTGCCATTCCAGGAGCTAAGAATGTCATTAGATAGCATCTTGGGTCTATAGCTCTCCCTCTCATTGTACCTGCCTTTCTGGTGTACCCATCAATGCATTTTTATTTAATTTTTATTAACATTTTTCATTTATTTTACCTAATGACAACAGTTTCTCCTCCTTTCTCTCCTCCCGCTGCCTCCCCCCACCAACTCCCTTCTACCTGTTTCCCCATCCACTCCTCCTCAGTCTCCATTCAGAAAACAACAGGCCTCCCATGGGCTTGAGCAAAGCGTGGCACACTGAGTCCAGGCAGGACCAAGTGCCCCTCCACGCATTAAGGCTGAGTGTGGTAATACAGCATGGGGGAACAGATTCCCAAAAGTCAGCTAAATGCCGCAGACAGGTCCTGATCTCATTCTTAGGAGCCTTACAAACAAACAGACCATGTTACACAACTGTCAAAGTCATGCAGTGATCATAGGTTGTTTCCATGCAGGCTCCCTATTTGAGTACAGAGATCATGTGCTCCCAGGAGCTCTGGTCAGCTATCTATGGGTTCCCCTGTCATGACCTTGACCGCTGCCTCAGCTCTTAATAATTCTTTTTTCAGGAGGAATCCCGGAGCTTGGATCAGTGCTTGGCAATGGATCTTTGCATCTGCTTCTATCAGTTATTAGATAAAAGTTCTATAATAACAATTAAGGCAGTTACCATTCTGATTATAGTAGATGGCTAGTTCAGACACCTTTTCCACTATTGCTAGGAGTCTTAGCTAGCATCATCTTTCTAGTTTCCTGGGAGTTTCCCTGGCACTACCTGAAATGCCCACCTCATCTGATGTCTTTTTGGTTACTCTCCCCCTTCATCCAGCCTCTAACCTGCCTTCCTTGCCCAGCCCACCCAACATCTCAAGTTTCTATTCCTCCAGCCCCCCAACCCCTACCACCAGTTTACTGAGGATATTTCTTCTATTTTTTTTTTCTTCCAGGGAAAACCATGCATCTATCTTTGGGCCCTTTTTGTTTTTTAGAGTTTCTGCAGCTGTGGATTGTAGGTTGGTTATCCTGTACTTCACTCTTAATATCCACCTATAGGGAGTACATATCTTGTTTGTCTTTGTCAGTCTGGGTTACCTCACTCAGAATGATTTTTTTTCTAGTTCTATCCATTTTCCTTCAAATTTCATAAAGTCATTGCTTTTTATGGCTGAGTATTACTCCATTGTGTAAGTGTACCACATTTTCCTTATCTCTTCTTCAGTTGAGGGACATCTGGGTTGTTTCTCCCACATCTGTTAGAGGGTTGATTTCTAAACAACAAAATACCAAATAATCCAATTAAAAATGGGGTACAGATCTAAACAGAGAATTCTCAACCAAAGACTCTCAAATGGTCAAAATACACTTAAAGAATTGTTTAACATCTTTAGTCATCAGGAAAATACAAATCAAAATGACTCTGAGATACCATCTTATATCTGTCAAAATGCCTAAGATCAAAAACATTGATGATAACTTATGTTGGAGAAGATGTGAAGTAAGGGGAACACTCTTCCATTCTGGTTGGAGGTCAAAATTGTGCAGCTACTTTGGAAATCAATATGGCAGTTTCTCAGAAAAATGGGAATCAACCTACCTCAAGAACCAGCTATACCACTTCTGAGCATATACCCAAAGGAGGCTCAATGACACCACAAGGTCACATGTTCAACTATGATCACAGCAGCATTATTCATATTAGCCAGAATACTGGTGTATTTTAAAGTTGCCTTGATTTATGACTTTTTTTTTTGTAAAATAAAGACCCTGAATATAGAATTTGGAGTAACCTAAACTTGTATTCTCATGCCATGGTCACTTAAAGTGGCCCATTTAAAATAAAAACAAACAAATAAAACAACAACAACAAAAACCCTATCTCTCACACCCTTTAAGATGAGAGCTCTTTTTATATCAACAGTTTTCATAGGGCTACTTATAGGAGTATGGGTGACAGACTATATACAGAATTATGGTCATTTCACCAGCTGTGATTTAGACAGCTAATCAGACTTGAAGGCCTTTGGGAATGAACATTCATAGCTGTGGTCAGACCCCATTTTACCATTTACCATATGCAAAGGTGGCCGTATAGGGGCTTTGTTGAGGCTCATTAGGGAGCAGTTACTTTCCTCTGATTTAATAATTGCATTATTAGTTTTACTTCTGGCCCTGAGCTAAAAGATTCTAATCTGCTCCAAAGATTAGAACATGCATACTTTCAATCACTTGGTCAAAGAACTACCAGAAAGGAAAAGCTGACTTTCCTGAAGACTTGCTAACAAAATGGGAAGAAGAATTTTCCCCTTCAGTGCTAATAAGTAGTCTTCAAGCCTACTTCTAAAGTTACTTTAATTCTTTTGTTAACAAGACTAAGAACCCACACAAGGGGATCCCATTTTCCAGGAATAATTACGCCACTTAAGGGAATACTTGTCCATCCCCCAGTTTCCACTGAATGCCTATCAATTCTCAGGGAGAAGTGAAGCCCAGTTAGCCCCATCCCACTGCACAACAAGGATGTTAAGGAATGTAATCTTTGCACAGGTCTTGTGCAGGTGATCATGGTTGTCCTTAAAAAGGGATGGTATTTGCTCAGGACCCCCAACACCAAGTTCTCAGCACAGAGGAAATTTACCCCAGAGACAAAAGAACAGGGAATAAGAGACAAAGACAGAAGATAAAGACAGGGGGATGGGGGAAAGAAACAAGAAAGGGAGAACAGGGTTGTGTCCCAGAGGACTAAGGACTCTCTGCATACAGAGGACACAAATATTGCCTATAGGAAAATGGTGGTTTATAAAGATAAAAGGGGAAACCCTGTGTTTGAATGAGGTGTTTAATTTTACTTAGGCATGTTAATTAGGTGAACCAAAGGGGGCTTTTGATTGCTGGACTTCAAGGCTTTGGCAGCTGGAACTTGGAAGTCACTTTAAGGAAGAGGAAGTGGCCAAATAAGGGAATAGACCTTGGGCTATTTAGGAATGTATTTATTAATGAGCTAGCTTTAGGAATGTAGTCTAATGGATTTTAGCAAGGCAGAGGGATTAGGTGAGAAGGACAAGGCCTGCCAAACCTATGTTTGCTATGCTAGAGCCCCTTCAGTATAGAACAAAAAATGAATGAGAGAGAAAGAGAGGTTAAATCTGAAACTATAAGATAGTACAAGGATATATCCTCTGTGTAAAAGACTGGATTTGGTTCCCAAATGGCAACAAAAATAATAAGACAAGCAGTAGAATGTAATATTTACTGAAGTTTATGTTCTCATAAAGTCTAAGCAGAAAAGCATTTAACATGTTTAGGAAGGTCATTTGAATTTGTGAAATTCAGCAAAAGCTGTTATATTATTTTGATTCCACAGAGTTTCATTAGAGGCTGTTTTCAACCTTCGTGGGCATCACATAAAGTCCACAGGTGTGATGGCTAATCTTGGTTGTCAAATTGACTATGTCTGGAATCAACTAAAACCCAAGCAGCTGGGTACAGCTTTGAAGGATATTGCAGATTAGATTATCTGAGATGAGAAGACCCATTGTAAATCTGGGCCATGCTTTTTGGTGGCAGCCTAAATAAAAGCACACAGAAGAAGAAAGCATTAGGGTTTTGGCTGTTTGCTGTCAATCCTGTTGGCAAGTCCATTTATACTGCTCCTGAAAACTCCTTCACTGGAGTTAGAACCAACTTCTTCAGGATTCCAACTTCTTCAGAATTCCAGCATAGACTGAAGATAGCTCTTGGGAATTCCCTGGGACTCTAATACTAGATTGGGACTGCTGGGACATCCAGGCTCATGACACAACTACCAAATCCATGGTCTTTCAGTCAGGAGAGAGCTGTTGTTGAATCACTCAAACCACAGCCTATATACGCCTCTAATATGTCCCTACCTGCTGAGTTTCCCAGCTTTGCTGAGCAGTCATCCATGCTGGGGGTGGGCCCTGGTAATGCAGTTGTCTTTAAGACATTTCTGCTCCTGTAGATAACCCCTCACACAAACTCCTAAATAACAAATATTTCAGTTCACCAAACTGGACTTTGGTCATATCATGTCATGATAATATATATGCATATGTATTTTTCTTTCTCTAGGTTCTGTTCTTTTAGAGAACCCTAACTAATAGAATAGTCACTAACAATGTTTTCGTCCTGCAAATTGCTAAGGAAGAAGATTCTGCCTGCTGGCATCACACATAAAAGAGACAAATACGCACAGCAATTCATACATTAAAGAGCTAGATTTAGTCTTTCCACAGTGTAAACATATTTTAATACAGCTTCTTACAAATTTTAAGTATCAGTTTGTTTGATTTAAGAATACATCAATTTTAGCATTCTTTACTTCTTCCAAAAATGGTGTAACAACTGACTTCTGCAAATGATCTCATTTTAAAATAATTGTCCAGATATTATGTGTATATAAATATATAGTATCCAAATCTCATTATGAATTATTCTTCTTGTCCCTCTTGAACTCTAAAACTTAAGCATAAATTTGAGAACCATTCTTTGGGATGCTATGAACCATCACCCCAATCAATGTGGCCTCTCATTCTTATGTCTCCTTTGGTAGATAGCTAAGTATGAAACAAGTCATTCATCAAGCCAGCTTCATTTTCAAAAAAATAAAATTAAAATAATTCTATTCATTTTATAAATATGGAGCAGCTTTTATTGGTTTTCGTTTACCAGATCTGCCTAAATACTCTTTGTAGATACACAGATTCTTAACTTGGGAGGGGGGGGTTACAAGATTTTATAAGAATTGGCTTCTGCTGGAGGCTCACAGTTAATAATTGAAGTTATTCTTACACTCTGTATAAAATACTTTGTCTATGATATTCATACAACCAATATTTTTCTATTGTATCTTAAATTGTTACGTTAAATTTCAGCAACAGTTTTGTCTTCATTTCATCAATTTTCTAAACTGTCCAAATCCCTAGGGGTTTTGTTTGTTTGTTTGAGACAGGATTTCTCTGTAGTTTTGGAGACTGTCCTGAAACTAGCTCTTGTAGACCAGACTGGCCTTGAACTCATAGAGATCTACCTGCCTCTGCCTCTTAAATGCTGGGATTATTATGCTCCTTGTGCTGGCCTAAGAAAATAACATCATTCTCACTAAATATCCCCAGGAAGGATGACCTTGAACAGGAAGTTAACATAATCACCCGTTCTCTTTGAAAGGCATCTACAGTTTCATATTAATTATACAACTGATGGGTAATTACCTTAAATATCTTTGAAAAGTGTGACTTACAATGATCTGCTAGCATTTAAACACATAAACATATAACCACCTAGAGATGAGAATAATGCTGCCCATTCTTACAGGAATATTTGAATCTAGATATATGAGCATTCTGGAAACCCTAATTGATATTTCTTTTCATTTCAAACTATGTATCTCTTTATTTTGGGACCTCTAGCATCATGAATGTCAATTTATGAGTATCAAATGAGTGAATTATGGACAAAATACACAGTAAAAACTTTTCAAAAACATTGGCTTTTTTTTTTAGATTGGCCATATTTATTTTCTGAAATCTGAATGTTCTTTCATATCTTTTTTTTTTAGATTGGCCATATTTATTTTCTGGAATCTGAATGTTCTTTCATATCTATGGAGCATTAAAAAACAAAAACTAAACTCTTACTGGTAAACAAGTCAAAAGTTCCAGTCATGTTCTGCATATATCTCAGCAATCATTAAGACTTCGTATTTCTCTGAGGAAATTTTTGTGGGATAAGGGAGATCCGTACTCATTCCACAAGGATTATCACATTCCGAGGTGCTCAAAAAGGCAGTAAATGACACATTTAAAACTTAAATGAATCTGCTTGACTTTCCTGGCCGGATTAGGGAAAATATAAAGAAAACAATATCAAAATAAAAACATTGATGACAATAAATTTTGGAATTTTTAAAATTAATATACTTTTAGTGACCAAAGGAAAATATTTCAGAAGGGAGAAAGGACACATTTTTAAAGAAAGAACAATTCATGTGCTCAGATGTTCAAGAGATCAAACTGAAAATGAAAATATTTAAAATTAGTTAAAATATAAGATAATAGTATCTCGATTATTTTATAGTTAAATGGAGTAGTATTTAGGAGAACATGGACTTCATAGATATGTAAGACATACATTTAACCATAACTGACAATGTAATGTTGGGAAGACAATCTGTCATTTAAAAAATATCCACTTTATAAAACTTTCAACATAATTTCACAAGTGACACATAATATTAAGAAAGATGTTAAAATCTTTCCATTAAGTTATCATCAATGATATGAATATTTTCATAAAATAAAACAGAATTGTTAAAGTAATTAATTCTTTATTCCTTATGCCTTATTAGAGCAAAGCTTTTCTTGTGCAATTGTCGTTGACACGTCACTATTTGCTTTCTACTCAGGCTGTATGTGAATTGACTGCAAGAATCTTAGGTTTGCTTTTCTGTGATATTTATCTGCTCTGATTATTTGGGGTTTAAGTTTAAATTATAAGTTGAAAAAAAATTTTCTTTGCAAACACTATAACCTGATCTCATCCCAGTATGTCCAATCTTAGGACTTCAGGATGCATGGTGCCCAGGCAACCCATGAATGCAGCAGAATACAAAACAATAAACTTAACATGATGTGTAAGAAATTTCATGTTGTTTGCTGTAGCTTCACTGCACAGTTCTGGAGAGTTAATTATAGAGAACAGCATCCTGTCTTGATATCAAAAGTTGAACACACCTGCTTCTTTTCTTTAAGAGCCCTTTCCAGGTAAACAAAATTGTCTCCATGTATTTTGCTCGCTTTTGGTTACTTAACCAGTAAATATAAAAGCCCAACATCTGCGGTTATCTAAAGATATTTGATGTTGGGTGTGCATGTGAAACTTCAAGAATTGTTAGCCCCCTCTTTTGGCAGGACTCCAAGAAAACGTTATAAATTCCCCAAGGCTGAGATCACATGCTTTTCATCTTGAGTGTAGCACAATTTCTGACACATAGTAGGCTGTTAAAGAGGTGTGCTGAATGGAAAATAACCAATGGGCTAAATGTTCTTAGCCCTTCTGATTTAGCAGTTGGAGGCTGTTTTTGAGACGGAGTGTGATGAATATACTCATTGATGACAGCAGCAAATAGTTTCCTTTGACCCAACTTCCAGGATGTTGGACAGGTATGTTCATTCTCCGCTTCATTGATGTTTGCTTTTAAAAACAAGCACCATGGAAGGCTTTGGTTAAATCTCAAAGAATTTATAATTGCCTTCCTATTTTTTTTTCCTTTGAATCTCCTGCATGCTGAATTTTCTATCATTTAGATACTATTTATAGTCTTTGTACAGGATGCCTGCGGTTGTAAGTACTTGTCTTAAATCAGTTCACACTATTGAATTCACATTCAATAATCTTTCAATCATGTATCAACCATAAGACCACAAGTGGTTATTGTTCATATTAAGTCTAGAAATGTTAAAAAATTATCTATCACAGTTCATTCTATTGATAATAATGCTATATTTGAAAGGCACTGAATTATTATCTTCATGCCATAGTCATGCCAAAACACAGTGGCTGGGATTTTAATAGCTGCACTATATTTATTGTTACTTTTTCACTTGATCTCTTTCTGCCTTCCTCTGCCTCTCTCTCTCTTTCTGTATGTGTGTTTTCTACTGCATTTTAGACAATTTATTCTTTATAATTCTCTAAAGTAATTCTTTTAAATGTAGAACCAAAAGCACATGACTGGAAATGCCAATTTTCTCTTAGTCTTTTGTAGCTTATGTATTTCAATACTTTCAGTGCGTAACATTTTTTCTTACTTTCTGCATTCTTAAGCCTGGACTATAAAGTCTAAAGATACAGACAGATCTTGTTCATTTTTCAGCAGCAGACTTGTTGTTCATACGTTAACTGTTTTTGCACTGACTGTGCCTCCCTGTTCCCGCAGATACCGGCACTGTCCTGCTGGAGAACTGCGGAGTTGTTACTGATATTTTATTGTTTAATAGCAAAGGCCGGTTTCTTTATGTTTCCATCATACAGTTCTTTCATTATCATAAGTCACTATACCACTAAACATTCTATAAAAAAGACTAAATTATGGAACAAATCTGAGTCCATTACTGGCTTCAATTGGAAGAAAACACATGTGTTTAAATTACCCACCAAAAGTGATCAAATTAATTCTTCAAATGGTATCATTCAGATAGGAGGAGTGGTGAAGCAGGCTCTCTGAGAGTAGCAATTATATTCCTATTATGTCATTTGGAGGCTCTTAGCTGTTTCTGTATCAAGACCCACATCCTAGCCATCCTAACAGAACAGCCTGTTTCTGAGGGAAAGCAAATAATGCCCTTTTCGGGCTTTTGCATTTTTATTATGTTTACAGGTTTCCTTTTTACAAAGCTAAACAGTAATCCAGATAATTGCTATATTCAAAGCAAGAGACATGACCATATTATCCAAAAGGCATTTTATTATTATTGATGTAGAACAGCTAAGTTGGCAAAATCACTGTAAAACCTCAGTTCTTTACCTTTAGTTCTATTCTTTTACTTTGAATACCAATTTTCTTTAGACTGTCTAGATATACAAATGCACTGACCACATAAATCAATGTCATTGGATTTATAAGTCAAAAAATCTACTTTGTTTTAAAATATTCCTGATGTGTATAGGAATAGCAAGCCCTTCATCAGTTAATTTGTGTTTGTGTGGAATAAATTAGACAGCAAGTGGACAAGCATAACCCATTTCAGCAGTGTGTCAGCAAAACCCAATCACTGAAGCTGTGGTTCCTGGTGAAGAGTCAAAGGTACCTTTTGAGACATTATAAATGTCATGGGAGAGAAAGATCCTTCCTTTTCTTTTTTTTTTCTTTTTTTATTTTATTTTTTTAATATAATTTTTTTATTGAAAAAAAAA
>NW_026067944.1:15371729-15389586 GCF_014885135.2 Alexandromys fortis
TAATTAAGGGAGCCATCTTAGGGTTGGCAAGAGATTTGGTGCTCCCAGGTGCCCAGGGCGATGTCCCCAGTTAGTTCCTGGGGCAGCTGAGGACAGAGAACCTGAAATGACCCTATCCTATAGCCATACTGATTAATATCTTGCATATCACCATAGAACCTTCATCTGGAGATGGATGGAGATAGAGACAGAGACCCACACTGGAGCACTGGACTGAGCTCCCAATGTCCCAAGGAGGAGCAGAAGGAGGGAAAATATGAGCAAAGAAGTCAGGACCTCCTTTTCTTTTTAACAATCTCTTATTTTAAAAGAGATAAAGATTCTATGGAAATACCAGGATTCCCATTTTTATTGGGAAAGATGGCAAGAAGGAAAAGACAATGATTAAGAAATATCGACATCTCTTAGGAAATGTTTTTAAATCAGATATTTTCAAAGAATTTATAGTTTCTAATTCTGAGTAAATTAGTATCTAAATTACAATTATTTTGCTTTTATTAATTTGCCATGATTCAACATGCAAAATTATAATCATAAGTCAAACCAATGATGAATTAAATGCATATGGTATACTCAACAATAGACAAAATGCTCCAACAATTTCAAGAAACTGACCTAAGAGATCTATGTAGCTCACATAAATTAATTTACAATGCAAACGCCAGTGTAATCATCTGATTTAATCGATTTCTTTTGAGGCAACAAGAAGATGAACCATATTGAGTTTGATATCATTGTCTAACAATTCTCCTCTCTCTCACTTTTGAAAATCCTCAGTGGGACTGCTTGGAAGAAGCAGCAAAATAACAGCAATGAATCTCTCTTTAGGGCACTGTTGGTGATTAGTCACAGGGACTTAACTACCAAATCTGCAGTGCTCTACTTTTTAAAAGAAAATATCTCATCCATTAGTCTCGTTTCAATCTTCCTTCTGCTTACAGTGTTAATTAAATTGTCTCTGCTTGGTGTGGTAATCTGGGGTTCTTTGTTGACATGATCTGACCAGAGAGAACATAGCTCACTACCCCCATAGCCAAAGGTCATTAAAAGTTTCCTTCCATTATCTATGGATCAAATCCTTTATCGCTTTGTGTTGGGATCTAGCAACCTTGTTGTGTGCCCATTCTATGTATGTGGGGTATCTGTCTCCATAAAGTCATGTGAAGAAGACCCAACATGGGTGGGGACTATCTCCCAGAACCATGGATTAGGCATGAAATACTCCCAAACCCATGTTTTTACAGGAGATGCATTTTTAAGCAGGGAAGAAAAGTTAAAGTGGCTGCTTTCTGACTCAAGCAGAAAACAACAGCAAATGGCTTTGCAGGTGTAATTTTTAAGAAGAGAAAAGGGAGATCTATGTTAGGATGGGCTAGGATGTGGTGATAAAGGAGACAGAGGATGTGGAAGAAGGGGAAGGAAACAAGGGAATGTGCAGGGGTATTTGTTCCAGAGGGAGAAAGAACTGCTAATGGATAGAAAGGGGACAGATGTGGCCCTTAGGCAAATGGTTGTTTACAAGGATAAAAGGAGAAACGGTGTTAGGATGAGGTATTTAATTTTAATTGGGCATGTTACTTAGGTGAGCCAAAGAGGGCTTTTGATTGTTTGACTTTAATACTTTATTTCTTTAATGCTTGACACTTCATATGGCTTCAACATAGCCAATAACACATTGTATGCGTAGCTTTCTATGACTTCAATGTTCCTGAACACACCAACAACCATGGAGGCGATAACCACTGGGCAATGGGGAGGGCATGCTGGATAACTATTTCTTGGCAGATGGTGCTCCGACCTTAGTTATGCTGCCTAATGGTTTCACCTCATTACTTAGAACAATGTTATTGCTAACCAGTATCTGATGACAATTCAGAGTAAGACGTATTTCCCAACCTGAGATTTCACAAACCCCAAATCACCACAACACAAAGACTAAACAATTCTGAAGCATATGTTAACAGCCTCTATTTTTATGTAAGCAGGGATGTGTAGCTAGTTTTTCAAATGGATATGCCGCAACCAATGACGTGGGCTTTAGCACACTGCCTCAGACACTGTATTTGTGCCAATCTTCTTGTTCAGACTCACTACCAATGCAAGAACCCCAAATATAGCTACAGAATATGGGTGACCTACATTGTTTTGGTCAAGTTTTAGGCATTTTAAACCAATCATATTATCAATGTCAATCACAGAACATTTGGTGTCATACCAAAACAAAGTATATGCTAAATGGTTCATCATAATTTTCCTGATCCTAAAGATCAGAGCTAGCTATCACTGTTCAGAAGAGCTTTTAATCCAAAGTTATTTTTCTGCATCCATTCAAAATAATCTCTTGGTCTTTGCCTGCACAGTGATTCCTTCTGGCTGGAAGTTGGTCTTCTTAATTATTTGATCATGCTTTCCAATCATATTACTCCGTCTAATAAAATATTTGTCAATGACCATCCAGTAGACTCACTAACTGATGCAGTCCACAGGTGTCATTCCTGGATAAGCCATTCTTTTCAGGGCAGTATTAGCTCTCCCCTCTTCAGGTCTATCTGAACAGAGTATCATAGTCTGTTGCATCAAAGTGCATATATCAAATGTCTTGAGAATGAGCAAACAGTAAAAGTTACAATGGTCCTGAAGATGCATGGGTTTTATGATTCATTTGCAGGTCATACCCATGACACTGGACCGAGAGCAAGACAGAATTGACTGTATCTACTATTATCAAGTGGTGAACAACTGCTACATGTTTTTTCCATCTGTCTCAAGCACTGAGCCTTTGAGATAGACACACAGGGGACCATCTAATGTCAGAACACAGCCAGGGCAGCATTTAGATGCATTGCTTGGACAGGAAATGAATTCATGGTATAATTTCCTATCAAGAAGCAGAACAAATCCTGCTGGGCATGTGCAGTAATAGGATCCCAGGGTGTTTTCACACCCAGGAGAAAAGCCATGATTCTGAAATGCACATTCATTGATGTCTTCACAGGAGTTTCTGCTTCTCTACAGCCCTGCATGTTCAGGTTAACGTCTCAAATTACTGGATTTAGCGTAAAGTATATTTGCATCTTTAATTAGTGACATCTGTAGATTGTATAACTTAAAGATAGCTAATTTGTGGCTTAGAGGTTTAGATGCTAGCTGGCTCTGCCATGTAACTCAATGTGAATAAATGATATTTATCTAAGCATTTTGAGTTTCTGCATTTTATTTGAAGAGGTTGTAGTAACAATCTTTGATTCATTTACTTTATAAAAGCTATCAAGTATATGGCGTACTTTGAAAAGAGAACAAAATCCTTATAGCAAGCTACAAAAGAGTTTTTATTTTATTTCCATTCTCAAAACTCAAACAAGCTAATTTTTGATATCTCTTGGCCACTGAAGTCTTTATTACTGATTTTACTTATGAATGGAAAATGAAATCTATTTAGAATTGTCCTTATTTGAATGAAATTATTGGCTTGCTATCTTGTTTGTTTTTAGAACTTTTAGAATTTTCTATATCCATTTCAAAAATATCAAGAAAAAATTTTCTTTCAAAGTTTTAGAGACACTGGAGCTGAAGAAATCATGCACCTGTTCTAACTCCAGAGAGTTAAGCTGAAACCGCCTTGTCCATTTCCTCATCTGCTCATGTACTTCAATGATACTGACTGTATTGTCCACCTGTATGCATGTACATTTATTCCTGGGTGCCAGTGTGCTTATTGGTACTTTTGCAGTCATAATAAATGTTTTGTTCACCTTCAATATATACTATGTAAGCCTTCAATATATAAACAATATGACATATAAAAATTTTCTAATGCAAGTATCCAGGATGGTAGCCCTGGAAAGCGTAATGCAGTAGAAACAAACAGCCTACAAAAACCAGTATTTTTAAAAGACACACATGTTATGTTGCCATATAACATGTGTCCTCCTGTATAGGAGATCAAACGGCAGTGGAAACGGTATCTGATAGCAATACCGGGACCAATTAGACATAACGGGGGCAGAGGTGATTAATAGACAGAAAACACCTGTTGGTACAACACAACTTGCTCCAAACCCTTTGTGGATTACGCTGGAAAGATCAGGGGAATTTGGACTCTCCTATAATTGATATTTCAGCTACAGAGGCAGCACAAACTTGCATTCAAGCTCGAGGCAGCACTTGGAAAAATTATACATAATATTAAGCAAGTATCCTGAGGTTCAAGAAGGAAACGATTTTTTAGTAAAATTACTTTTCAGAATATGTATCACTTCTTGTACTGTTGAAGACACAGTTTATCCTTAAAAATAACAGAAGAAATATTTTAGTGAAATGGTGTCAAGATAATAAATCATGATCTCCATACGTTTCTCTTAAGAACTGATGGATGGTAACATTTATACACTGGCCAGATCCAAGCAGTTGCGGTTGATTTGTATTAGTAGTTAGTTAATTATATTGCAATGGGGTAATTTTTAATTAATTATTTCAATGTCCAGGAGATGTTAAAAATTAGCTTGTTTGAATTTTGAGAATAAAAATAACAGTCTAATTTTTTAAAATAATATTTATATAAAATTCTTTTATCATTGATTTGCTGTTATTACTTAATACCTATTTTTCTTATAGGGACATAACTGCAGAGAAATGACAGAACTCCAGTGCACTTAACACTAAGGGATTACTCTTTTGGTCACCTTGTCCAGTTTAAAGAAAATGGACCTACGGGACACAACAGCATAATCAAAACCGAACATGCACACTAAATTCACAAGTCTAAAATCTCAGTTCCCATATTATACATATGCATTCCTAGAATTATTAATAATTAACTATAATTAATAGTAAATAATCGTAAAAACCATGAAATAAAACTTGTATCTATAAATACATTAAAAATTTTGGTAGCATTTACTATTCTAAATTCAGTAACTGATTTTTACTACAGAATCAGTAAAAGCCTTTGATATGATCCCCATCAAAAGGTCATTTTGTTTCGCATGACTTCAAGTTTCTCCTCATTGCACAAGATATAAAGCAATGAGAAAGAATAATATAATGGCATAGGTAATGTGGTTCAGTGTTTCCCTTTGCCATGGGACTAGTTGACATCATTAACAATGTAAAAAGAAGTGTGCTTTTAAGTAATAAAGGTTAACATAAACACTAAACCCTTGTGATCCATGACCACTTGGCATTAGTACGTAGCAGCAGCCATGTCTACTTTAGCCCTCTCTCAAGCTCCTCCCACCTCATACGGGGTTTCTTTCTTCCTGCCTAGATTCTGTGGTTACTTCTGGTTGTAAATTAAAATCTAAAGATTTGGAGCTGGGATCCACACAAGAAAGAACAATAAGTTACAATTTCTTAACTAAAATTTTCTCAGCTGTAAAATAATATTTTTATTATCTGTGTAGATAAAATTAAGGCAAGACAGGATTAGTCTTTTTGAATTTATTGACAAAGTATGTGGAAATTGAGTGAGGTTAAAGTGAAATGATCATTATTAATACTATTTTTAACTTCCTGGTCCTCCTTCTACTCTTTCTCCTCCTCTCCCTGCTCCCCTCTTCCATTGCTTCCTCCTCCTGCTACTGTGACATAACGTTGGCTTTTCTAGCAGAAGAATAATTTCTGAAGGACCTGATAAACATAAGAAATATACTTCTGCAATATCTATAAATTGTGTGCTTTATTGATATATGTATGTGTATAAACATTGGTGTGTCATGGAAGACCTCCAGAAATGCAAAGTCAACTTGCAAGAACAGATTCTCACCTTCCACCACGTGGGTCCTTTTACCCACTGAACCACCTCACTGAGCCTCCAACAGTGTTTTTTTTTTTTTAATTTATTTATTTATTAAAAATTTCTGTCTCTTCCCCGCCTCCGCCTCCCATTTCCCTCCCCCTCCCCCAATCAAGTCCCCCTCCCTGCTCAGTCCATAGAACAATCAGGGTTCCCTGCCCTGTAGGAAGTCCAAGGACCACCCACCTCCATCCAGGTCTAGTAAGGTGAGCATCCGAACTGCCTAGGCTCCCACAAAGCCAGTAGGTGCAGTGGGATCAAAAACCCATTGCCATTGTTCTTGAGTTCTCAGTAGTCCTCATTGTCCACTATGTTCAGCGAGACCGGTTTTAACCCAGGCTTTTTCAGACCCAGGCCAGCTGGCCTTGAGTTTCCGATAGAACAACCCCATTGTCTCAGTGTGTGGGTGCACCCCTCGCGGTCCTGAGTTCCTTGCTCGTGCTCTCTCTCCTTCTGGTCCTGCTTTGGACCTTGAGATTTCTGTCCGGTGCTCCAATGTGGGTCTCTGTCTCCTTTCATCGCCTGATGAAGGTTAATATTCAGGAAGATGCCTATATGTTTTTCTTTGGGTTCACCTTCTTATTTAGCTTCTCTAGGATCACTAATTATAGGCTCAATGTTCTCTGTTTATGGCTAGAAACCAAATATGAGTGAGTACATCCCATGTTCCTCTTTTTGGGTCTGGCTTACCTCACTCAGGGTCGTGTTTTCTATTTCCATCCATTTGTATGCAAAATTCAAGAAGTCTTGTTTTTTACTGCTGAGTAGTACTCTAATATGTATATATTCCATACTTTCTTCATCCATTCTTCAATTGAAGGGCATCTAGGTTGTTTCCAGGTTCTGGCTATCAGCATCGTATGGGTGCTCACTGTTTCAGAGAATATCTATACTATGTGCTACATTAAAAACGTACTTTGATTTGGCTCCTAAACTGATTAATTTCATGGCTCATTGGTTAAGACAAAATAGGAAGCATAACAAGCATGCTATTTCTTGAGATTTTTCATTTGCATTAACATACCAATTTCCATTATATACACATCATCCTCTTTTTCAAATCCAACCCAAGCTGTACACACGCTGACATCTGAGGTCAGTTTGATCCCTTATACACTTCTGTGTTTAAGCTTTAAGATCCATCATTTTCCACCGTGAGATTCCTGATACTGTCTATTGAGTGAGCTTGAACATTTCTATGCAAACTGGAGCGCTGAAACAGCCACAGCAGCAAGCAATGCAGTGAGAGCTAATCTTGATAGGCAGCTTGTCTAAATTCACCAAACAGGGGCTTTAACTAGTGCACCTGTCGGACCCAGACTACTGGATTTAGAATTACCTTTGTGGTATACTTCTGTACTTGTCTGTGAGGGTGTTCTCAGATAGTTTACGCTGAAGAAGAATGACCTACTATGTACTGGAGCGGTACAGTTCTATGGGTTTAAGTCCTTACACTAAATAAAAATTGAAAGTCCATAGGGCACTCGCCTTCATCTTCCTCTGCTTCTGATTGCAGATGCACTTTTACCATATCCTCACACTCTTGATATTTCAACTGCATCTCTCCTGGGTGTCATGTCTTCCCTATCATACTGGATCATACGAGCAGGCGATGAACTAAATAAATAAGGTTTATATTCTCAGGTATTTTGTCAAACCAATGAGAAAGCTTACCCACGTGCCAACAAGTACATTCCCTGATTAGTAACTAAACAACAACTCCAAATAGGTTATGAGTCCTATTGTATCTGCGAACAGACACAACATGGAAAAAGAGACACTGAATTATTTTTTTATCACCACCATCTGAAGAACAGCTGCAGCAGGCCAGGACTTTGGAGCTAGGACAAGTGTGCCCAGCCAAAGCAGACACGAGTCAAAGTTCATGTTCATACTTTGCCCTCTATTATCTGACACGGAGTCAGGCATACAAAACAGCCATCTGTTCAGGCTGCACATCCTTTTCTTATTCATCTCACCAGACACAATATTTTCCCAATCAAATCCAGTAAGCCAAAGAAGAACTGAATTTTTGCTTCTTCAATATGGAATAAAAAAAACATAATGGGAACATGAGTATTGTGGTGGTTAATTGTATGACTATAAGTAAGTAGGCTAATTATCTGGGATATAGTTCCCTGAAATAAAAGTTGAAGTGGATGGAATAAAGAGCCTCAAATGCTCTTTCATCTCAGAAATCTCAAAATCATGTCTGCAGTGATAAAAGGGGGCAGAATAAAAAAAAAGAAAACTCTTATAGGTGTTGACAAAGAGGAAATCCAGGGTGAATTCTATGTTCAGATAACAAACTGCATTATTTTCGAAACACTTCCTGTGCTTTTTACATAACTCATCTATAACATGATAATAATTATAAGAAAAAGAAAATTGAAAGTCAATAAAATCCAGTATAAATACTTCCCTGAAATCATGCTTGAAAAATGTCTCCCAAATAATACACAGAATGTACATAGAATACACACAGAAGGAAAAAATCAAACCCATTCCAACTCAAATCTCCCCTCTTAATTCCACAAACTATAAAACTATTGTGAAGTTACTTTAAAAAGAAAGGAAAAAATATATAAAAGGATGGAAGGAAGGGAAGATGAAGAGAGGCTTTAATTCTAGAAAGAAATTATTTTTTCTTAATACAAAATGACTATATTCAATCATGGCCATACAAGACGATACAGAACATATGGAAAGCTACATACTACAAAAATTAAATTGTCAGCAGCTGCATATGAAAAGGATGACCACAAAAGAAACAAGCATGAGCAGTACAAAAGTATTCACTAGGTATCCGTACTGGAACACAAGCACATTAAAAGAAAGGATCAATCATTAAGATGTCAAATTCGCAAGAGCCATTAAAAGATGAAAAGTATTGTATTATTTCCAGGAATGCTGATGAAAGTGCAGCCATAAAGGCTTAAATCAAAAAATATTTGAATCTTGAATCCAACACTGTACTTGTATAATATGACTTTAGTGTAGTTTTTTTAATATCCTGCCAAAATTAATCCCAAAGCTTATTAAAGGTAGGTAATATTACCTACTTCTCTAATGAACATATTATCAATCAAGCACATAAACAAAACTGATATGAATGTTTAAACCTAGGTCTGATCTTTGTCTGAGTGTTGTACCTTCTGAAATGAGAATGAATTTATACTACTTGCACGTGGTATTCATGCAATAAATACTAGGTTTGTTATATTAAAGTTTCAACATAAAATGGGTCAATAGAAACAGTGACCTAAAGACACAACGAGACTCATCCGAGAATCTGTCTTGTAAAAATGAAAAGTCATTGAAAGGGGAGAGCCTCACTTCACAATGCCCTTGAAGGTTTCCTAATCAGAAACAGCTGTGTGGAAAATGTATTTTCAGATTCAACCAACAGGGGTGCACAGAGGTCACTACAGCTGTGATATAAGGAGCTGGGCTACATCTGGAGCTGACAACAAATTTATCAGCATCATGCATGTGGTGCTGGTTTTGCAGACAAGAAAGGTGCAAGAGAGAGGCAGCCATGGGGACTTAGACTGAGTTCCAAAAGGCTGTGTGGGCAGCAATGTCCAGAGCTTTACAACAAGGCACTGAGAGGTCTTTCTGTGTAATTGTGAAGGGGAAGCCGGAATTGCTTTCATGGACACAGGATGTTGGAAATGCTCAGTTTATGATATATTTTCCGTGAAAAGCTGTGTGCGTGGAGGGGAGCCAGTCAAGTAAGAGGCTGTGCCTGAGGTTGTGTTGCCTCGGGTGGCAGACCTGGAAGCATGGGATTCCCATCCCCTTTGGTGCCCAGATGATTTCATCATAAACCTGAGATGTTAGTCATGAAATTTTGGGGTTTGGTGTTTCCTTGCTGGGTTTGGTCTTGCTGTAGCCTCATCTTTCCTTCTATGCCCCTGCTTTTGTCTTTACCGACTATCATTGCATAGCTCAAGGATATTAACTTCCTTTTGCAAAGAAGGAGCTGCCATATGTCCTAGAAAAGAGTATGTATTTGTACTTTTTAAAGTTGGGAACTGTTTAAAAAAAAAAAAAAACCTATGGGGACTTGAGAGACAGACTAACTGCATTCTGTTTGATGGGCTAAAAATGCTCTTTTTAGGAATCAGGAAAAGAATGCTCTAACTTTAGTATTATTTATCCGGGTTTCTGGTTCATGTTGGGGTTGGCATGGGTTTATGATAGCTAATCTTGATTGTTACATCTGGAATCCAGAATAAAATTTAGAATGTTGGGTGCATCTGTAAGAAGATTTTCAGAGAATTTTAACTGAATCAAAGGGAGACAACAGTTGAATACCTGTGTTCCCCTCTCTCTGAGTACAAATGCAAAGTCATCAGTCACCTGATACTCAAGTCAACACACCTATTCCTCAGGGATAGGCTGTATCCCCTTGAATTGTGAATTAAAAGACGGCCTCATTACATCGCCTTTGTTGGGTATCTTGTCAGAACAATGAGAAATTTACGGTATGCTGGGCTATATGTCCTGTTCTCAAAACAGCAGCAACAAAACATAATTAACTATATACTCTGTCACCTCATGGGACAAAAGAGAAATATGGCAACATTTTTTAGTGTTATAGATCAGTATATTTTTGTAAATAAATGTATAATGATTATTAATTTTAGATTGCATTTTGTGAAATGAGTGTTGATATAAATATATAAAAGAATCTCCCTTTAGTAATCACTTTATTTTTCCTTACATAATGATTCATGCAGCATTAAATAAAATTCTTCATTATTATTGTTAAATTACTTCCAGTAACTAATTCTTCAATTTAAAAATCACCTTGAATATCCATAAAGATATACACTCTTATAAATTATGTTTCAATAAAGCTAAAAGAAAATATACTAAAACCTGTTTTCAATCTCGCTTATTTTAATTCAACAAAAATTTAAAAAATAGAAAATATAGGAATAATGTTGCATTTTTATGACAACTTTTACCATTCACAGTGAATCATGGCTCCTCCCTTCACCAGAGCTTACATTTATATTAAACACATATTTTTTCAAAAGATTATATAGAAGAGATTCCTCTATTTTCTTTCGCCTTATCATAGACATTGTGTCCTTTGTATTTTCATCACCACAAAGGATATGTGAGAGAAGTAATTTATCAGGAGAAAGATTTGTTTGGTCTCACGATTTTCAAGGCTTTATTTTTTCAGATAGACTGTGGCAGAGCTCAATAACAAACATCATCTCTGAAAGGAGGCAGGAGAGTGGGTTTGTGTGCTGTGGGTTTTCAAATTTCTCTCCTTTATTCTAACATTATCCAACCTATGTGATGGGATATTCTACATTCAGTTAAGGTTCTTCTCAGTGAATCCTCTCTAGAGAGTCTCACAGGCATACTCAGAGCTATGCCTTATTAATACCCTGGGTGCTTCTCAATTCTGTCATGTTGACAATCACAATTAGCCACAAATCCACTTCTCATCTTGAAAACCAAATACATGGCCTTAGCTTGGGGCATTTGCCCTTGCCTGGAAAGAGCTCATGTGCATTCTTTGATGCCGAATTCATCCAATCCATCTCCAAGAGTCTTTATGCTAATGGTACTAACATCTTTAGAACAAAAATCCCCTTTGAGACTGATGACAGAGCCTTGACTGTGGGCCCCTGCAAAATCAAATGAAGCTACCTTTCTCCATAGTATAGTAACCAAGAAGATATATTCCCATTTACAAATAAAAATACAGTAAAATTTCAAGTGAGGAAAGTGAGGACAAGACCAAAGAAAGATCAAAACGCATTAAGGGCACACATAAAGTCCTATAGTTTCATATTCATCCAGGGTTTATCTCATGAGTAATGAAGTACTTGGCCCTTGTTCTATGCAGATCACATGATTTTTTTCACAGCCTGCCTGTGCCTTTCCAACATCTCTAACTTTGTGGAGTTGGCACTTGAGACCCCCTTGCCACAGGTCATGCACGGCCCTCCATGGCTACTTTGTGTGCATCTCTACCCTAACATATACTACTGCCTTAGCCTCCCAGGTCCCTCTTTGAAATAAGGAGGAAAGTTTCTGTGATCTTGTCAGTCTTTCCTTAACACATACCATCACAGGTGAAAGCAAGTTCTGGCAGCATCTCAAGTTGTAATGCAAATGCCCAGGTCAATGCCTGTAGCACCTGAGTGGAGGAGCCATGGGACTTGTGTAATACATGCAAAGTCAGATGTATGCAAGTAGGTCCCTCAGGTGCTCTTTGCAAAGCAAGTCTGTCAGGTGAATTACTCCTTATGACCTCTGAACTTACAGAGGGTGAGGCTTAGCCAATTTCTGAGATGTTCCGCCAAGTAGATTTCTTTGCCAAGAGTGATGACACACACCTTTAGTATCAGCACCCTGGTGGCAGGTAGATTTCTGTCAGGTTGAGGCCAGCCTGCTTTACATAAAATAGGGCCAAAACAGCCAGGATTACCTGGTGAGACTCTGTCTCAAATAAAAATTAATAAGAAAAACAAAACAACAAAAATATCTTTCCTATCATCCTACTACAACTTCTTTTTAACAGTAAACAGCTTTATAAATCATACTTTTCCTGACCCCCAACTTGGTATTCATGTCTTTTCTCAGAAAGCAGGAGGTCTTTCCAGTCAGCCTGTTCAAAAATTTTCCCCCGTTCTCACTCTTTTGCTAGTACAATATCCGGAGAGAAGAAACTTCAAAGATACAATGCTTGCTTTGGTTTATACTTTCAGAAAATTTAGTCCATTATGGATGGGAGGACAAGACAGAGCAAAGCAGGTTATGTCATGACATCTGGGAAGGAGAAGGAATATAAGGAGAAGCAAGAGGAGCAGGTAGAGGAGGACCATGAGGAAGAGCAAGAAGATGACCAGTAGGACGAGGACCAGAAGGAGAAGAACCAGGATGAAGAGGAAGAAGATCACCAGGAGGCAGAGGACCAGAGGAGAAGGATTAGCAGGAGAGGGAGCAGAAGGATGAGGACCAGGGAAATGACCAGTAGAAGGAGGACTGGGAGAAGGAGGACCAGGAGAAGGACCAGGAGAAGAAGAACCAGGAGGAAGAGGACCAGGAGAAGGACCAGGAGAAGAAGAACCAGGAGGAAGAGGACCAGGAAAATGATCAGGAAGAAGACCAGGAGAGAGAAAACCAGGAGGGGGAGAAAGGTGAGGAAGAGAGAGTGTTAGAAGCTTGTATTGTAAGCTGTCTTTTTATTCAACCAGTCTCCAAAGCCTATAGAATGAAATTGGCTTTATTCTCTGTGACTCTTACAACTTGAATTAATTCTCTCTCTAAATGGCTTCACAGGCACACCTAAAGGTATACCTTCATTAATCTCCTTGGTGCTTCTCCATTCATTCAAATGCCAATCAAAACTAACCAACCCCAATAAATTATCTATTGTTTTTACTGTTTTTTTCTTCTCTATGTCTAATAACATCACCATTTTCTTTATTACTCTGATCAGAAATGCATGGAAATCACAACCTGTGTCAAGTTATTTTCAGAATGATACCATGTCTTACAATGTTCCCCTTACTCTTTCTGTCTAGTGCACCCATCACAAAGGTAGTCGGCCATAAGGCTGCCAGAATTTTCTTTCCAAATTCAAAAACATAATTTCACAACAATATTTTTTTTATTTTCGCTTAATCTTGTACGATACAGTCACACTTCCTGTTTTCAGGTTCAACTTTTTTGACATTGTTTTAGATTAATGGTTCTCAACCCATGGGTCACGACCCTTTTGGCAAACCTCTGTTTCTGAGAGTATTTACATTATGATTCATAACAATAGTAAAATTACAGTTATAAAATAACAATGAAAATAATTTTATGATTTGGGGGTATCTCCACAACATGAGGAATTGTTTTAAAGATTTGAATCATTAGGAAGGTTGAAAACCACTGCTCAAGATTAAGTCTACTCCTGGAAAGGCCAAAAGTTTCGTTCTTCCTTGTTGTTGCTTCTTTATGGTGTTTAAAGCTGACATGGGAGGTATCATATAGAGGTTAGAGCAGGGCCACTGAAGGCATATGCTAGCTGTATTTCTGTTTCATCACCTGTAGAATTCAAATGAAAGCACCTGTGAGGCAGTCATGGGAGCTAAGCAGACTTTTGAGGCAAATGGGACAGTAACCAGCATAGACAAGTACGGTATAAAAGACTACTGCATGAGGGCTTCCTCAACTGTCTGTCATATTGCTGCACTAGCTGAGTCTCACCTTGCCATTTCTTCTCAACGGATACCAAGTCCATGCTGAGATACTTGTCTCTTCTCTTCTATGTTCTCCTTTTTAGTTCTTAAACTGCTATAAATGTATTTATTCTGTGCCTTTTGAAACAAAATATATTATCCAAAAGTAAAGTTTGTCTTTTTGCTCTTTATGGTCAACTTCTAGTACGAAGTCGGAGCAATGGACTACTAATTGATGGTATTGTGTCTCTTTGATAATATTGATGTCTCTATAACAATATTGATAACTGATAGTTCTGACTCAATTTCTTTTGTTTTGATGTGCACTGTGGTTTTAAGAAATGAAGCAAAACATTTTAAGAATTAAGTTTTACCTCAAAGTAGTTTATTATGTAAATGACTTTTAAAGGGACAGAATCATAGTCTATTTTATATGGAATTTTACCATTTTTACTGTTCATTTTCATAAAGAAACAAAGTGTAAAAGGTTCTATAACTAGTTCGGTAAATAAATAACACCCAGTAAGCAATATCCTCTGAGATCACGTGTAGTGATTGCAGGTGGGAACAATGAGACTATAATAAACTTCATCATAAACTCTTCTCTGAAAGATGTTGGGTGCTCTCGTGTTCCACAATATACACTTTTGTGACTAGTTAGGCATACCTGGAGACATGTAACTGCATATGATTGATAGAATTAGGACATAAAAATAGTTTGCTAAACATATATATGATATAAACAGAATTGATTTACTTAGTCGGTACCTATTCTAGAAAGAACTTGATTTTAATTGAGATTATAGATATAGACCATAAAGGATTTGAATTTAAAAAAGTAAAATAGGTCAGGGATATAAACATCAGAATCCAAATCATAAAAATAAAAATCATAAACCTCAAATTTAAAAACATACAAAACCTTCCAGAAAGCATAAAGCAGTTAGGAAATTCTTTCTGAGCCTAAAATTACAACTGAAAAATGAAAAAAAAAGCAGTACACTACAAATTCTGGATGTCAATTTCTACTCAAGTCTGATAAAAAGTTAGACCTTTTTAACAAACCTACAATTGAATTTACATATTCTTATAATATGAATAAAGTAATCATTGAGCTTATAAGCAGAATAGTAAATAGAAAGTTAAACTGTTAAAATTCATGTTAATGGTAGCATATTTTTTATTATGTTAGCTGAGTAATAGACACAGGACCAAAGAACAAATATATTTTAGATTCTGCTCTTTCCATAATAGAAAAACAAAACACCTGGGTATGTAAAGTGGGTTGCACCAAAGAACAAGCTATTATTTTTATACTAAATAGCTTCAAAGCAAATAATTTCCAAAGCCTCTTTAGTCACCAAGTTGCTCTTCCACAGAGGAATGTGATGAGTTAAGTGTAAATGCATAAGCAACATGTGGACTGAATTTTCTTTAAAAATACACAAGGGTTTAAAAATTAAGGAGAAGAAGTGTTTGGCACAATGCATTTTTGGTGAAGCCAAACCAAAAACATTTAAGAGAGTTTCAGATTGTAGTATGACCTTCAGCATTTCTGGTTTCTGGGCAATAAATCTTCCCGAAAGTTAACACTATCTTTAAGAGAATGAACGCCCTAAACCCGCATCAGGTGTGGATGTGAATGAGGAATGTCATAAGCGTCTGTACTGAGTTTCTTTCTCTCTTTTCTGAAGTAACCGCCCATCCTCAGCATTCGAACAAATGCCCGCCACATGTGTCATGCTCTATGTCTATTTCATTATTTCTTCATGATGTTTCTATTTCACGTAGTAGAAGAGACAACATCTGAAATGTGTGTAAGAAAAATGCCCACCCTCCCCTAGTGGGTGATTTAATTTAACCACAACTTGTACTCTCAGTTTGATTCAAATGAGTTCTGAACTTGAATTATTTTTTTTAAATACTTTCTGGCCTTGTCTAATTCTGACATCTCCTTATATATTAGTCAGAATGATACTTTCTGAGAATGATATTTTGTTTGTTTACATACACAAGTATTGTTATGACACTTGAAAGCTCTCTCTCTCTGTCTCTCGCTCTCTCTCTCTCTTTTTTAAACTAACTGGTTAGCAAGTAAAGATGATGGAGCCTGTGCTATGAAGGCAGCTTATATGCTAATAAGCCTTCAAGTGAAAACACAAAGGACTAAAGACTAATGCTTTGAGTTTTGCTCTTGCATCTGACTCACCTAATACCTTTACTCAAAGCTGTCTGTTTGACGCCATTGTCTTTTTTTTTTTTCTTCATGGAAAGAGTGTGGTATGGACCAGCTTGCTGATCCTCAAGTCCTTCCTTCCCTTCACTTCGCATCACGTCTGCCTCTCTTGTCACGTTTGTGTTAAGCACTGAAAGCTGAACTTCATTATATTCCAGTCATAAAGCTGCAGGTTTATGAAAGAGAAAACATCACTTTCTCTTCCCCTTAGATATGCCTTCATATCTGGCTTTAATATTTCTATCAGAAAACTGTGTCTGGAGGAGCTGGATGATAGCACACTGCCTCATATGCAGGAGGCTCTGGCTTCTAAGCCCCATGGAAAGTTACTGCTTTTTCAAGCTTATAACCTTTAAGAAGACCCTACTGATCAAAAGCTTAATTGCTGGATTTCCAATTTCCAAAAGCAACATTTCCTCAATAAATATGTAATGACAGAAAAATTAACTCCTTATATGCATGGTACTTACAGCACAGTTACACCTTTCTCCACATTGCAGCCACTACTTGAAGCATTCAAAATCCATGAAAGGAAGGATGGCTCTTTAAATTTATCTACACCCTTATCCTTGAAAATTGTGAATATGTTTCATATGATTTTTTGCAGATGTCATTAAAGTTGTATATAATAAAAGGGAATATCCATTATCTATATGGGACTAATCTATCTAAAGGCTTAAAGGAAAATTAAGCTTTAATCTCAGTGGTCACAAACATTATTGGGGGGGGCGGAAGTGCTAGCAGATGAATCAATGTACACTGCAAAAGTGAAAAATTAAGAGTAATTCCAAGCAGGTTCGACATGGCATCACTGGCTCTGTGACAGAATATTTTACATGCAAAGACTTCAGAGGCCACTAGGAGTTAAGAACAACTCTAAGCAGGCGAATAAGCTAACAGGTACCTCAATATCACAACACGAATCAGAATTCAAAGTGAGTTTTGAGTTGTAGACTTCTCAGACGCTTGGATATCTTTTTTTTTTTTTTTTGAGGTGATGCATGATTTATTTATTTATTTATTTAAGATTTTTGTCTCTTCTTCGCCACCGCCTCCCATTTCTCTTCCCCTCCCCCAATCAAGTTCCCCTCCCTCGTCAGCCCAAAGGGCAATCAGGGTTCCCTGCCCTGTGGGAAGTCCAAGGACCACCCACCTACATCCAGGTCTAGTAAGGTGAGCATCTTTATTTTAGCCATTTTCAAAGACTTTGAAGCCTAGAGCAGAGAAACCACCAGTTGTGAGGTAAATCAGTTTGCTGCATCATGTTGCAGCAGTAACAGGACTTGAATGACCCAATCTCTTTCTCTTGTATATTGCCCCTCCTCCTTGGATTAGCATGCAATTGACCAAGGGCGTCACACCATCCATGTCACATGCGTGCTTTAAAAAATTTTCCAGTTTCAAGAGGTTGTTCTCAGCAAAGTCACTGTAACGGCGTAAGCGAATGCAGACAGATTGTCAAAATATAGACAGCTTTAATGGAGGAATAGACTTACAGAACCACTGTTCCCGCGGAGACCAGGAAAGCAGAAGAGAGCGCTGGGAGCATGCTCACCAATTTTATAGGAGAACTTTAGCCTGAGGCGAACACGCCCCCTAAGGGGTGGGACTTATCCCTACAGC
>NW_026067944.1:15396729-15413894 GCF_014885135.2 Alexandromys fortis
GGAGTGCTGGGATTAAAGGCGTCTGCCACCACCGCCTGGCCGGCCTTGAACTCACAGAGATCTGCCTGCCTCTCTGGATATTATGGGCCTGAAGGCAGAGTGTATCTCGGACTCAGCCCTGGGGCCCGAGTCATAAACTAAGAAAATGACACCCGGGAGCGTGCTGTGTTAGCTAGCAGGCTACGCGCTTGAGTCGGGGGCAAAATAGCCCGACGTTGGACGCCAAAATGTAACGGCGTAAGCGAATGCAGACAGATTGTCAAAATATAGACAGCTTTAATGGAGGAATAGACTTACAGAACCACTGTTCCCGCGGAGACCAGGAAAGCAGAAGAGAGCGCTGGGAGCATGCTCACCAATTTTATAGGAGAACTTTAGCCTGAGGCGAACACGCCCCCTAAGGGGTGGGACTTATCCCTACAAGTCACCTATTTAAGTTTTGAAAAAGAAAACACTCATGGAAATCTCTTTGATTTGCCTGGAAAGAACAGCACCACTTTTGAATCACTTGTTAACAAACATTAGACAAATTTGTAATTTAAGAACAGTTTTAAAGAAACAGTTTTAACCCTGTGCCTGCAGAACCTGAATGCATGCCACCTGGAAGGAAGTCTTCTTACAATGTAGATTCTAATTCAGTAGAGGGGGGTGGAGCCAAAAAAAATCTTCTTCATCCCTGCTGAGGTTTACTTCTTTGTCTTTCTGACCATGAATGAATTACTTCAGCTTCCTCCCTTAAATTGTCTCATTTATAAAATGGATAAGTATAAACTAGAATGTGGATATTTTCTTTGCCATATTCCCACATCCCCTTGGCTCAAATTCAACCACGTTCTTGAAAAGAGTACATTGAATTCTACATTTTACATGAAATGCCAACCATACTTTTCTTCTCCTTAGTTTCTGAAACTCTGAGAAAACCATCAAAGCAATAAATACAGGGGGTTAAATTTAAGGATAGAGCCAGTAATAGAGGTCAGAAACCACTGTTCTTCATTGAGAAGTGTATTCAACACAGACCCTCTTTGGCTAATAAAGTAGCTAAAATAAATAAATAAATAAATCTAAAAAACTATTCTGAGAAAATGGTAATATGAATTGGCTGGCTTCTCTATCTCTGTTTGTGGATCTTAGTATATGTAACTATAATTATCTTTTCCAATACACGTGCAGTAAGATTGTTTTATTTATAGGTGTGGCCTTGCTGGAGGAAGTATAGCACTGGGAGTAGGCTTTGAGGTCTAAAAAGTCTTTGGTCATTTTGAGTTCATTCTCCCCGCTTTCTGTTTGTGGTTCTGAAAGTGAGCCCTCAACTGCCATGCCCACTGTTATGTCTGGTGCTTGCTGCCACATTCCCAGCAGTGATAGTGATAAATTCTCATTCCTCTTATCTATAAGCCTCAAATAAACCCTTCCTTCTATTCTTGGCCATGGAGTTTTATCACAACAGTTACTAATGCCCCTACTTTGAACAATCATTAAAGCTTAACATGGGATAAAAACTTTTCTGAGGGGTAGAAAGGGGTAGTTCAAAATTCAGTTGATCTGTGGGAAAGCCTCTAGATCAGACTGAAATTGCATCTGCATTTTTGAAGAACCTCTGTGTCTGCCTTTACCATCCCACCTCAATGCTGATTCTTGACTTTTTAGCACACTTCTTCATTTGGGTATCACACGAAACTTGCATAGTCTATGCATGGCAATTTAGGAATGTGATATATTTACTGTTAAGGTAACTCATTATTTAGGCTAATATTCTGAGCTCAAAATATAAAAGCTAAAGTCTCAAAATGTATTATAGATAAATAATATCCAGAATGTAATATAGCTGCGTATTATTAGTATACCCCAAATTTACACAAAGAAAATAATCCATCTTATTTAAGATTTGGCCTGGCCCTAGTGGTGTCTTGTTTTCTTTTACCATGCTGAGAATAGAATCCAGTGTTTCAAACATGCTGTGCAAGTAATCAACCACTGAGTCATTCTCTTAGTTGTTCCAACCAGCTTGTAGTTTTGAGGCAAGCAGACCTGCTTTTCATCCTGCCTGGCTCCTGCATGGTTAGCTTTACACCCAAAATAACAACACACAAACTGTATTCATTTAAAAACTGCCTGGCCCAATAGTTTCAGCCTCTTATTGGCTAATTCTCACATTTTGATTAACCCATTTCTACTAATGTAGTAGTACCACGAGGTGATGGCTTACCGGGAAGATTCTAGCCTACATCTGTTTCGGAGAGGAGAGCCATGGTGTCTGCCTCCCTGCCTTCTCTCTCCCACAATTCTGTTCTGTCTTCCCCACCTACCTATGTTCTGACCTATCAGGCCAAGCAGTTCTTTATTAATTAACCAATGAAAGCAACAGATAGATAGAAGACCCACCTACATCGCCAGCTTCCTTTGATAAACTGTGTTACCCTCGGGTGTTGGACAATTATAGTCACTGATTTGCAAGACTGAGGTACAAGTATGATGAGTTCCAGGCAGGACTGAGAAAAATAGTGTGATCATATTTCAAAACTAAATAAATGAATAAATATTCAAACAATAAATAGAAAGAAAGTCAATCACCAAACAACCAACCATGATGAATGCTGCCTAAAGTCTTAAGTAAGACTCAGCCTCTAAGCACACATTAGTGAAAACCAGATGTAAGATGAAGCATGGGTTTAAAACTGTTTGAGGACCTGTTGAGTAGTAAGTAGATAGATTGTATTCACTTACACTCATTTATCCATCTGAAGTTTCCCACTCGTCATTTTCTGATGTTACAACACCATCACAGTGAAATATTTGCTTGTGTAGTTACCAGTAAACAAAATGGTAAGTATTCTACAACAATCTCCAGAAATCCAAACTAAATCTTTCACATAATAAATTATGCAAAAAGAAAGTTTTAGAAAATTCTTATAGCAAAAACATGTACAAATAAGGTTTTTATATGGTGGGGTGATATACACGGTTACACTGCAGAATTTCTGAAACTCAACTGTTTGAGGAGCAATATCATTTTTTCCTCTTGATTTTCAGTTTATCTGAGCACTAAAAAAGTTAGTTGCAATTTTTCATAACACTTTCTCTTATTCTTTCACACAACAATCAATGAACTTTCATTCTACTAGGTTTTTCGGTTGAGCAATTATTTAGGTAGCATTCAGTATACCTTGTCTACTGAGAAATGTCTTCCATCCTCGTTTAGGATTGATCAGTTGTCAGACACGATTCTAGGTTTGAATTATCTGAGGTGGGATTGAGGACACCATTTTCATAATAGCCTTTTCATGTAAATAAAATGACATGACAGCAAGGAATTCAATATGCTCCACCACCATGTGTCTTTTATCCCCTATCCTGGAAATGGCTCTATTCACAAACACAGTGTGTCCTGGGGAGTCCTTTTATTTCAGTAGTACTGAAGCTGAGTAAAACTCTGCAGGGAATATCTCTTCATTGATATATCCTATGATCGTCCCCAGAGCATCTATCTAAATTCTATTGGATTTAACATGTATAAATCTAATACCTTCAATAAAACTTTTATTTGAGAAAAAAGGCAAAGCTTCAACTTTGTGAACTCTAAAATTCCACAGGCAAGGTGACTCTTATCTAATTGATTCCATTTAAAACAGAACCACTTATCTCAGAGAAATGAACTTGAATGAAATTGTAAGTAGGTGAGGGTATGAATAGACATGCTATGGTTAATTGATATGAAACATAATCATTTTATCAGACAAGGAATGCACAGAGAATAAATATGAATAGTTAGAGACTTTTATAACATTTCTGAAGAAATAATAGGCATTTTAAATGTTTCATCTGTATATATTATATTGAAAGTCTCTAAGAAAAAATGGCTAAGAATCACAGAATATCAGAAGAGAAATTACACCAAAGAGCATCATGCTCCATTGTTTGTCCTTCTGTTCTCCTTTTTGCCCAGAAAAAGGTAGAAGACATTGAACTTGCACATCAACAACTGAAGCACAACAACTTTATCTCTGATCCTAGTTATATAATAGTATGGTCATTATATACTCCCTCTCTCACCTTTTAATAATGGCAATGAAGATGCTAACAGGAGTATACAATGGCCATACTATTATATAACTATATGGGTACATATATATATATATATGTGACCTTAAGAGAATTTATTGTATACTGGAAATGAAATGTTTTATTACTTGGCAGCTCTTTTTCCAGAACCTATTCTATGCAATCACTGCTGCACACTGGAATGTAAAAACAACTGTTATGTTTTTCAGTGTCAAGGCATAAAAAAGCCTGAGAAGATTGCGTAACTTTTTCAGACTCCACTGAAATATGAATAGACCTATGTTCTCAGAGCGATCAGTGAACATAATAATACAAGAACAGGCTAGAAACTTCTAACACAAAAAGTGCAGTACAGGAAATTAAAGGAGCTTTATTTCTTCAGCAAATTCAAGTGAAAGAACATAGTTAACAAAGAGGTGGAGGCCATTGTTAGGGTTCCATCTATGATCATGAACTTAAGGCAAACCCCAAAGTTATTAATAAATATTAAACAATGGCCTAAAAAATAAAACAGCCAGAAAGTAATCAAGGGAAGATCTTTTTTTTTTTTATTTTGGTTTTGGGTTTTGTTTGTTTGTTTGTTTGTTTTTAATTTTTACACTGTGACAAAATGCAGGATGAAAGCAACTTAAAAATGAATTATTTGACTAATAGTTTCAATAGTTTTATCCCATGGTCACTGAGCCCCGTCACTATGAGCTGAGACAGAATATCATGAACAGGCAGGTGAAATAGAGCTCTTCACCTCATGGAGTCAGAGTTGAGAGAGAATGGTTACATGAAAGGACTTTCTCATTCTTCATTTTCAGGTTACTTGGCTAATTATGTCCAGAACAGACACCCAGGGATAGACGTATGTCAGCCACAGACATATGGGAATACACAGATTAATAGAAATGAGTTAATTGAAGATATAAGAATTAGCCAAAACTATGCTTAAGCTATTGGCCAAGTAGTATTGCAGATAATACAGTTTCTGTGTGGTTATTTAGAGTTTGAGTAGCTGGGAACAAATGAGTAGCCTCCCCCAACAAATTGTCACTCCAACAACAATGCCCCTCATTAAAATGAAGCTGTAAATATCAGAGAAAACTAATCAGTACTACTCACAATGGTTTTAAGGGATATTTATTTATTTAGACAGTCCCAATACCCAACGCTGGTCCCAAACTCAGACTCTTGCCTTTACTACAAAGTGCTGCCATTATAAATGCATACTTGTATAATAGGCCCAGATAGCCACTTTAAAGGAAAATCCTCAACTTAGCCCTGGAAATACCCACTCCAGGAGTGATTCTCTTTAAAGTATTTTGTATGCATCAGAAATGTTAACTGTAAGGAGCAGAGTATTTATAAGGGTGGCTCTTTGTTTGCTTATTTTTGTGGTTGTTTTTATCTCAACTATTTCTTTTTTTTTTAACTTGCTTAAATTCAAAATTTTCGCAGTTTGTGATTGAAACTGAGGTTCACTTTTCTCTGCAAAGTAGGTTTGAATAGATTAGGTATGGTTTTTGTTGGTGCATGCAGCATTTCAAAATAGGATTTTGCTACTAAACCCAAATGAGTTAAAGGCATCAATGGGATGAAAAGTGGCAGTGGTTATTTCTCAAATATTCATAACTCTTGGAAGCTGTTAGTCAGATGAATAGGTAAGCAGAAAGTTTTGGAACAAGATAGCTTCTGCAAGAGTCATAAGGGAAAACTGAGAATGGCCATTCTGCTGTCGTCAGGCAGATCTTGCCTGATGGCATGAATGCCTGAACTGAGAATAGGCAGAATGATAAAGAACACTGCTCTTGTTTCAGACAGAAGTCTAAATTTAGTCTTTTCTCATTTCTCTGGTTCAAACAGAGTTAGTAGTAGATAAATAATATCATTAGTGTTCCCACATTAGAGATTGTAAAACTTAGGTCCATAGCAATTAAATACTATCCCAGAATCACTACATTAGCAAGTAGATACTAGGATTAAGTTGAGTCTTTTTAGAAAATAATGGTGCAGCTTTAACTCTTAGCTAAGAATATAACTGCAAGAGTGTACAAGGGCATTAAGGAGTTGGGCAAGTTAAAATGAAGCCCTGTAGGTAGGTCCTAATATAACATGACAGCCTTTTTTCTCCCTGAGTGTATGTGTACAATACCAAACTCAAGTGTGAAAACGATGTTGAAAATATTACTTATGCTCTTCAAAATTAGAGGCCATTGAACCTCTAAGTATTGCATAACATTTAAGAAGGCATTCAAACTTTGACCTGGAAGGAAAGTGTAAACAAAGCCATCAAACACACATACAAACAGACACACACAAACATATACAAACAGACACACACAAACACACACACTCACCATATACAACACATAATCACACATTCACTCCTTACAATTAAACACACACCACACAATCACACACAAACCCTCCATGCATTCTACACACACACTACAAAACCATACACACACACTCCATACCACAAACACGCCCACAAAACAGACACATATGCTGCAATGCACCTCTGTTCAACCTGAAGCATGAAGAAAAAGAGTCCTGAACCTGGAATGGCACCCAAGAGCACCTTCGTCTTCCCTGGAGGACCACAGCAAGTTATTCTACCTCACCATTCCCTACTCTGCCCACACAGAATCCTCCAGACCAAAGAACGAAGAAGGAAAAAAAAATATCCTAGGTTTCCTTGGATAAAGGTGTGTACTTGATGTTAATTGAGTAATAAATGATGGTACCTTCTATCATTTCACCTTCTCAGATGAAAGACATTTTATTAAATATACATCCACACTGCAAAAATTCAGATGAGGCACTGAAGTTGGAAAAAGAAAACACCAAAAGAATTCATGAATGTTTTAGTGTATTAAATAATGGAAGCTACACATTTTTGCCCAGATGTAGTTTAAAACAGAGCTTTTTAAACATTTCTCCACATGATTCCTTTCTGGCCCCAACATTTTTCAACCCCAGAAAAAAGATAAATAATGCAGGCATAGAATCAAATGGTAATTGATAATAAATCACATCAAAAATTTGTTTCAAAAGAGTTTTTGCATAAATATAATTTACCACTTACTAAATAAAAAAAAAAACAAATGTTCCTACTCCTGAGCTAGGTGTCTTCACTTATTTTTACATAAAGAGTTAAAAAGCAATAGCTGAATATTTGATACTACAGGATGCAAAATATCTTTAATATTTTTCAGAGATGATTGAGATTCTGATTATATAATCCGTAATACTGTGAATGCCACTCCTTGTAAATTTGTAGCACAAAGTGGAAGGAGTGTGTTTAGGAACATTTCAGAAATTATGGAAACTATGTTCTAATTCCATTTAATAATTTTTAATGAAACTCAAGTCAGCAACGCAAACAGAAAAAAATTAATTAAAACATATTAATACAACACAGCAAAAATTTTATTAGACTACTTACAAGTTGAGAAATGATATAGGAAAATATTAATAGTCTTTGTTTTCCTTTAAGTATAAACATACAGTAAAATTATTGCAATTCATACCATTCAAGCATCTCAAATCTGAGTTGTGGTATTTCAGACAGTGCTGTTGTAGCATGCAGCAAGGGCATGAGCCATACAGAATGCACAAAGTGTGTGTTCAGAATCCAGACTGCAGTGACATCACTCTGCAAAGTGGGCAAGCACTGAGAACCACCTTGTTTGAATTACACATTTGCTTTTGAATTAATTTCAATTAACGTTGGTTCTTGCACATCCAAAAATGTCTTACTGCTGCCAAATGTTCCAACCCCCCCCACAGCTCTGAGTCCCCATATGTGGGTGGCACCCACATTTTCAGAAGCTGCAGGCCAAAGAAGCATCCTCAGAATTTTTACTGTATTCTGTGAAATACATCCTGGGATTTCAAAGAGTGCTAATACTTCCAATGGCCTCCACTGAATGAAACTTTAGAAAAGTGATAGGGTCATTCATAGCTACAGATGTTTGAACTGTGTTATCAAGCCCAGTGATGCTTCCCTTCAATCTCTTAGCAATGTGCTCTATGAACAAGTTTGTAAACAATTTAATATTTTTTCTTCTTCGTCCCTAAATAGCTATTCATTTAACTGCTCTAAGAAAATCCTCTTAACTGAAGCTGAACACTGTTCTCTCCTCTGAGTTCTACTCTCCCCACTGCTAGCTGTTGGGATTCTGGCGTTAACTGGAGGCACCTTCTAAAAACAATAGCTGCTTCCTAAAGGACTCTTTAGGAATTTAATATTTAGCCCTGGTGGATACATGGACAGCAAAACTGCACCTAGGGCTCAGGAGACATTGCTGAAGAGGAGACAGGCTGTAAGGACTAGAGAACTAGGATGTCTACTGTGAGATTGTGTCTGTCCCCTGGAAATGACAAATAAGTTACACCCATGACATTGGCCACAATTTGGTTACCTGAATAAGAATACCAACAATAAAGCTGTCAACATGTAAGGAGCAAATATCGAAGGCCCACCCAGAAATGAAGAACTATAGGTAATTAATGACTCTTGAGAGAAAAGGGAGGGTGAGCAGACAGAGAGACCAAGAGAATTAGTCTTCCTTAATGATGGGCACCCTAACACCCGCTTATCCACTACCAAATGACCAGCTTTGAAATGTGTGCGTGTGTGTGTATGCGTGTGCAAGCATGCACACAACACTAAATAAACTCAACAAGTTCTGCTATATATGCATGTCAATTAAAAAAAAGGCCATGAATTTGAGAGAGAAACATGGAAGGTTTGGAAGGAGGAAAGGAAAAGGAATAACTTAAATTACATTTTAATTTATAAATAAATGAAGTAAAAGAGAAACTTAACTCCAAATGGAAGCATATACAAACTCAAAAGCTCTTACACATAGAAGCTAGGCAATTCAAAGGCATAACTTGAGATGAAAATGTACCAAAATATCACACTATTTACCCTTATTTTTCTTCCTCCATATCCTACTCCTTGCCCTCTTTCAAATTTATGGTCTCTTCTTGATTATTGTTACAGAAATATAATACATATTATATATTTATATTTCTATAAATATTTATATATTTATATTTAATACTCATATGTAATTCTATGATATAAATATGTTATACATATTATATAAATTATGTTTTATATATTACAAATTTATATGATATTTATATGTTGTATATAATATATCATAAGTATATATATAAAGATATACTAAATATTATCTGCTCCATTGGTATAGTGCTACTTGTGTGTATGTTTTCAGGGCTGACAATTTGTAATGAAAAACCAATGGGTGTGCTCAACCCTACCCTCCTCTTTCCTTATATTCCTCAGCATTTCAGTTGCTTATAATTCTTAATGTAGGTTTGGGGCCTTGGTCTTCCCCCTTATCCACTTTAGCAAGTCTACTGCCATTCTTTTTTATATTTTGTTTAGACATTGATTTTCATGGAAGATGGAATATTTACAAGTTTTGTGACTTAGACATCTTTGAAATGTATTCTGTTTACTATACCTTCTAATTTCTCTATTCTGTCTTTTTCTGTTTTCATTTTCACAGATGCTAGCTATCTCAGAATAATCACCTATACCCTCTGTATCTACCTCACTGTTTTCTTTCATTATCACACCCTAGTAATTATGTATGCTTTTGCTTTAGATCTATTTTAATGCCTCAAGTGGATAATTGTATATATTACTCTCTTCATACATTATAGTATTTTTTAATAGGAGAATTTTATCTATGTTGACTATAAATTGAAAAGCAATCATATAATTCATGGTCAAATAGCTTCACAAATTTAAATCATTTGGAGATAAACTAAATATTATTTCTGATAATAGCTTCTCTTTCTGCACTTTAGAAAACATTTTGTCGTCCTGGCATGTATATGGCCATTTCACTGAATTTTCTGAAACTGAGTGAAATAAATGGGTATCCCCAAAGGCATCTTATTTAAAATTTCATAACCATACTTTAATTTGCATTTACCTTGAAATTTATAAAAGATTTTCTGAATGGGGTCCCACTTATTTTGGTCTGCTATAACAAAACACTTTAGGAAGGATGGTTTATAAATCACAATTTATTTTTACCCTATTTTATAGGCTTCAAGTCTGCAATGAAACACTGATAAATATGGTATCTGGACAGTAACTCATTTCTTGTTTATAGATGATACTTTATGGCTTCATCCTCCCAAGAGGGAGGGGCAGATAAGTTTTTTTTTTTTGCTTCTTAAGGAAATCAATTTCTTTCACATGGCCCACCTCTTACTAATCTCACAACATAGTTATCATTCAAAAGGCTTTCCCTTTTAATACTATCAAGTTGGAAGTGATAACTTTAACATGAATGTGGGGCATAAACAAATGTTAAGATCATAAAATATTCCCCAAGAAGAAAAGGAAATTTTCTGAGGAACCTGAAGCAGCTGCTAGCTCTACAAAAACCACAAAGAAAAAGAAAATGTCCCAGAAAGCATCCCAAGAGGATTAAAATGGACATGCTTGGTGGGAGGGGCATACCTTTAAGGTGACAGTTTCTACCCATGATTAACCCCAATAAAAACACAAAATAAAATAAAATAAAAAGATCATAACATATATATTCAGGACTTTGTAAGGCATGAAGCCATGGGATCTAATATTTTTCCTGCTGGAATGTGGTCCTGCTTTGACCCAATTTCATTCCTTCCATTGATAATGGAAATATGTTGCATTATAATGTACACAAGAGCATTTTGGGAACCAGAGATGGAATTTTATAATTGAGGCAGATACAAGTGGGTGTCAAGTTGACAAGGGGTAGATTTGTGATGGCTTCTCTAAGAAATTGTCGGTTTGAATAGTTTGGGGAAATTCTAGCTGATTAGGGAGGCTGCCCCCTTGATGTATATTTGTGGGTATGTCTAGGGATGATTAAGTAGTAAAGGAAAACCTACTCTTTGTGACAGTACCATCCCATAGACTGGTCATCTGGATGGAATTAAAAAGACTACCCCTACAGGTTATTATCTCTCTCTCTTTGCTTACTGAATAAAGATAACAATATTTGCTCTGTCATGATAGGCTGAAACTATGAACTGTGATAAATCCTATGCCCTTTCACTTTGTTGGCTATTTGGTCATTCTGAAAAATAGTTCATGAACACGTTGTTATCTTCAGGTATCAATAAATTTCTGACAAATCATTGAATCAGTGAGCTGTTATGCCATATTAACAATGATGCTTGCTTTTCAGTAATTATAAAGTTTATGGGCATTGGGTGGACTTCTGTTATGTACATAGGCAGTACATAGCATCAACAACACACTCACAAATCACAAATGACCCCATGGATGAAGTTAGTTGCATTTGCCCTCTTTCCCTTAGACTCCAATGTAGCATTGCATTTGTACCCTGTGTTCAAATAGCATATTAGAAGCAATATACATTCTCTTTATAAATACTTTATGTTGTTTCTCTTTGCCTTTCTGCCTGCTTTTTCAATTAATGATTTTTTCTTTTCATCTTTAAATGAGAGTTAAATCATTCCTTGCTTTCTCCTTTTCGCCTGCCCGTCTCTCTTTCTCTGTTTGTCTTTTCTGAGAGCTATATTGCATTCCACCCTCTTGCTTGAAAGAGGATCTGCCCTTTCATAAAAGACAATGCTGAATACTACTTAGTCATGATAAATGGAGTAACTTAAGCCCACAGGATTTTTATCTTTGAACATATTTTTACTCTGACATCTTGAAAATATGTTGTGAGGCAATTATCTCCACAAGTATTCTCAAGCTGCTGTTTTTTCCATTCCAAATGTAATATTCCAAATGGAACCTCAAATTATTACCCTGATATCCCTTCCAGGAACTCCTTTTCTGTGTAGGATACTTTAAAAATATCGTAAGGACTGAAACACATCAAAGAATCTTGGTCACTGAGTTATGAAACTTAGGAAAATTGTGCAAGCATAGAAATATTATTGTCCTAGGCAGGAATTTCTTCCACAGCATTTATAAGTACAACAAGAAGTAAATAGTACTTGCAAAGTATAAAAGAGTTCTAAGGAATTTTTAAAAAATGAATAAATTGTTACAAGTCAGAACATCCATCATAGAATCCTCAATAGAAAGTGCTGTAGTAAGCATGTGGTATTGGGGGGAAATATGAAGCTTGCAAAAAAACAACAATGGTCCAGCTAAGACTTTAAGATTGGATCATTATCAACATTACGAAAATCTACAATTGGTTTCTATTTAAGGAAAAAGAACACCAAAAAAAAAGCTATAGAAATGATGGCTACTAAATAAATATGTTTGAAATTATCCTTGTCTGTTTTCTTTCCTAGCATCAACCTAATAAGTCCAAGTCATATTCATTCAAGAGTAGAGAAGGAATGCAATCCTAGCCATTGTAATCAATTAGCCAGTTACATGATATCCCTATCAAAATCACATCTAATGTGTTGATAGGAAGAAAAATAAATAAATAACACTCCAAACATTGCCAGTTCAAGAACCCAGACACTGAGATGAGATGTGTGGACTACCGACATGCAATGTAGAATAGAGAGATGCTTGTATCTCCAAACAGACTCTGACTCTGCTCATCATTGTTGAATTCCACATAATGCTTTGTCTCTCCCCTTGGGTGCATTAGATCCTGTTTTTTTTTCTATTCCAAAGCCTAAAACTAATAGAAGGCTTGGTTGGGGATCACAGTAAGACCAATGTGAGAGTAAGATGTGTGAACCACAGTGTCCACAGTTGCAGCAAGTTCTCCCGCAATGTGAGAGAACCCTTTAAAAGAGTAGCTGACCAAAAAGCTATGACATTTATCAGTAGGGTCTGGGGCCAGGCTATAAGACACAGTTTATTTAAATTATGAATCTGGCCCTCATTACCCACATTCGCTTGGACAACCAGTCATGAGAAGGACACACTTCTGACAGTCTCTCCACATTGGCCCTGCTTCTTCCTCTCAGGAGATAGCATTGGGTGTTGCTAATGAACCATTAGGACTGTCTCAAACATAACGACAGCTGCGGAGTTTTGGGTAACAGTTCTCATTCTGCTTCCTCTTCCATCTGTCTACAGATGGCTCAAATTTGACCCCTCAAGAAACAAAACAACAACAACAAAAAAAAATCTTACCAAAAGACAATTACTGTGCTTGTAGATTTCTCATTTTAAAAAAAAATGACAAGATTATGATTAGCAAGAGAGCTGGTAATTGTGAATCATGTTGAGAGTTTGACATTAATTGTGAATGTGGAGGTTTTGACACTATTTGAAGGTTGATTGCTAATATTATATTTAGATTTATTCAACCTGTCAATCATAATACCACAGATAATAGTCATAAATGCCAGCCATAATTGCTGGAGGAAGTCAGTCCTTGCAAAACCATTATAATCTCTTATTTTCTTTTTAAAAATATCTTTCAACTAAGCAGGATGATACAGAACCAACATGTTTCTGTTTATTATGTGCATCTGGGCTTTCTTAATTAAATAATCTCTGAACAAGATCTTTTGTCTGAGATTTGTAGAGCAGTTGAAAGATATCACTTCATTAATCATAATACTTCAAAGAAGTCATCTCAGTATATAAAACAGAATCAAGCTAATTTCGGGGAAATAAAATGTTGCTATGTCCTAAAACATTTCATGGAAGAACAATTCTTGGACCTTTCCAAACCTGAAGTTGACCGGTCCAAATCTCATTTATTAGATTCAAGAAGTGATGCACACTGAAACTTTTACTGTGTCATTGTGTTCATTTTGTTTCTTGTGGCTGTCGTGAAAACACCAGATAAAAGTGCCTTAAGGGAGAAAAGAGTTATTTGGTTAACAATTCCACTTTAGAGTTCATCATTGAAGGAAAATCAAGGTGGTAGGAACTTGAAGTAGGTGGTCAGTCATCTTTAGTCAAAAACAGAGAACAATGCATTAATGCTAGAGAACAATTAATTAATTAGTTCTAGGGCTCAGTTTGCCTGTTCTCCACAGCCCAGGATGTCTTACAAAGGGATATTGCCATGCACAGGCAGGGTTTCTCGCTTCTATGAGTGTTATCAAGACAATCTAGCAAACACCTTCACAGACACAGCTAATCTAAACAATCTTTCAGTGAAATCCCTTCTAAGATGATTCAAGATTTTGTCTAGTTGATGATAATCTTGGAGCATTATAGCTGCTGAGCCAAAAAGACTGCAGGAAAAAAAATGTACTTTTGAGATAAAACTTACACGTAAGTCATTAGTCTTTATTAAATAATTGGTGTTTTTGAGTGTGAATGCATGCGTTCTAATGATATCATTTCTAACTAGTTATTTAAAAGGCAAAAACATTCTCTGATAGATAAAAAATTTTATTTTTCAACAATATTTACAGCACTTGGTTTATTCACAGTCTTAAAGACCTTACAAAGAAAGCAGGCAGTGTCTTGTCTCAATCACCTTATACTGAGTGTTTGTGCTCGTGAAGACTACAAATACAGAAAGACAATTTATAGTAAAAAATCTCAGGCCATAAGAGATTTGGCTCTACAGGGGATCACAGGGTGTCCACGAGGATATCCCCAGCTAGGTCCTTGGTCAGAGAGCAGAGGGTGCATGAACTGTCCTTGCCCCACTATCACTCTGATGATTATCTCAAATATCACCATAGAATCTTCATCAGGCGATGGATGGAGATAGAGACAGAGACCCTCATCAGATCAACAGACTGAGCTCCCAAGATCCAGTTTAAGGGCAGAAGGAGGGAGAAGACGAGCAAGAAAGTCAGGACCGCGAGGGGTTGGTCCACCAACTGAGGCAGTGTGCCGGTTCTAATGGGAGCTCACCAAATCCAGCTGGACCGGGTCTAAATGAGCATGTGATCAAACCGGACTCTCTGAATGTGGCTAACAATGGGGGCTGACTGAGAAGCCATTGATAAAGGCACTGGGACTTGTTTTTATGGGATGTTCTGGCTTTTTGGGACCCTGGTCTATATGGATGCACAGCTTCCTAGGCCTGGATGTAGCAGGGAGGGCCTTAGATTTCCCATAGATTTCCCACAGGGCAGGGATCCCTGCCCTCTCTCAAGCAGGGAGGGGGGAAGAAGAGGGTGAGTGGGGGAGTGGGAGGGGGTTGGGAGGAGAGAAGGAAGTGTAAGTATTTAAATGGAAAAAAAATCTCAGGCCACATAGATGTAAGAGTGCATAGAATTTGCCACATACAGAGTGTGCACACACATGTGTATACACACCATGCATATACATATAAACATCATTATACACATGTGTACTCAAAAAATCTTAGTGTAATACAAAAAAATTATATCAGTTCATTTTCATTGCTATAATGAACTGATGAGTCAGAGTAAGTTTATAAAGGAATGAGACTGATTTCAAGCACAGAATTAAGAGATACCTATTTCATAGCAGTGAGCATTTTCTAGCAGGCTTTCCTTGGTTGACTCACTTAATGGCAGATGCCAATGGCAGAAGCATCTGGCCACCTGCTAAGTAGGCTCAACCTTTCAAAGTGTTCAATACCCTTTATGATAACGGTCTTGGAGATATTAGGGATACAAGAGTCATATCTAAATATAATAAAAGCTATATACAGCAAGCCGACAGCTAACATTAAATTAAACGAAGAAAAACTCAAAGCCATCCCACTAAATTCAGGAACACTCTCTCCATACCTGTTCAATATAGTGCTTGAAGTTCTAGAAATAGCAATAAGACAACATAAAGAGATCAAGGGGATTCGTATTGGAAAGGAAGAAGTAAAGCTTTTGTTATTTTCAGATGATATTATAGTATACATAAGCGACCCCAAAAACTCTACCAAGGAACACCTACAACTGATAAACACCTTTAGTAATGTGGCAGGACACAAGATCAACTCCAAAAAATCAGTGGCCTTCCTATAAACTAAGGATAAGGAAACAGAGAGGGAAATCAGAGAAGCATCACCTTTCATGATAGCCACAAATAGCATAAAATATCTTGGGGTAACACTGACCAAGGAAGTGAAAGATCTATATGACAAAAACTTTAAGTCTTTGAAGAAAGAAATAGAAGAGGACACCAGAAAATGGAAGGATCTCCCCTGCCCTTGGATTGGGGGATCAACATAGTAAAAATGGCAATTCTACCAAAAACAATCTATAGATTCAATGCAATTCCCATCAAAATCCCATCAAAATTCTTCACAGATCTGGAGAAGACAATAATCAACTTTATATGAAAAAACAAAAAACCCAGGATAGCCAAAACAATCTTATACAATAAAGGAACGTCTGGAGGCATTACCATCCCTGACTTCAAACTCTAATACAGAGCTACAGTATTGAAAACAGCCTGGTATTGGCATAAACACAGAGAAGTCAACCAATGGAATCGAATAGAAGACCCTGACATTAACCCACAAACCTATGAACACGTGATTTTTGATAAAGGAGCTAAAAGTATACAATGGAAAAAAGAGAGCATCTTCAACAAATTGTGCTGGCAAAACTGGATGTCAAACTGTAGAAGAATGAAAATAGACCCATATCTATCACCATGCACAAAACTCAAGTCCAAATTGATTAAAGACCTCAATATCAGTCCAAACACAATGAACCTGATAGAAGAGAAAGTGAGAAGTACTCTACAACACATTGGCACAGAAGACCACTTCCTATGTATAACCCCGGCAGCACAGACATTAAGGGCCTCAATGAATAAATGGGATCTCCTGAGACTGAGAAGCTTCTGTAAAGCAAAGAACACTGTTACTAAGACACAAAGGCAACCCATTGACTGGGAGAAGATCTTCACCAACCCTGCAAAGGACAAAGGTCTTATCTCCAAAATATATAAAGAGCTCAAGAAATTAGACCGTAAAAGGCTAATTAACCCAATTATAAAATGGGGCACTGAGGTGAACAGAGAATTCTCAATAAAAGAAGTTCAAATGGCCATAAGACACTTAAGGACATGCTCAACTTCCTTAGCGATCAGGGAAATGCAAATCAAGACAACTTTAAGATACCATCTTACACCTGTCAGAATGGCTAAAATCAAAAACACCAATGATAGCCTTTGCTGGAGAGGTTGTGGAGAAAGGGGTACACTCATCCATTGCTGGTGGGAATGCAAACTT
>NW_026067944.1:15414937-15586200 GCF_014885135.2 Alexandromys fortis
CAGAAATATTTAATAAATAAATAAATAAATTAAAAAAATATAAATTGGAAAAAGAAACCATATTTAACAAATGGTGCTGGCATAACTAGATATTGACATGTAGAAGAATGAAAATACATCCATGTCTATCACCATGCACCAAATTCAAGTCCAAATGGATCAAAGACCTCAACAAAAAGCCAGCTACACTAAACCTCATAGAAGAGAAAATGGGAAGTACACTTGAACATATTGGCACAGGAGTCCACTTTCTAAATATAACCCCTATAGTACAGACAGTGAGAGAGAAAAACTAATAAATAGGACCTCCTGAAACTGAAAAGCTTCTGTAAAGCAAAAAACAACAAGACAAAACAGCAGCCTACATAATGAGAAAAGATCTTCATCAACCCCACATCAGACAGAGGTCTGATCTCCAAAATATACAAAGAACCCAAGAAATTGGTCATTGAAAAACAAATAATCCAATAAAAAAATGGAGTACAGACCTAAATGGAGAACTCTCAACAGAGGGTTCTAAAATGACTGAAAGACACTTAAGGAATGCTCAACATCCTTAGCCAGAGAAATGCAAATCAAAACAACTCTGAGAATCTATCTTATACGTGTAAGAATGGCCAAGATCAAAAACACCGATGACACTGGAGAGGTTGTTGGGGTAAAGGGAACACTCCTGCATTGCTTGTGGGAATGCAAGCTGGTACAGCTCCTTTGGATATCAGTATTGTGAATTCTCAAAAAAATTAGTAAACAACCTTCTTCAAGACCCAGCAATATCACTTTTGGGATATACACAAAGGATGCTCAATTGTACCACAAGGACATGTGCTCAACTACATTCATGGCAACTTTGTTTGTCATAGCTAAAACCTGGAAACAACATAAATGCCTCTTGACCGAAGAATGGATAAGGAAAATTTACACAATGGAGTACTACACAGGAGAAAAAAATAATGACATCTTGAAATTTTCAGACAAATGGTTGGATCTAGAAAACATCATATTGAGTGAGGTAACTCAGACCCAGAAAATCAAATACCATATGTACTCACTCATAAATGGTTTTTAGACATCAAGCAAGGAAACCAGCCTATAAATCACAATCCCAGAGAACCTAGATAACAATGAGGACCCTAAGAGAGAGGTATATGGATCTAATCTACATGGGAAGTTAAAAAAAGGCAAGATCTCATGAGTAAATTGAGAACATGGGGGCCATGGGACAGGATTGATTGAAAGGGAGGGAAGGGGAGAGGAAAGGAGGAGAGCAGAGAAAGATGTATAGCTCAATAAAATCAATTTTAAAAAAGAAGTTTAGAAAAGCGATTATCGCCAAAAAAAAAAGTAGGAGGAAGAGGAAGAAGAAGAAGATGGAGGAGGAAGAGGAGAAGGAGAAGGAGGAAGAGAAAAAGGAGGAAGAGGAGGAAGAAGAAAATGTAGGAGGAAGAGGAGAAGGAGGAGGAAGAGGAGGAGGAAGAGAAGGATAAGGAGGAGGGTGATGACGAGGAGGAGAAGGAGAATCCATAATTTAGTACATAGACCCCAGTACTTAGGTTTCAACAAGAAATTTAGAGCAGTCCACACATAGCACTCATTCTTTTCTGATTTAATTTTGGAATCATAGTATTCTGACTAAGAAAAAATAAAGGTGATGAAGAAGAAATGGCTCGCTGGGTAAACGTGCTTGCCATGAAAGCTTGAGAACCTGAGTTCAGATACCTGAACCCATGTAAAAGTTAGAAAAAGGTACATATTTGTAATCCCAGCATTCCGAGAGATGGGAAACAGTAAGGAAAATGCCCCAGAAACTAATGTACCAGTGACAAAAAGCAAAAAAGACCCTGCCTCAGATATGGAAGGACAGGAAGACTTCTAAGGTTGTCTTCTGATGTTCATACGTGTACTGTGACACACTACAGAAATACACACAAAGGTACACAACCATGTCACTCTCACTCATAAAAGATTTTTTAAAAGAAAGGAAAGAATAATGGAACTACATAGTATTCACTGTTTTAAAGCAACTTTGTCATACTGTTTGTGGCAACTCCAAGTTGGGAAGATGTGATCTTTTAAATGGTCACAAAACGGAATTCCGCTATTCTGCCTAATCACTTGGAATATTGATATGGACACATCCCATTTCTAGAGTTCTCAATTAGGACAATGTGGAGCCGAACGGCACGAGCATAAGATGCTATGCTATTGCTTATGTCATAGTGCTGGAAGAGGTAAGCTGTCCAGAGAAAACCAGTTCTGGAATATCTACCTGTTCTGTAAATGTGGATATTCTACACCAAATGTTGTCTCCTCTCCAAGAAGCTACAAGTGCAAGTCACAACAACTGCTTTTTATTTTTTATTGTCTTATTACTTCATTATCTTTAGAAAGTCCACTTACATGGTAGGAACATGAACTTTGATAGCTTTATTTCCTACTTTGTACACACTTAGAAATTAAGCAATGTTACCTGTTCTTGTTATACACAATTTACCAAATTCAGTCATCATGAACGCTCAGCAATGGGGAAAGTGCTACAGAATGTCCAGATGAAGACCCAGCACTTCTGGCCTAAGGCAGCACAGGAAAGATGAAAGGCATACCCATACCTTTTAGAATGTGCTCCAATCCACAGTATTTTAATGTATACAAAGATGGAAAATGAACTATTTGTTCATCCTTTCAAATGATTCACAGTGAAGAGTGAATCAGTTTTCCCAATAAACAGCTGTGTACTTAGCTCAAAGATTTGGTTTGTTTTATTCAGGAGACATATTTGGACCTGGACTTAAAGTTGGAATAATTGTAAAAGTCAAAAACAACCCATAATTGTTCTCTATGTCCTCTTACTGCCTTCTTGTAGGGCATTTGTGAAGGATAAATGAATTTCTATCTCTATATCACTTAGCACTTAGAGATAAAAATATCCATTCATGGATTCAGATAAGCTGAGATTCTGCTTTTGATTTATTGTTTAAGCAAGAATGGCATATCCAAGACCTAACACTTGGCTTTAATATGATGATGAAGGTGAGGTTTCTGACACAGAAAAAAAAAATGACCAAAGCTTGTCTCTGTGGAACCCATGAACACAATTTGAGGGAAGCTTTACACGGAATTGTATTCATCAGTAATTTTCCAAAAGTCTTAGTAAATTATAATAGTAATTCAAGTCCCCAGAATAATGTCATTAATAAGCCACTACACTCATTTCTTTGGTGTATAATCATAAGCCAAATGCTCATAGTCCCTTCAGGGTATGCTTGGAGAGACAGTTACAATCAGGACACATGACAATGTTGCACAATTTTCTTCAATAGCACCTAATGTCCACTTCAGTCAAAAAAAATCTAAAGGATGCTCTTACTTGGCTAGAGAAAATGGGCAGGAGACCATGATATGAAGTTTCAAATCCACGGGTTAAGACTCAGTAATTCACTATCAATGGCCTAGATCTCTCTAGGTTAAAATATACTGCATGACAACATTGTTTACTTCCAGTTACAGAAATTGAGTCATTCTTATCTTTTAACTGACCTCTGTCACTCTTGGCCCCCAAATTAATGTTCAAACTGCATAAAGGAGCCAGGCAATAAGCAGAAGTAACTGGACTCCTGTGAGTTTAATGCTAGCCTGGACTACATAGTGTGACCCAGGACTGCCAGAGAATCACAAACCATATCAGGAAAAACAATAACAAAAAGAACGACAAACAAAAAACAAAACAAAACAAAACAAAAATGTATCTTGAAGGTATCTTGAAGATGGCAATTCTCATCAGCATCACCAGACTTCTAGTAAACAAACAATTTTATTAGAAAGCTGTTAGTTTTCATGTAAAGCTGTAGGTGGGTCTTCTTTCTATATGTTGCTTTCATTGGTTAACTAATAAAGAAACTGCCTGGCCTGTTAGGTCAGAACATAGGTAGGCAGTGTAGACAGAACAGAATGCTGGGAAGAAGGGAAGTGAGGCAGATGCCATGCCTCTCTCTCCAGGGCAGATGCAATGAAGCTCTGGCCCAAGATGGACACAGGCTAGAATCCTTGCCGGTAAGCCACTAGCTCATGGTGCTACACAGATTATTAGAAATGGGTTAAGCAAGATATGAGAGTTAGCCAAGAAGAGGCTAGAACTAACGGGCCAGGCAGTGTTTAAAAGAATACAATTTGTGTGTTGTTATTTCCGGGGCTAAGCTAGCCATGCAGGAGCTGGGCGGGATGAAAAGCAGGCCTTCCCGCAGCTCCTTCTACATAAAGCATTTATCAATGCATCATGAATGGGAGTGTTTTCTATAAGGGCGATGCCACAGTTTGAGAGGGAAAGCAAGTAAGTTGTATGTAACATTGTTTTCCTAACACTGCCAAGTTTCTGAGTCTATTGTATTTCTTCTTATAAATAATTAGAGGGAAACTCTAGCATCTTAACCTCATTAACCACACAGCTCTTGGAACCAGTGCTTTGGTCAGTTAATGAAGCAAGCTGTTAAGGCCATTTCCAGCTGATCCACATAGTAAATGTAATACTACTGTCAACAGAAATAAAACCAGTCTGACTTTATATTCCGTTTATATTCTAAAATTTTTAGACTAAATATAGTCTTGATAGTCTCAAAATGTATTACTCTAAGATACTTAAGAACCGTCTGTAGAGAGGATCTCTAAGTTCCACCATATACATGTGAGTTCCTGCAATTCTTGTGGGATATATGCTGTCTTCTCTCAAGGTAGCTAGTTAACTCCTATGATGCTGCTGGAATGTGACTTGAGTTTTAGGTCTATATAGGTAAGAAAATGTGATTTAGAAGTAGACATGGAAGGAACAGACACTCCAAAAGGAAGGAGTTTTTATATTGAAAGATGAATTTTAAGAATTAGTTTTAAGAATTCAGTTCCTTATATGAATTCCTTATAAGTATTGCTCAAGTGGTTTTCCCCTAATTTAACTTTTTTATTGATTCTTTGTGGATTTCACATCATGCATCTCAATCCTCCTCATCTCCCTGTCCCTTCACATCTTCCTTCTACCCTTGCAACCTCCCCCCACCAAGACAAAACAAAAGAAAAAAGAAAATCTCATTGTGGAAGCTGCAGTGTGACACAGTGAGTCACATAGTCTACCCTTTAGTCTATATATCTTTACTTGCAAGTGTTCATTGCAGTGAATCATTGACCGCCCGCGTGTGTTTCTTTCTACATCTAAATGAGTCATTGTTATCTTACCAGTCTTCTAACATTAACAGAAGAAATGTAACCGATATCTAAATAATTTTCTTTGAAATTTTCCAAACTTTACCAAAAGATTTTAGGTTTGAGGTGTCCTTCGGTTACGCATACCCATAACTACAGTACATCTTAAAAAGCACTTACACTGTCATGAAGTTCACCAATATTTTATCTGTGATTGGAACTGAGAGTTGGAAGCCTTGATTCGACTTCTTTTCATCTTTGAAGTCTTTTCTTGCCACAGCGGAAGCTTTGCCAAACTCTAGCAATTTATAACCATTGTCACTGTTGTATCAACAGAGTAGAGCAGAATCTTGACCCTGGATAACTAAGGTAGCTGTATGCTACTGTATGCCATGGATTGCTAACATTCCCTCTTTCTTCTTGTAAGCATACATTCTCTCGTGGTGTGACATGGAAACAATGCTAGGTTACAAATCCTTTCTTGAAATTTTCTATCCTTGGACAATGCCTTAGGGACAAAAATTATGTCTCTACACTAGAACCTTATAAACAAATGCCCTCTGAGTTTCTCTTTCTTTTTTTTTTTTGTGTTTTCTGTTTGTTTTTGATTTTTCAAGACAGGGTTTCTCTGTGTCATCCTGGTTACCCTGGAACTCGCTCTGTAGACAGGGTGGTCTCAATCTTTGAGATCTGCCTGCCTCTGCTTTCCAAGTGTGGGATTAAAGGAGTGCACCACCACAACCCACTTGGCTTCACCCTCATTTCTAAAACAGTGATGTGAATCAGAGAAATATCGACAGAAAATCTAAGAAGTCAGTGAAGCCAACCAGAGAGGAATGATCTAAGAACAATCCTACTGTGTAAGGAGCAAAACCAAGAAGCACTTTCCTGGGAGCCTAAATTCTGGGTGCCAGGTAGAGGTTGGAAGTACTGCTGTGTAACATGAGGGACAGACTTGTTGGGGTTTTTTGTCCTGCCCTTTACCCCACAACTGTTTCTCCCCAAAGAAAGTCACACATAGGTCTCCATCAATTATAAGCTGATTGGCCCATTAGCTTTAGCCTCTCACTGGCTAACTCTCACATCTTGATTAACCCATTTTTCTAATCTATGTTAGCCATGGGGCTCAGTACCTTTTTCAGTGGGGCAGATCACATCCTGCTGCTTCAGTGATCTGGGCAGGAGTGGAAGGAATCAACTTCTTCCTTCCCAAAATTCTCCTGTTCTCATTGCATCATTTCTACTTCCTGTCTGGTTTTCCCACTTTTACTGCCTGCCTGGCCAATCCGCGTTTATTTGAAACATGATTGACAGAATACAGACAGTTCTCCTGCACCATTGCTTTCTGAGAGATTAGAACAGAGGCCTTTGAACTGTGAAACCCAGCCTCAGCTCCTACCATATATGGTTCAAAGCAAAGCAGGAGAAAAAGTATTACCATTGGTCCCCATCTCCTGGAACTAGCCTCTAGTTTCCTATCAGTGCTAAGAGAACATGTACTTCTGATACTGAGTATATCTTTTCAGGACTTGAAAAGAATTCACTCTGATCAAATAGCTCCTAAGTATGCAAAGAACAGGTGATGTGACTGTGTACTACATAGCCAATAATTGATCCAACATTAGAAGCCATTCCTTCCTCTACTTCAGATTAGAATTCTCTGGCCACACTGGGTCACCTCCCTTACTAAGCAAAGTGAACATCAAACTAAATGGGTTATATGTATACGACAACACATTAGAAGAATTAAACCAGATTAGGTATGTAATAGGATGGTTGACAAGAACTTAAGGGGACATGGCCATCAGCTTATAAAAAGTGAAGGAAATCAAATGTGGGTAATTGGTAAATTTATTGATAAGTGAGAATGTGATGGAAATTCAAATACATAGAACAGCCAGACCAAGTTGATGAATGATTCTGTTAGGGAACAGTGGTCATATTAATTTTTTTTTTTTTAGGAAATCATATGGCATCCTGAAGAGGTGACAAATACTTTTGGATCATTGCAATGATTTTTTTATTCCTGATGAGCAGGGGATCATGAGATTTGAAGTGGGAAATGAGGCTGGATGTACTGATGTGTCTTTAGTGACATATCCATAGCTGTCTACTATGCTGTACATAATTAGTAATAGGAATGCTGTAAAAGGTTTTTATTCCCCCCCCCCATTTCTATTTTCCATCCTCAGTAATTCAAAACAGCATGTGGGACACATGGGATGAGAAAAACTTCTAAATTACACACAGGTTTGAATATTGGCTCCTTGCAGGATAAACTGTGTTAAAAATACAAATTCCAGGATGTCAAATCCCTAAGGGAATCATGTCTCTCTTACTTCTCATTTTTTCCCTTTTCAGATTACATAAATACCAATGGCATTTGTTGCAGAGATTCTTTGGAATTTTTCTTTGTTCCACTCTGTACAATGTCATTATTGAACTGTTGTAGCCTGGACTCCCATTAGCATGTAAAGAAGTTATCAATTTTTTTTATTCCAATTAGACTATTCTTTCCAAACTATTCTTGCTCCAGGAAAAAATCTGGGGTCTAACTAGGCTTTGGTTGTATATCTAAAGAGAATAGACATGTGATCATTGAACTCTCAATGGGGATGAAACTTAGATGGTATACTTTGACTCTCCCAGTTAGATGAGGATGAGGAAACGCAGCAAGGACATTTGGTAACTTTTTCAAGAGGTGCACAGGTCATTAGCAAAACAACTAGGTCAGAAACTTCTCTTCAGATAACCTAGGGCTCATTCTCTCTGCACCATTTCAGTGTCAAAAGACATTATTACTTGAAGCTTGCTGTAACTGTTCTTGCTCATAGTCACGCGTAGTCACAAACACCTTATAGCATGTTTTACATCCAAAACAAAACAGGACATTTCATGCAGAAGAAAACTCATGCCTCACTCTGCTTAGCTTTAAGATATTTGCCCTCAAATTCTTTATCCAGTATCATTTTAAAAGTCTTTTACTTGTCTATGTAAATTTAAAAAAAAAACAAACATTTTAGCTTCTTCTTCTGTCTCCTTCCTTCCAAGTGAACCCCTAAAAATTTTATTCACAATGCAATTAGGTTATCTTATGCAAAATTTCAGCTGAATATACCACAACAGATAGGAAACTTAAAGATGTAAAGCCACAAACTGATGCTTCTAAAATGGGAATTCTTGTGTGTGTATATTGGTTCTGGGAGGGGAGTGGGGGTCCAACTCTGCTGAAGCTCACCAGGTCCTGAAGAGAATTTTGGTTGTCTTGCTCTGTCACTCTCTGCCTTATTCCTACAAACATTCAATACTTCAGGTACTGGTGTGTTATTCTTGCACTGGAGTCATGCTAATCTCTCTTGTATCATTCATATTGCAGTATATGTGCTTCGAAAATGAGGTCACAGATTGCTTTTTCACAGGAGGATTGTGTTCAAGTGGCTTGGCTAAGGGCATATTCACTGTGATCTATCAAGGGCAAGGCTTCATGACTCTTTGTTTCACCAAGTACCTTCCAGGCCTTGGGATGAATGAATATCCATGTTATATTCATTACACATTTTTTAAAAATATTATCTGCATACCTTTAGCCTATCTCCATTTAAGAATATTGTATTTACCTTATCCTCTGTACACTTTAGCATGTTTTCATTCTCTTTTCTCTGACACGTTTTACCATATATTTTGAAAAAGTAGAGGACTTCATCAACTTTATGACATAGGAAGGATGGTGCTAAAGAAATGTCACTTTAGTAACTATGTGTAGCTTTAGAGTTGAGGCAATAGTTGGCCATTTTCCAACTAGATCCACATCTAATACAATAATCTACATCCCAGTATATGAACAGCTTCTGAGGACACTTGAGGACAAATGGAAAGTATCCAGATTTAGCTTGGCAAATGGAGAGACAGCATGATATAATGGAGAAGCGAGGAGCATAGAAATGATTTAGCCTGCGGAATTACCCAGTGCTAACTCTGTGTTACACAAGTTATTTAAGATCTCTACTCTTCAATTTCATTGCTTAAAATGGGAACCGGGGAACAGGCTTTGGGCAGTGCTGTTGAGGACTCAATGGGGCTTTGTAAAGTCCCCATCTGGGTATGCCTAACAAAGCCTATGCTTCATAATAAGTCCACTGCTGAGCCAATTTTATGCATTGTCATATTAAATTCACATATTCAGTCTGTAATATAGGTGTTGACTTTTCATTCTGAATGATGAGAAAGTGCACCTTTTCCCACAGCAAGCAATTAGCAAGTAAAAGACCCTACTGAAACCAAGTTATTTCACACCCTCTATGCCTTTGACAAACTGGGATCAGATGACTGTATACTTCTTAATTCTTTGTTTTAGTACATCATCTTACTGTAGTGTGTATTCACAGTGTGAGAAAAGAGAGTTCTTCAAAAGTATTTTCTTTAATATAAAAATCAGAATAAAAATGAATTTTTAAAAGACAACTTTGTTGTATGAGTGATTTGTCTGTGTATATGTGTGCTTGTCTGGTTCCAGGGGAAGATGGAAGTCGGTGTTGGATCCCTGGAACTAGAATCACAGTTGTGAGCTACCATACCAATGTCAAGGAGGAAATCCTTCCTCTGCAGAGCAGTAAATGCTTCTAACTGCTAGGCCATCTCTCTAGCCCCAATTTTGTTATATTTAATTGACGAGATTTTATTCATCAATTAAAGAGATCAAAGATTGGCAGCTCCAAATAAAAAAATAAAACTTCAACAAAAATAAGTTGTATTTCTTCTAACCCATTGCTTTTTAATAATATTTGAGGTTGATCCTGTAAGAAAAACAGCCGTAAACTTTCAAACCAGAATGTTGAAGGATTTGGTTCTGCATCCCCAAATTAGAATGTTCTGCAATCCCAAAGTCTATTAGAAATCTAAGTGGCTCAGAAAAGTCAGATTTCCCGTTCTCGCAAAGCATCGTGTTCCTGGTTGTGTTTTAGCCCCTTCTATTAATACATCCTAACTTGCCTTTTTTTTTTTTTTTATATGTCTCTGACAGCAAAGACATTCAAATGTGATGTTAGAAGAAACCAAGGGAAGCAGCATGGTGCTCTGGAGGTTCATCTAGGTTGAGCCCTGGCTTTGTCACTTGCACTTGAATGCTCTTGGCAACGACTTAACTGAAGATTTCCATAAGACAGAAGCCCAGTTCAGGAAAGAGAGAAAGCAGCACACTGAACCATGGACTTTTTTTCTTTTTTAAACTTTATAATTCTTCAAATAGTGACCCCTAATATCTTCATTTTCCAGTTAACTGCATTAGCAGCTAAGAAAACTAACAAAGAATATACAGCTTCTAAATAAGCAACATTGTCTAAATCCAAATCTCCATTTTATTTCATTAAAATTCAATATCAATCTTCATAGCGCTATTTGTGACGATTCCTTAGTTTCAAGAGGTACTCATTATTATAGACAAGCTTGGGGTTATCTTATTTTTTTAGTTCTCTTCTCTTTGTATTTCTCAGTAATTTCCCCCTCAAACTACTTAGTTTTCTTTCCATCGATTTTCCATGACATCTAAACTGAGGAAATACAGTGTTGTGATAGAAGCATACTGCCGTGGGCTCTGTTTCTAGGGTCTAACTGTCCCTCTTCAAAGTCGTAGCCCTTTCCTCCACCATCTTTCAACAAAATGCTTTAATAACAGACTCACATTTTACAGCTCCTCCGAGGTTCCCCCACCCCCACCCCGCCCCCTGCTCTTCTGGTTCTCAGAGACAGGCACATGTTTACTTTCACAGTCAGTTTAATGTCTGATGTTACAGAAGGTGATGACACACTTAAAATGGCTATTCTGTGATCGAAAGTTTGGACCATCACTGCCGGAAGGCCACTCACAACAGGACTTTCTCACCCACTCCGTGCTGTGACAAGCCTTAATGGAATCTGGCCTGCGGAGTGTCTGGGTTCTGTGTGAGGTTGGTGTCAAAGCAAGTCCAAGCAAGTTCTCCAAAGTGCAGCCCTTACAACATCGCTAAACTCAAAAACATTCCTTCAAGGCACCACCCACCTTTCCCAGTGGGAATCCAGGGAAATGATCCTCTTGGAATTAGCATGTAAGCAGGAGAGGGTGTTAGGTTTGTGCTGTCAGAAGATTCATGGGGGAAGGGCAAAGCCAGGATGGGAAAATGAATGCCATTACCACCAAAATATTCTTCCTAAGGATGAGGGAGTACACCCTGCAGCTGTTGAACACGGCTGCACTACTCAACATACTTTGCATATTTACACACACCAAGTATTTCCAAACAGGCTTGTGTTTGTTTAAAATCCCCCACTGAGATGTCTGGTAAATCTGTCATTGTAGAAAGCTATTTGTTTAGAGAAGTTTACACAGCTGTGTTCAAAATCACACATGCACACGCACGCACACATACACAGGCACACTCACACACTTGTATACACTTCTATGTGTGTGTGTGCATGTAGGAGCATGTAAGATAGAGGGTCACTGTCATCAGCCACATTGTAAAGAGATCTGATTTACTCTACTGATCACCTCATACTTAGAAATGGAATGACATAGAAGACCAAAGAAATGGAGAAAATAATTAGTTGAAACTAATTATTTTTTCCGATTAAAATTCTGTACAAAACAAAATATATATTAACATTATTGCATAATTCTAGGTTTTCCTAAACTGTCAAAATTGAAGTATCTTAATTGCTATTATCTTTATCTTTGATGGATAAGTTCTTTTATCCAACTTTACTAATTGACAAAGTAAAAATTATATATATTCAATGCATACAGGATAGTTGGATGCACACATCAAATGGTGATTACTACGGTCAAATTCATTACCACATCCATCATTAAAAGTGTTTTGGTTTTTGTAAGAAAACCCAGCACTACATGGACTTCTCATGTAACTGATTTCTTTTGGAAATGTAAAACACCACAAAACCACACATAATCACATAACTCATTCGAAAAAGGCTAGGGAACTTTCAACAGAAGAAATCGAGCAGTTTAAAGCTGTATTTTGCTTTTAGTAAGATACACAAGAAAAGGATAAAGTATCATGCTTAAAGGGGAACAGATTTTGTATTTTTTGGCAACATAGTAAATCCTCTGTTGCTATATTTGGCTCTCTGTAAATAGCGGCTCCTACAAGGGCAAGGCAAGAATCAATGCTGGTGTTCTTCATTCAGCCACAGCCAAACTTGGTATGAAAGTAGAGCACTAGTGTTTGACTGTTGTTTCCAACAGACTTGCAGCTCATTTATTGATCAGACAGATTCCAAAGTGTGGATTTCTAGTTTGCTCATTAAAACTATCAAAACATGCTTGCTTTTCTGAAATAGTTTTCCACTGCTTAACTGATAGCAGATGGAATGATTTTATCTAGACAGAAGTGTTAAGACTTCACCATGTCAATGTGGTTATCCGTCACTATTTAGTCAAGTGATATGCTTGGGGAATTGGCACATCACAGGATGGGCCTAAGACCCACCCCTAAGCAAAATAACTAAATCGTTATTGGTTATTCTCAGAGAAAACACTTCAGTAAGAAACTACACTCACTCTAGGACTGTTTTCCACTCCTTTGAGCTCTAGTGTTGACCTCTTGGATTCAGCAACTCCACAATATGTCCCCAAAACTTCATGAAACATTTGAAGAAACAGCAGAAATGTCTCTTGATATCCTATTATCTAAAAGGAAGACAGTATCTCACACAAACACTGAAGCCAAGATTATGCTCTGTTAATTTCCAGTGAAGTAGTAAGTTCTCCTTGGTTGCAAACTGATTTAAAAAAAACCCACTGAAGACAATAATAATTGTGGTAGAATAAGATGTGTTTACATTCTTTCTCCCAAATTTGAGAACATTTATCTCATGCAGACATAGGGGATATGAAATAACAAACACTCTCCTGAATTCTACCAGTAGAATTAATTTGTAACCACAAGGGGACCTTACCTTGCAAGGAGGAGGTAGAAGAGAATGTGGGCGAGTAGCACCAGGTGAGGGGGACCGGTTTTGAGTAAGGAAGAACGGCCCAGGGCAGAAGGACTGTGGATACAGAAAGCAGATGTACAGATGTTCTCTCAAAGTATGGGAACAGGCTGCAGTCTGTGCTTTGTAGCCCAAGACAAAACCTGTACTAGATTAGAAGCCCAACAGGTGCAGAACTGTAAAACAATCTGTTTGTGTTGTCTTAAGTCATTATTATTTTTAGTTATGTTTTTTGAGCAGCCATAAGTCGCTCTTATACTACCCTAGTCTAACTATGCCAAATGATTTGACCTGCATTGCTGGAGGATATTGATTGCTTTCCAAATGTGCATTTCCATATTAAAAAAAAAACAATTGATAAGAAAAAAAGAGGGTCTATGCAATGAGCATGAATAACTTTCTTCACAATACAAACTCTTAGAAACTTCTTCTCCAGGGCCACTTCTTCCATCTCAGTCAACTGTAGAAGAGTTTTGCTGTTGTTGTCGTTGTTGTTGACTTGTCCTCTGTTATTGCTTACAGAAAGTTCTATGCTGACAAATGTGGAAACATGTTTCCCAAAGGGTCAAACAAATACCTTAGAAGCATCATACTGAAAAACTTCTCAAGACTCCTGATGTTATGTCATTAATTCATTTTACTTGCTCTTCCATTATAAACATGTGTTTCGTAATCCACTCCAAACTGTAACAAATAAATGTCATGGCACTGGAAGGTAACCTCATAGTTTATAAAATCTAAGATGAAATTTTTGAATAGTATCTACATGTTTTGAAAACACAGAGGAAACAGGTTTATTTACCGGAAGTGCAGACTCAATCATTAAAGTCACATTAAATTATTTATTAAGCAAATTAAAGAAAATGTCATCCATTTTTCTTACAAAGTCTTCCATGATTTTATATCAGTGACACAGATAGGAGTCCTGCATTTAAAGAATAACAGCAAAAAATCATATGGTTTTACAATAATAAAGTCAAAAGTCTTAAGAATTATACATTATTCATTAGTTAACAACAACAACAGCATAGCCAAGATTGCTTGGCTTTCCTTTCTGGAAATGTGAAATCAAGGTGGCGTGATTTCTCTCAGAACAAACCTGGAATCTCACTGTTTGCCAATGCTGTAAGATATGAGTTCTATTATCAGTTTTCAGTCTACATATCAAGTGATAAATATAAAGTTTATCATATTGTGTATCTTTTTCTTTACAAAAGTATTTCACCTTACCTAGGTATACATGATAAAAACAAAAGGAATCCATGTTTCCCTTTAAATATATGCATTCTTAAATGATACAAAGAACTCACATGAACATTACCCTATGTTGTACATTTTGAAAAGTACCTATATGGAATAGTGTTCATAAATCAAATAGAATGTCCACAAGTATACATCTCCTACACATTAAACCAAGTGTGTAAAAATCAGTACCTTTGGCTCTAGCCACAGCACAGAACAACAACAAAATAAATCTACTTCTATCAGTATAAAGAGAAAAGTTCACATCTTAGGCCAAAAAAGAAGAAAACCTCATTAAGGAATTTTATATTCAAAAGGAACTAATCTTAGTCTAAAATTTAGTAGTCAGAAACAATTCTAAAAGAAACTTCTTGGTGATGGTGTGCCCCTTTCCAGAAGAGGAGATGCCCCTGTTGTCTTTCACAACATAACAGAATTGGTAGATTACATTTAAGTCTATTAGAATTCCCTGTGGTTTAAAAGGCGGACTTAGAAAATATCACTGGATCAATATAAACTGGTCAAAACTTCAAGAGTATTTCCTTGATTAATCACTTCACATCACAAAAATGTTTCAAGCAAATAAAAGCTCATAGCAAAAATTTAAAAGTTAAGACATCTAACTATGACTAATTTTACAGTTTAAGAATTCCCAGAAAGCACTAAGAGTAAAGCTACTATGCAATATTCTACAAGTTGGATCTGTGACCTAGTTCTCGGACCATGTGACCATGGCGATTAGCACTGGAAAGCTATTTGAAACCAAGGTTCCCTTGCTGACTCCCTTCATCCCCCAAACACCAAAGTCATCCTTCTTTCATGGCTTGTATATGTGTGTTCAACTAGTTGCTGACACAAATAGCCTATTCTTTCTAAAATTATTTTAATCAAAGTTTTTGCCTTGTAATGGTGGATTGAAAGGATGCTTCAAACTGTAGATTTTTAAAGAGATTCGGTTTTATCTTGTCTCTCTAGCCTTAACATTACCTGAAAGATGTCCATTATGCATTCTGAAGGGAGGAGTTTAGAAAAAAAAAAAAAAGACACCAAACTGGCTTAATCTTTGGTGTCTCTTGCACGTTAAAATCACAGAGTGACTTCATATTTGGTTCCGTGAAGCTTCTGCTGTCCTCTCACAGATGGGAAGGTGATCCATCACAGGGTCCCTGACTGCCGTCAATACCTCTTTGTAACTGCAACGACTGAGTCAACTCTTCCCATCCTCAATAACTGACACAGTGTCAACATCTGCTTCCAATAATGTTGGTTCATTTTTTCCCCCTCGAATAGAGTAAATCCGCTGACTGAGATCGTAAAAGGGGTGCTCCCCCCCTTTCCATGAGAGGAATTTTTTTCCACCATATTGTGCAACTTTCCCTCCAAGGAAAGTAAAAACAAGGAGTGGGGGGGAGAATAATTGAAAGGAAACATTCTTAATCAAGTGCTACGGAAACACAATGTATATCTGACAAATACAAGTCGGGCAGCTTGAAGGCAAAAAGGCACTGTCCTCATTTCAGAGACAGCAATGTATGGAGTTGTGAATGACTATGACTCAGACTCATCCCACATACCGCTAAATGCTTAATTAACTTTCCTTCTTAAACACCGTATTAAAAATTCAGAGTTAATTAAGAACTCAGAAATTATTTTTCTCCTGTAAGTAAGAAGAGAAAAAGATTCTCTTCGCCATGACTCCTTAGAGAAAAGCAGCCACTGGTTTACTTGACTGCTGAAGAATGAATATGCAACAGGAAGAAAAAAGAAAGGGATATTTAAGACTTCAACTTAAAAGCCAACTTATTGAACTGATGCTCATTTGTGGAGGCTGTCAGTTACTTGAACTATACTATAAGTCAGGCATATCTGTATGTTTTCAAACTTTTGCAGCCTTCCTCATTAGGTAGCATTATCCCAGTTTTATCATGAGGTAAATAAATGACATTCCAAATCACACAATAAGCCATTGCTAAGTAACAATTTGGTGAAAAGGAAGTTTACATTAACTCGTCCTTCTCCCCTACTCTCCTCTCAGTCGAAACAGGAGCATGTGTCCTTGTCTTGTCCATCACTTACTGCCGCTCCCATCGGCTAATTCAGCAAATGCTATTTCACATAGGCTGCTTTTCATAAGGGACAGAATGCAATTTCTAACAATACAGTCTTTGTCACGTGAAATTACAGTTACAACCTTCAGCCACACAGTGAGCTTAAAACTCCTTCCTTTCCCATTTTCTGTAAGCTTAGAAATGGACAAATACTGTTTGTAAAATAAACAAGGAACTCATATAGGCATCCTATAGAACATTTTTAATCATATAAATTCAGGAAATGTATTCTTCAATATTTTTGCAATTCACTAATTCTTACTCTATACATTTTTGGGCAATGTTACTATTTTGTGGAGGTAACATAATGCAAATCTTAAAAAGAAGTAGATATGAGAAGAGTTGGAAAAATTAAAAAATTATCTTTCTTTGTTCATAAAAATTTTAGACTCTAAACTTTAGAGGCCCTTTACAAAGTCACAAAGAAAGATCATATATCCTGTGTGGATCCATATAGACAACATTATGATGTTTTTTGGATTGGAGAGTCCATTAATGGAGTAATAGATTATATATAGAATAATAAAGTTTTCCAGTGTCATGTTTACAGGTTTTCAGATAGACTGAAAGAAAATTAAGTTGTAAAATAGTCAAAGGTAGAGTGGGTTTAATGAAGTCAGAGGGGCAGCTGGTACCCACCTTTCAACAAAGCAGCCATACTTTGAAGTGAAAAATCCATATTCAGAGTATAATAGCACTTTACATGCGAATGAATTCAGATTATTTATTTGGCTATGTTATAACTCCCTTTACTATTTCTGGTTGTTAGAGTAACGTCAAAACATTGAGTGATATACTGAGACATGTTGTTTCCTCTCCTTTCACTAGATTTTGATGTATATCTTTGGTGACAGTGTGCCGCTCATACCCATGCCTGTTCTTTAATGGAGGGAGAGCACACGTCTTTGCTGCATGTAGAAGATTCAGATTTTCCACTTTCATTAAACCTTGAGACAAATAATGTTTGGCCCACAGTTCAGAGAAGATAAGAGCAAAAATCACTAAACTGTCTGCTTTCTCTTTCCATCCAATTTGATGATAAAGAAAGAAGCAAAGAGTTGGCCCTCTTAACCCCACCTTAACTAGGAAAATCCAATGAAAGAAGCTCATTGAGTTCAAGTGTGGCACCACTCTAAGAGGCTGCAATGTAAGTCAGTATGTTCCAAGACAAGATGAGACAATAGCCAATGAATCTCTCACCTGCGTGTTGCTGAGAGCTTGGGTCTCAAAACACAGGAGGACTCAAGCCAAAATGAATTTGACAGATTCATTCAACTCTGTGGTCCACATGTCTGTGCAGATAAAATCTTTTTTCTTTTTATCAATGTCCAGACAAAAAAGAACAGAATTTAATGAAGCCACTGTCTGGATATTTAAATTATGTATCAGCAAGTGGAAGCTACTATAAGTCTAGACTCCATGGAGGGTGGGGGGATGTGAAGACTGTTTTAAAGAAAACCAAGATGAAGAAATGGTGGAGTCTGTAGATACAAGCAATGACATGGGATTATAATGCAAATACAAGAAGGGGGAGAAACTAATGCATATGATAAAGCCACGGAAAATGTTAGGAAAGGAGTTGTGAGGATTCTGCTGAACCACTTGTGTCGTTAATGTGTAAAGTATTCACACCCACGATGTACACAATTAAAAACAGAAAGTAGCACGTTTCTCAACATTCTGTTTTGTGTGGGTTGAGAGAGATGAGAAAATTATCAAATTCAAATATCTGTACCACACTCAGTGCCTATATAACCATTGGCTGGGAGCAACTGAAAAAAACAAGTGACTGTGTCTTTGATTTGCCAGTCACCGCTACCTTCATAATCGTAATCTTGGCTTAATCTTCTCTCTAGGTTAATAATCCCAACACTTCACTTTTCTTTATGTGTGGCCCATGTGAGTTTCATTTCTCAAACTTTCAATTTTTAACTCAGTTTCTGTGATTAATTAAAGTATAAAATTAAATTCATTGCTGCTCTGATTTTTCTGCAATTTTTCAAAACTAATTGCACTCAAAAGAAAATTAAAATCTTGCAACATGCTTCAATTAAATCATTACATATAGAATACATTACTTGTCAGTTTACAATGGAGAGGAACAGTCAGTGCTTTGTCACGTGCCTCCCTCCTTTCCTGAAGCTACTCATTTGAATTCACTACAGGAAATAAATTCCTTCAAAGTATGACTTCCAAAACTGCCATAAATGAATGGTTAGAAATTAGGAAAGATAGTCACTGCTATCCACAGGTATCATGGCTAAATGCATTGTTTTTCCCGTATTGAACAAAGATGTGCATAAGCTCTTTTCCCAATTATAAAGATTCAATGGACTATAGAGAGATGACTTTTTGTTCATTAAGTTAAACTATCTTGTTAGTCAACCTCCAAGAACTCTTTGGGAGAAATAAAAGTAATAAGATCTGCTATAATCTGTGGCCCTTTAAAAGAAACTGCCTTTTCAAACTGCACTATATAACTGCAAACTAAGGGAGCTATAATGGAATTAAATCTTCACTGAGATTCAGTATAAACTCAATGCTGCACTAGTTTGTCTATAATAGTGCCACTGCTGAGAAAGGCTGAAACCCTTGAGGTACCCTAGGAAGCACAGACACAGAGTATCCCCGACACTTTAAAGAGCTGCACTTCAACACGTTTTGACCAGTGCTTTTCTGAGAGCAAGTTCTTTAAACAGAACTCAACAATTGTTACAATATTTAAAAAAATTACATCCCTCAAAAATATCCCCTCCATGCTAAACCAAAGTTTCTGTATTTCTACAAAAATAGAAGAGAAAACTACAAAACGGTTTTCCTGAAGGAATGAGCATTTCATCTGTTGGCTCATCTTCTGACAAGGTGGCTGGTTCAAACAGAAAAAAAAAATAAAGAGAAAACAAACAAAAACTAACGCAGGTTCTGGAAAAGGCGAGTAAAACGAGACGTTGCACAGCTGACAAAGGCTCAGATGAGGGAAAACAGACAAAATGCTTCTCTTCAATGATTAGGACCCACTCTTTTCTCCAGGAACAGTTCAAATCTAAAGACAATGGCCTTCTACGTTCTCTTCTCCATCCACTTTTTCCTGTGTCCCATTGCTGGATAGGAAATCTCAATGGCATCTTTTCCCAGTGGCCCTTGGATTCAGGTTGCAATATCACTTGCTAATACCATGATTCAGTACCACGCTGATTCTTTGCTCTTGTCCTGATGCTGAAGACCTAAAAATGATGAGAACGGAAAATAATGAAGAACAAGCATACACAGGAAGCATTCATAAATGTTCCTGACCTGCAATAAACTGAGTACAGAATGTGAACCCCTGGCAATCATGAGAAATGACTTAAGGACAACCTGTTCTCTAAAAAGGCCTAGGAGTACACTATGTGAAAAGAACGAGTACTAGAACAATGCTGCTAATGCAACAGAAATTCTTTGCTTCCTTTTATTTTCTTGGATTAGGAGTGCATTATAATTAGAAATTGTACCTTAACTTCAAGAGGAAATGATAATGGAAGAGAAAACATACATAAACAACTTGAAAAACATTTGAACAATCCTTCAGTTAAAAATTCCAGGAACCAGTGCAAGTAGACTTGTGGACTAATATTTTCAGGTGTTTTAAAATGTATTTCATTCAGAGGGACATCATGAAAGTGACATATAGCGAGTGGTTAAGTATGACTAAAGCATGGAGTTTAGTAGCATTGCTAAGCTAGTAGGCCCTAGTGTGGCTAATACAAGCTATAACCTATTTGCTAATTTACTTCTTTCAACATCCTTCTCATCACGAATTCAGAGTGGCTCAGGAAAATCTCAGGATCACTGCAAGCAAATGAGATTACATTAAGCATAAAACAGTTTTGTGAAAATGTCAGAATTTGAACTGACAGGTAAAATTGGAAGTTGATGAAAGAGAACATTTAGAAAAATGTGAATCTGTCTTGGGACTACTACAGTCATTTAATTTCTGATCCAGTCAATTAGCAGGGGATTTCCCTCCAAACTCACCGGACGTCAAGTTTCATTTTGTATGGATTTTTAATTGCTTTTTAAAATATAATTGATAAACACATACGAATATATTGAATGTATGTGTTAAAATATTTTGATGTACATATATGTTGAAACAGTTCCTATAGTCAGTTATCATGTCTATCACCTCTCTCAGCTTCTTGTATTTATATATCTGAGGCAAATAATTTGGAAGAGTAAATATTGACTAAAGCTTCTTAGGTCATTCAGAAGAAAATACCAAAATGTGAAGTGAGGCCTCCAAATGTGAATGTGGGTAGAAAGAAATGACAATTGTTTTATTTGTGCCAGGATCTCTGGCTATTTTCCTGGCCCTTCGTTTAAAAGTGATATCAATTTGGACTGAATATTAGAAACTGAAAAAAAAAACAATGATCCAGGATAGTTTTACATTTTGATTGCTACTATAAACAATATTACTTGTCCCTCAAACTATCAAAGAATTTTTATCATATAAAGATACCATTATAAACACTGTCACTGGATGCAGATATTAAGACATCATTCTTAACATAACGTGACAGAATAAATAAAAGGAACACAAGAAGCACATCAGAATTACGAGGAACAGTCTACACAGAAAAAAAGCACTTGAGTATTGACTGAAGACAACATGGGTTTCAAAAGAATGGTTTGTCATTTTCTAAGATTACTGGCATTTCACTTAATGCACAAATTTTACTCCCGTTACAAAGACGAGGAAGAGGATGATAAAAGAGAAAGAGGGAGGGAGGAAGAAAAAAAAAGATCAGGAATGTATCACAAACCTCATTTGATTTATTCATTTTCAAATAACGTTGTGGGTAGAAAAATTTGCAAGCTGACATAGTCTCTTTGGGGTGACTTGTATAATCTAAGCCACCTTTACTGACAATTTGCTGACTACAGAAATATTTTTTTCATTATTAATACTTCTCATCTTCTACATGACATAGTATTTCCAGAGCTGAAGACTGCATCAATCTATAGAATGTCAACACCGCAAGTCATGAATACTGCTGCAATCATTGAGCGGTCTAACTTTTTTTTTCTTTTAAAATAAAGACAATCCCTAGTTTGATGTGCAAAAATATTTGACTCCTTCAGATCATGCAAGCATTTTATCATAGCCAAGTATGGAATTACTTAAGACGGACTTCAAATTCTCAAGCAGAAGAGCAGGAATCATTTTCTCATTATAAATGCATCTCTTCCATGTTTGATTCCATGTCTCTATGCCACTCCAGAGTACAGTTTTTTTTTTTTTAAATCCATCTGCCAATTCATGTATAAACTCCCAGGTATTAAACAACTATTAGATCCTGGTGAGTTAGTTTCTTCTTAGTGGGAAGACATAAATCAAATCTTGGTTTTAATTTCCAGGTATCATTTTCTGTAAATTTCAAAATAAGCATAATTTTGCAAAGAAGAGTGACACAAGCCCTACTAATATGCTGCACCATAAATGCGGGACCATTTTCCTAGTAAAAACAGTTACAGTGGGGATTCGGGACACTTAAGAACCAGCCACTTAGTCTTCAGCCAACAAAATGGAGAGAAAATTGTTAGTTATGATCCTTGTGTGGTCTACACACAAATCACAATTTTCCGAAAGCTTGTGAGAAGAGGCTCTTCTCTGCTACAAACTTGCTCCTATGTGGACTCCTTTGCTCTTCCAATGCCAATCAAATCTATATGGAATTAGGTCCTGATACATTCTGAGACATTCACTGGCTGTCAAAAGTCACCAGATTTCCCTTTCTTTGTGTTAGCAATGCCATTTTGGCTTTATTCTCCAGTCCATACACTGTTTTAGTAGAAGGGAAAATAAAAAGTATGAGAACAAGGCCAGCTAACATTCTTAGGAGTTGGGTATGCCAAGCTTTGGACTAGGAATTTTACATGAAACGACTCAATCTTCTCAGTCATGCTTTAACAATATGTATTTTACTCAATGAGGATGCAGTGTTGGGGAATATAATTTTAAGGTGTGCTACTTTTGTTTATGTTGCGTTTGTTTAACTCTGTGAAACCATGTTACTGTGCCTGTCTAAAACGCATGATGGTCTAATAAAGAGCTGAACGGTCAATAGTGAGTCAGGAGAGAGGAATAGGTGGTGCGAGCCAGCAGAGAGGATAAATATGAGGAGAAAGCTTGGAGAGAGTTCTGGGAACAAAAAAAAAAAAAGGAGGAAGACTTCAGAGGCCAACTACCCAGCCACCCAGCTACATAGCCAGACATGGAGTAAGAAGGAAAGAAAAGGTATATAGGAATAGAGAAAAAAAAAAAAAAACCCAAGGCCTAAGATAAAAGGGATAATTTAAGTTAAGAAAAATTGGCAAGAAACAAGCCAACCTAAGGCCAGGCATTCATGACTAAAAGTAAACTTCCATGTGTGATTTATTTGGGAGCTGGGTGGTGCCCCTCCCAAAAGTCACAAAACTAAAAGAGTAAAGAGTAAAACGTCACACAACAATGCAGAAACTAGGGGAAGTGATGGCTGCAGCAGGTTTGTAAGGAGGTCTTCTCATGTATCAGGGACTGTATGTAGTCTTAGTGACAGGATCTATGTGCACCTCATGTGAACGGTATTGGTTACAAGCAATGGCAGTAGGACACTAGCCATAGTCTACCTAACCCCCAAGTAAACAGCATCTCACAATATCAGAAAGCAAAAATGCTCAACCGTTCTTACATACCCCTTTGAACTCTTTAAATCCGCATATGCCCCAATTCTTCTGAACTGACATCAAGACTAAGATGAGGCTCTTTTAAACAACTACATTAACTTGACATTTGCCCCTAACACATAAGAATTACATTGTAGTTCGTCATGCTACAGATCATTTTGGTGTAATAGGCTATGTGACATCAACTAATGGATTCTTCTGTGTTTATTTGTAGTGTAATTGTCCAGACCCATCCACTTCCCTGGTGGGAACTTTTCAAAAATAGAAAACTTGTGACTTATGGCTTTTTGCTTGTTTATTACAAATCAGAAGTAAACCTGGAAACAAAAATATTGCATTACTGACATCTGAGTTTGATTGTGAGATGTACTTAGGAAAAGAGCCTGAAAGAAACTAAAAAACCAGAAACACATTTTCTCACTTCAGTTCCAACACCAACACCACCTGATCACCACAGAAAAGAAGAAAATATCCATTCCCAAGCAAACAAATGGAGCAATTAAGAACTCAAGAGAAACACGGTCATAGTAGAGCATCGCAGTTTGCTTTTATTTCAACGTCTGTGAGTCTGGCAGTCTGTCTGTTCAGGATCTTAAAACAAATGCTACAAACTGGGCAGCTGATTGACGGCAGAGGTTCACCAACAGCATTCTAGAGAATCAGATCTAAGACCAAGACACGAGAAGAGTATGTGTCGGATAAAAGCTTCATTTCTGGTTCCTAGAGGTTCCATCTCACTGTATCCTAATGTGGACATGTGTGCATGCATGTACTATGCATGTGTGTGTGTGTGTGTGTTTTCTCAAGTCCTTCAGAAGAAAATGGATCCCATTCCTGAGGACTCAGCATCTGTCACTTACTCTCTCCTCCAAAGGCCCCACCTGATACCAATACTGTAAGAATTACAATTTCAACACAAACTTTGGACAGGACACCAACATCCAAGTCCCAGCGCCAACTGAATCTTACAAGTAGGTTACTGGGACCAACATCCCCACAACTGGGAAAAATAAATACTACTCTAAGTTTCAAGAGGTCACAGTTTCACAGGTTGGTGTGTGGCAAAGACTACGGATATAAGAAATCAGAACAGCAACTATGTGTGTGTGTGTGTGTGTGTGTGTGTGTGTGTGCATGAATGTATATATGTAAGCATTAAATGTCTAAAGTCTTCCCTGCCCCAACTTCTTTTCAACTCCAAGGTATTTTGTGAAAATATGCTGAACCTTCCAAAATCTCCCATGAAGAACACAGAAGTTGGCTCAGAGGGGATCCTATTAAATCTACTGGAACTTCTGCACCCTCCAGTGGAAGAAATGGATGAACGTCTTGTAGGGATCACAAATGCAAAGATGAGCTTGCTGCCAAGTTTAATAAACAATAGAGAATGCATAAAGGAAAGGGGGAGGGGGAAAGGTTTGAAATCGGGCAGAAGAGAAACGATGTGGCAACAACAAAGGGCAGATTGCAAATGACTAAGTAGATGTGTGCATAACTTTCTGGAACTAAGCTAAAGCCCATGTAGAGGATGAAGGAATAACTTGAAAATTTTCAACTGTAAACAAACTTAAAGTTGGCGAAATGGCAAGATCCCTAGATAATTAAAGAATAGCTAGGCTATCCAGCAGGGAGTGTGGAGGTAGGCACAAATTTCCAGCCCTCGCACAGGAACTATAGACAACTGATTGCTGCCCGAAGGCGGTTAACTTCCTTTAATGGTACGTCCTCTGGTGGTTGGTTCTGACACACTGCAGAGGATGACCATACAGCTCAGAGTGTGATGGTGGAATGACCAAGAGCTGGGACGAATTTTAAAAATGACAACCCAAAGTTGGGGGGTACTAAATGAGGTATGAATCTCGAAGGAGATGAAAGAGGGAAATGAATAAGGTCAAAATACAATGCATGAAAATAACAAAGATTTAAAAAATACTTAAAAGAATGTCTGGACTAAATAGGGTCTCATTTTCTTACTGTTAGGAAGAAGTCATAATAAAATGAAGTGAAAAGTTTACACTGCTGCAGATCTTGGTTTTGGGAACTCTCCGACTGCCCGTCATACACACTAGATGGACAAAGCCCACTTCGAAGGAAGCATGGACATTTGAAAATGCCATCAACCACACCTCTTTAAATAAAATGCTTCTATGTTTTTGTCGTCGTTTTTGCTAGAAATCAAAGAAATAACTATACAATGGAAAACATACTATTGGAAAGAGGAAAGAAATTAGATATCAAACCCAAGAATGGGGGTAAAACATATTTATGACATTAAAAAGAAAGAAAGAATTTAAGTATAAACTGTTCATTTCACAGACATTAGGAGTTTACATACAAGTCATTTACATAATAATACTTGCTATTAGATTAACAAGCTGGCAACTTGTTCCTGCATTTAAAAATAATATAAACAGCCAGCTCTGCTATGCTAAAAGTAAATAATACTTATTACAAGCTTAAATACATGCAACATTGTGTTGGATGCTGTGCCAAATACCCAACTTTCACCCAGTTGACATAATGACAAATGACCACAGAGACATTCCAGAGACAGTCCTATGCATTTCTATGACTTTATAAAATTAACACTGTAAATGATAATACAACTGCATCTGTTTGCCTGGGGCTGGGGTAATCAGGTTAAATATAAGTTAAGACTTTCTAAATAAGATCTATGTGAACATAGCACCTTACTATTAACCTCGAGGAGAGATGGAGAATACAAGCTGGAGCTACCCATCTGGGGAATTGTAATGTGATTTCAGGTGGATAGCAAAACAGAGCAAGTCTCATCATCGTATTTCTTTTATAGCTTCTAAAACAAATCCTGTTCATCTTCAACCATCTCAGAATTCTTATTTTAAACTCATGATCAAAGGGATTTAAAGAGTAAAAAGTCTAAGTAATAGTTTCTTCCACCGTTGTGCTCAATACACTGAAGGTATATTTAAGATCTGTGAAACAGTCTTCACCAATCGCCAGTCTTTACACTGTGGTGCAGATTACAGCAGCAGCAGCAGCAGCAGCATTATCTTGGGAAACTGCATACATATCTTTACTCTATTCCTTTGGGAGGCCTCATAGTAATTATTCTTCAGTGTCACAATCCTCTGTAGACATACATCACTTGCATACACATTGAGATATACATACAAATGCACATACAAATACATAAGCATGACTATGTTTGCTATCTGCATGAATTCTTAAGGAGTGGCAAGCTTCTTGAAAATGTATTTGTTTTATTGCTGAAGCCGCATATATAGACAGTAATAGTTGCATATTTTTAATTGTGGTGCCTAAATGTGTTCAAGATGATTATAACACACATTTTTAAAATATTTAAACTATTATTACAGTAATTATTGTAGATCCAACAAGACTAATTTTATTTGCCTTATTTCACTATTAATGAATATAGACACCGTGTGATTATGACTTTCTCACCCTTTTTTCTTAATCAAATTTTGTGCTTTCCAAAGATTTCAAAGATTTTTGTGCATTAGATATGAGTACTTTTTCTCATGTGTTATATATTTTTATCTATTTGATGATTTAACTTCACACTTAAATACATAAATGATTGACAATGTTTTAAGCTGTAAAAAGGTAAGACTCATTCTTGAACTAGATATAAGTTACATTTATTCCTTATGACATATCAATAGCATTTATCAAGGCACAATTACAATTTTTGCACATGAACAATGAATGATACCTCAGTATGTACATAAAGGACTTACTGGCAAAAAAAAAAAAGACTTTTCTACTTATAGAGACATTTTCTGGAAGCACACTTATAAACTGCTTAAACCCTCCACAGAAACAGTATTGTGGGGAAACAATGAGGTAAAAACTGCCCAAACTTGTCGAAATGTCTTTAAGTTCAGATTCAAAAGAAGAGTAGAAATGTAAAACCCACCAAACTCAAAGTTGCTCTCAGACAATAATTTACTATGCTATGGTAGGAAGAGCAACACCTGCACACCTGAGGCAAACGCTGTGGATGACAAGCATTTACTGCCAGGTGTTTCCCATTGCCCTTGTTTTCCCAGGCCCAGACAACGAACCAAAATAGTCAATCGACCCTCATAGAGCCCTCCTTTCTCCCAAACCACAAGCTCTGCTGTAGAGGGGCCTCTAGTCTTTGCCTTTGGCATCTGTTGCAGAGTCCACCTGGATGGAAATCTGGCAGAAACCACTGCAAATGTGAGACAATCTCTAAAAAACTGAACTTGTCACAAATGCAAGTTATACCATAGCAAGCAGTTTCCTTTTTCTAATAACGGGCATACACCTGTTCTAAGCTTGACTATCAGTGTGACTGAGCACCTCCTGCGTGATAAAATCTTGGGATTTGAGGGATGATAGGGGATATAGACTGTTTACCACTTCAGGAAACTCATTTCAAAAGCAGATATGAAGGCATCTTAAACATAGGGATGAAAATTAACAAAAGAAGAAAGAATGAAGTGAAATATATTCTTCTGCAAATTCTCTCCAAACTACAGACTTTCTCCCAGAACTAAGAAAAGCAAGACCAAAGGGGGAAAACATTTGGATCACTTATTGTAACAAAAACCACACATTATAATGCTCTCAAGAGATTCTAACTATCCAGACATCTGTTGGATAACACATGCACATGCAGCCAAATGTGCATCTTTAAAGAGATTTCTAGGTTATGCCGTGACAGCTTTACGATTCAAAAAATAGATCATCCAACCAGAAAAGGGGCTAATCTGAGGACATTGCTCGAGGTCCCACTCCTCCAAAAGAGAACACTTCTATCTGGGAATATGAATTGTTAAAACAGTCAAAAATTTAAAATGACTTTAAAACTGCTTAAATACAAGTATATTTTAATCTGAATTTTGTTTAAGTCATCAATCTCTCCACTGACAAAACAGAATGTATTAGAAGAGACTCGGCAATGGAATGCCCTGAATGTATCAGTTCCTGTTGGGCCATTAGTGGAGTTTTCTGCTGCTTTGTGACCTGGATGCAATCTTGCTCTCTGGCATTTTCCAGAAGAGTCTATTCAACCCTAGTAAATGCAAATAGGGCTTTAGTAATATTGAAGATGGTAGGTGCCACTTGATACAGCACAAGCAAAGTCAGCATGAAATAAGCTTTAGAACGCATGCCTGTGGTTTCAAAAAAATGAGCTCGAATCTCCCACATATCAGGTTGTTTTCCACAAGAAAAAATATGGCACATTTTGCCTCTCATCAGCCCTTTGCAAGACTTTTTTTCAGCATGTCATCTTTTCACCAAGGAATTCAGAACATATTGGCCACAGACAACTGTTTGTGAAACTTTATATTGTTGATAAATAGAACAAGAAGAGCAAAGTACGGCAGCCTGAAAGGGAGTAAAGATAGCTGTAAATTCCTCAGGCCACAGAGAATTCTTTTCCAAAATCTTTGTAGCCTACTTGAAAGCTGATGAAAATTGCCAAAGAATGAATTCTAAAACACATTTCTTCATCTGAGCTATTCCTTTAGATGTTTTCCAATGTGAGCTTTTCAAACAGCAGACCAATAGTGAAAGGATTATATACTGATACCCAAAACGGACCCATAAAACACATTTCAGGGCATGCTTATTTTCCACTGAAACTCATGCAAGAATTATCTGGTTTTGTTTTGTTTTTTGCTTGTTTGTTTACTTTGTTTTGAGTTTTTTTTTAGCAGCCATATTTTTTATTCATTTTCTTTTTCTTTTTTTTCTAAAGGGTCCTCCATTTCTATTCTTTTATTTATTTATTTTTATTTATTCATTAAAGATTTGTCTCTTCCCCACCACCGCCTCCCCTTTCCCTCCCCCTCCCCCAATCAAGTCCCCCTCCCTCGTCAGCCCAAAGAGCAATCAGGGTTTTCTGCCCTGTGGGAAGTCCAAGGACCACCCACCTACATCCAGGTCTAGTAAGGTGAGCATCCAAACTGCCTAGGCTCCCACAAAGCCAATACGTGCAGTAGGATCAAAAACCCATTGCCATTGTTCTTGAGGCTATGTTCAGCGAGACCGGTTTTAACCCAGGCTTTTTCAGACCCAGGCCAGCTGGCCTTGGTGAGTTCCCAATAGAACATCCCCATTGTCTCAGTGTGTGGGTGCACCCCTCGCGGTCCTGAGTTCCTTGCTCGTGCTCTCTCTCCTTCTGCTTCTGATTTGGACCTTGAGATTTCAGTCTGGTGCTCCAATGTGGGTCTCTGTCTCTGTCTCTGTCTCCTTTCATCGCCTGATGCAGGTTAATATTCAGGAGGATGCCTATATGTTTTTCTTTGGGTTATTTGGTTGTTTGTTTGCTTGGTTGGTTTGGTTTGGTTTTTGGCTTTTTTTTTGTTTTGTTTTTTTCCTACATAGCTTCCTTTTGGTGAATAAATAATTTCTCCTTAGAAACCATAATGATTTGAAATTTTTCCAAACACCAACCCACAGCTAGGTAAAACAACAGCTTACAAAAAAAGAGTTTCTAAACATACAGAATTAGATATGCTAATTTCATTATTGATTAGTACCTGTTGATTGCCTGTCAAAATATCACATTGTACTCTATAGATGTGTACAATTATTTAAGCAAGCAAATTTTTATAATAAAAAGGTCAAAAGATGATGGTACTAATTTTGCTTGTAGTTTTGAGAAGCTATGTTTCAGAAGCAAGAGATGCTATGTAATTTATATAGCAATCCTTAAGGTGAATGAGTTTTAAAATTCAATTACAAAATTAATGTTAAGATGGAAAATGGATCAATGAACATGAATTTAACATTTTCAAAGAACACTGTTTATATGTATATACATACACACACATATATATGTATATATAATGTATAAATATTTAATTTGGCTTTTATGAGATTGGAGTAGTCTAGGAAGTCTCTCTCACACTGGAGAAGTTGAGAACCCAGCAGTTGTTCAGTCTATGAGACTGGGTATCTCAACATTTCCAATCTGACAGAACACAGTTAACCAGTGAGATTGCTTTGACTCTAATTCATAGCCCAACTTTCCTGCTATAGATACAATTTTTGAGATCTATGAATGAATAGAATATCTTTGCTGTGCATAAGCCCATAGCGATGAGGCCGATGTGTTTATTCCCTCACATTCTATATGTAGAGTAAGAATCCTAAAAGAAGAAAGCTATATATTAAAAATCTCTCAAAATGTATATGTTGATAACCTCCCAAATTCTTATGTTTTGTTTCTCTTTTCTTTGTTCTACCATTTTCATTTTCTGCCCAACTAATATGAAAAAAAATCACTGATTCCTAAATTCTATTCTTGAGGAATTTGACTAACAACATCACAGCTAATTCTCTGGAGTATAAACAGATTTAGTTAGATAGTCACAATGTCATAGAAGTATTCCAAACTTGCATCAGTTTCACAAGACAATTCACACATTCAGTGTGAGTTTTTCAGTTTGAAGTGTTCCATCTTTATTATGTCTTTATTACATGAAAGAGTTCATTTCATATCACAGTCACCATCTGGAAACACAACCATGTTCCCTGAGTCACTGAGTTCCATAATCAGGTTAGGTCAGAAAAAGGAAGCAGTAAAACAAAACTATCTAATACTCAAAATTGTGAGTAATATTACTTCCATTGAAAAATCATATAGTCTTAGGGTTGGCTTCTACATCAAAATGCTTTACTCAAATCGCTATGCTGAGATTAAATATTCAGAAATTGCCTCTGGATTTTTGATACAAATACTGAAGACAATTTTATAATTTCTTATGAATCATTTATAAAAATTACCAAAACTGTAATAAAGGTGTCAATAAATCTCTCATCACTCAGTATCCAGATGATTAATATGTGTTTTGTAAGATGAGGTGGAATGGAGTGAATGTTTTGAATGAAGCATCTACAATATTTGTCTCTTTGGTGCTTCCTATGCTTGAGGGTGAAGATATCACAGTGCCTCTGTTTTTCCGTTGCGTTATAGGGCTATTACTACTCATGTAGTTCTTTGATAACTCCTCTCCAAACTTGCAATACCCCTCTTTTATTGTAAAGTTTTAATTTGAAGCATTGCAATTTCAACATATATTCAAGTGTCTTAGATGAATAATGCTTGGTTATCTTTAATCCTTTCTGTAAATGTGAACATTTTTTAAGAAGTTACTAGATATAATTAGTCAATTTATAACTGAATTACAGTTACTATTTTTCTGCAGCTCGGATTAACTAGTAAGTCACTTGGAAAGCAGTTATCCAGTCTTGGTATCTTAGGTCAGCTAGCACATGACCACCAGTTGCCAACAAGCAAGCATAAGTTTCAGGATGTATCTACAGATGCCAAATGTACGGAATGGATGGGGGAAAGAATACAACCCGATTTCCCAATTTTTTTCAGTAGGCAGAAGTTTCCTCATTTGTTTTTATAAACTATTTTCATTCTCATTTTCTGTTCTCTGTCTTTTATAAAAACAGTGATATGCTAGGATTCATTTCACTGCAAGGCAACCTTGTAGTACTAACTACAGCAATTCTAGTCAGGGACAAAGTTTAGCCAATTTAAAGGGAAAACTATACACTAAGTAGAAATTTAGAGAAGGCTTAGAGAATCAGTACGTCCCTAGGTATTGAACTTCTTTTACACACACTCAACACACAATGTCTTACTGAGTTCTTCCCCTAGTTCCAGAATATTACAATGTAGAGCAACAATAATTCCAACCTGAATTACATTAAAAGACATGTTGTCATTTGTGGACAAGATCCACTTTCATAAAGTATCCAGATTACAAAATTCATCTTAAATCAGAATTTTGTCATCAAATTTCATAAACATTTCAGAAAACTAATGTGACCATGTTTGTATGTTTTATCAGCTTTAGTGCCTATGAAGAGAAATAAATCGATAAATGAAGACATTTGTCTACTATTTTCCAGTGGTACTCAATACCTATCCATATGAAAATTTATGTTCTCAAAGAAACTATTTCCAGGTTTTCTTTTCTTTCTTCTTTCTTCTTTCTTTCTTTCTTTCTTTCTTTCTTTCTTTCTTTTTCTTTTTTTTAAACTAATGTGTCTTTGAGATGGGCTCCTTTTGTGCCCTGGACAACCTGAATAGATGAAGCTAGTTTTAAAATCACAGATATCCATGAGCATGGCCTCCTGAGTGTTGGGATTAGAGACATGTATCTGATGGGTGTATTTCTATGTGTATACATGCATAATTGCATATGTTTGTACATGTGGATGCAGTGCCCACAGAGATCAAAAGAGAGCAGAAGAAAATGCATACCACATTTGGAGGTAAACAGCCTTGGAGGAGTTGGTCCAGTACTTCCACCATGTTGGTTGTTGGGGTCAGACTCAGATTATCTGACTCAGGCAAGTGGCCCCATCTTATTGGCCTCAAGAAAGCTCCCTTCAGAAATAATCCAGTTTATGCCTTAAGATCTTGATGGCATCATAGAAATGGAGTGTTCTGTGCTTGTTGGAAACTTTACAGACTTCACAAGTAATCTTTGCCTCTAATATCTAGAATAATTTTGTTTATCTGGCCAAAAAAAAAAAAACCCTTCTGCCTTAAAACACACAATATCAATTTAAAATCTGAAGAAATCTTGGTTACTGAGAGAGGAATGAAATTTTAGCTCATTATAGTTTGGGGAAGACTCATCTAAAGATTCAATAAATCCAAATACTTAGCATTAATTTATATCAATTTATATCTAATGGTCTTTAGATATATTTTAAGAATCAGAATAATATGTTTACATTACTTTTCATACATACCAGATTTTATGAAAATATGCTATAGGACAGAATGTTGTCTTATTTTACTTGGAATTTTAATTTTAGATCACCTTCACAACACACACACACACACACACTTAAACAAGGTATTATGACATTCATCACAGAAAAAAACAAAATCATAACAAACTTGAAGCAGAAATAACATGAGATCTTGTAAGAGAAATAAATCTGTAGATCTACAGATGAAGACAAACTGAAGCCAGGAACAGCTTGTGTTTAGAGAGAAGCTAAATCACAAAGCAAAACTCCTTTTAGATGTGGTAAGTTCAAATGTAGAGAAAGATGTGAAAGCTACAAATGGAGTTGGCTTTGTATTTCAGTGAAGATGCCTTATTAGCTAAGCTTTACATAAAAAAGTTAACATAGAATGACTCGGGATTTCAAAATCATACATCTTACCATAATTGTGAAAACTGGACATTAGAATGTCAGTATTTCACTGAAAGGTGAGAATCATTGTGACCAGTGGAAGGTGAGCAGATTAGTGTTGCCCAAAGTCATCCCATGTACATCTGATAATAAATACAAAGCAAACAGCTGTGCACTTCCACGTTTATTTGCCCTTTACATAGAGAAACCCAGTGCAATACTCTGAGTTTGCTTGAAGTTCATCCTCCTATCCTCTCTTCATCTTATCTTTCTTCATATTAGCTTCAGTCTCCCTACTATTCCTAGCCTATCTTCACATCTTCTTAATGTAAATTGATCATTATTCATGCAAATTGAAAAGGGTGACGTTTCATATGAGAAAAAAAGTTAAATTAAGTGAAAATTTCAAAGTACATTCTGAGAAAAGTATGCTTAAAACACTGTGTGGTAAGAAAAAGAAAGAAAGAAAGAAAGAAAGAAAGAAAGAAAGAAAGAAAGAAAGAAAGAAAGAGAGAAAGAAAGAAAGACAAGGTGCGAAACTGTCTACAAACAAATCTTAACACTTACTGAAGAATAAATAAAGGCTTTCCAAATATTGACATTAATAGTGATCACTAAGAGTATTACAAAATATTCTCTGTCAAAAGTTCATTTGACCATAGATCTTCCTTTCAGGCAAACCTACAATTTGGAAGTACTGTTCCACAGGCCTTGAAGAACTCAGTTTTTAAATTGCCAATAAAAAGGGAAAAGACTAATGTAAGATTCATGATAACAGTCTCTGTGTAAAGGTGGGGATTTTTCTAAGGAGGGCAGATACAGGTGACTTGTGATTATATCAGCACATACTATGTAAAACCTGTTTAGCAGAGAGAACAGTGGGCCGAGGGTAAGCCAAGTGTAACAGCAGCGCAAACATTAAGGATTAGCACAACTCTGGTATTAAGAACGTTAAATTGTATATTCTTTCAGAAAATATGGCCACCTCATTTCATTCTTATGGAAAATTTTCACCTTCCAACCTCAGCCTCTAGTATGCTATGCTATGGTCAGTTTAAAGGCTAAAACATAGTTTGAAACAAAAATTATTTCAAATATAGTAAATTATTTTTAAGCTCCGCAAATACAGAAACACATAAAAACTTTAAGCGTGGTTCTCTCAATATCACAAGTATACTCAAAATATTTTAAAATATATTCATACAAATATTTGTACGTGGTAGCTCACAGCAGTATTAATCATAATAAATCAAATATAAGAACACATCAATATCCACCAACTAAAGAATGTGCAAGTAAAAACATGATACTGTCATGCAGTAAAATAAGATCAACTCCTGAAAAGAATGGAATTCTATGCTCACATAACATAGACGGCACTTGAAAAACATCAGGTTAAGTGAAAGAAGGCACATATTTTCTGTGGGATGATCCTCATGTACACTGTGATTACATATGGTCCTCATTGGTTAATAAAGAAGCTGCTTTGCCCTATAACAAGGCAGAGGAAAGCCAAGTTGAATACAGGGGGAAAGAAGGACAGAATCGGACAATTAGCCAATGGGGAAGCAACGGGCTAGACCACAGGCAAATCCATGAGCCTCATGGCAATATGTAGATTAATAAAAGTGGTCCGATTTGAGTTATAAGAGCTAGTTAGTAATAATTCTAAGACATACGGCAAACAGATTGCAATTAATATTAAGCCTCTGAGTAATTATTTAGAAGCGGCTACAAGACAGGGTGGGACAGAGAAACTTCCATTTATACATATTGTAGAATTTCTTTTCTCTTTGGTGAACAGAAAGGGTAAATCTGTAGAGGCATCAAGTAAATGAACAGCTACCAAGAATGGAGAGTAGTGGGACATAGACAGTAAACTCTAATAAGAAATTAGTTTCTTACTGAAGTGACTGAATGTTCTAGAATTAGATATTAAGGATCATTACACAAGATGGTGGATAACTGACAACCTCTGAATCATATACATTAAAATGGATGGTAGGTTATTCCAAATTATAAATAAGTAATAACTTTTAAAGTTAAATAAATCAAATTTGGTTTTTCCATCAATAGAAATTATGAGTGCTAGCACCCTTGTGATTGCTTTGTAATTGCTTTGACCTGTTTCACCCTCAAAGAAATGCTATGTATTGTAAAGATGAGAAATCTCAGGAACCTTGCTCAATGCCCACCTTGTTTTACTTTTGTAGACTAAAATGAGTTAGAAAAGTTGGCAATCTGTCCCCAAATTCAGGCTACTTAACTAACTTAGAGAAGAAATACCCTTTAAAAAGTTGGAGCTACCCAAATTTCCAGAAAATTCTGAAAGATGACATCTTCCCTTAGGTTTTCTCTATGGTTGACTGAGTACCACTAAAGGAGAGCCAAGTCGTAGTAAAAAGGGCAGAAAACCCAGAAAAGCATAAAATGTTATTACTGGTCCCTAAAAGTAAAAATGGTATCAACCCTTCAATTATGCAATATACAATGCTTTAAAATTCCTTTGTTACTAAATATTATACCAAATTCAATCCTCCTCCTTAGAGGCCCTTAATTTCTCTGCATTCTGCAAAATGAAATTGCAGCTATAATTATCATTTCACTGGCAATGGATGGATATTTATGTTCTCTTCAAATTAATGTATTGAAATCCAAATCCCCAAAGTAACAGTATTAGGCGACATGTCCATTACATCAAGAGAGAAGCTCCCTTGTGAATGGGGTTGATGCCATATAAAAGCTGCTACAAGGCTAATTTGACCCTACCATGATGTGACAAAAGATGACCAATTGTGAACAACAAAGCAGTCTTTCCTGTAACTTGGATATAGCTGGTACTTTGGCCTTGGTCCCAGCAGTCTCAGAAGTATGAGAATCAGTTTTCTGCTGTTCAGAAGTCATTCTGTCTATGGGCTTTTGTGACGGCAACCAGAAATCCCTCCCCTTGTGGAAGAAACTATTATGGCCTTTACCAAAATATTCTTCTTGAAATAGTTGAATTAGTTTATTTGCCATGAAATGAAACATGAAAACTGTCTATGTTTTGTTGGCTTAGATACCTGGATTTGAAGAAAGTTTTGACTGCCTCACCTGACTCATATCGTTCTTAGCTTGGCTGTTTATTGGTCTCTCAACACTGACCTAAGAAGAGCCACTGTAGGGTGCTGCCTGCAGAGTCAGGTCACTGTTCCACGAATTTCAGAAAGGGACAGTCTCCTTCCCTAATTCAGCTACACAATTCCTTCTTGTTTTTGAATTTTACATGGAAGCATCTGTTATCAGAATCAATCTGAACAGAAGGGTGGTTACTACCTCTTATTGGTCCGACATTGTGAATGGGTGTACCACCCAGATCCTTTCCCTTCATGACTGTAGCCTCCCTTTTCTTCTTATTGCCTCAAAACTCTCTCAGGAGCAATTCTCTTTGAGAACTAGCTTCAACTGAACAAAGACACCTTATCCGGTGTCATGTCCATTTTCTCAGAGACAAGCCACAGCCAAGAACTGCAATGTAAATTGTATAAATATAAAAAGCCAGCCCCTTGGACTCAAGGATTTTTCTCACACCAAAGATATGATCCCCTACAACATTAGTCCACAAACTGACTCAAAGGCTGTTTCCTGTAAAAATTGATCCCTGCCATGCTTTTCCAGTTTGAATTTGAATGTGGCATTGATATTATGTCTGAATTTTGTAGTAGGAACTGGTTATAGATGACTTAGCATCTCTCATCATTGGCTTAGGCCAGAGGTGCTGACTCCTCCTTCTGCTGCTCTTTCCAGGGTAATGTTGTACCTTAAGTCATTCTTTTCAGAAGACATTGTAAGCAAAAAATCAGTTCTTTTCATAATCATGACACTCTGAAATGTGATAGAGATGACTATGGAAGATTCTCTGAAGTCAGATTTCTCCTGGTGTTGATATAAAGTTAGCTTGAGAAAATAAAAAGTCCATTTGTGGAAAGTGTTCTAATCAAATGAACATGCCAATACTTTATCTTACTCTATTGAGTTGCTTTGTTTTTCCAGTTGGGTGAAAACATAGACTAGAGATGGATCTTCTTTCCTATCTAATTACTAAGCTCACACTGACCATGAGAACCCTTTCGTACATCCAATAAGGACAACTTCCCTTCCAAACTACTAATCATTGCAACACCATTTATCACTTTGCTTGCTTACAGCAATGTTACTCTGACTACTACATAGGGAATCATAAAACTTCTAGCTCAGAATTCTCTTGGATCAAATATAAAGATCTGTTTGAGAAATTTAAAACACTACATAGCAGCATGAGAAAGCTATCATATATATTACATAATGATATAAATACAAATAAATATATAAATGTGCTAATATGTCAGCATATAGAAAAAAACATGCTAATAGCATACAGTAAATGATTAATAAATGAAATTAAATCATGGGTTAATAAACCAAAAGTGATCTTCTCAAGATATCCTAGAGAATAAAACCTTTCTCTTGTCTGCTTCTAAAAGCACAAAGCATGGCTTTTCATCTTGATGAGACATTTTCAGTCTACAATTCTGAGGGGGAAAAATGTGTGCACCAGACTAATTCCCAACTTCACAAGTACAAAAGCAAGCAAAAGTAAACAGAGAATTTGAAACAGAAAGCAACAAGAAATCATGCCCATTTTCTCTTTATTGACAAAATATACAGAAGGAAGTGCCATCCCCTGCCTGTTAGGAGCACTGTTAGTGTGACCCCTCAGAGGCCAAAGACGTGAAACAGAGCAAGCTTCCAACTGACACACAGCTCAATGTGGCCGCAAATATGTTGAGGATCCAACAATATCTTTCCCCAGACACTGAAAAGCATAAGCATCTGTCTTCTGTGACAAAGGGTGGCCTGCAATGCTTAGCACCACAGAACACTCTTTACCAGGAGAGAAAACGGAGTCCCTACCATAGACTCAGCAGGAAATGAAAAAGGGTTGAGGAGGACAGGACAATGAAAACGAGAAAGCTAAAACCATGATCTCCACGACTAGCGAACTCCAGAGACAAGTGTTCTATAAAGAAATATTTTCATTACTATTTCTAAGCATTGTGAATATAAATTTACAGTACTCATTGAAGTCATGTGTTACTTAAATCAGAGAGAATAACAACAGGAAGGGAGAAGAAAGAAAACAAAGAGCAAAGAAGGAAGAGAGAAAAGAAAAAAGTCTACTCTTAAAATATGGTCCCTATTTATTTAAGTCTGGACTGTAGACCACATTCCAAAAGACAATCTGTTTCACAGTGCATAACTGAAGCATACCACTACCTCTGAAATCTGGCGGGCAGAACATATGGTACAGAGTGCAGAGTCATGGGAGATTTAAAGAAGGGTTGAGTTATTTGTAAACATAAGGTATGAGAAATCCCGTTCAAAGTAACAGACTCCCCTGATAGGAGATGCGAGAAACGTGCTGAGACCTTTCTTAGAAGACTTTCATGAGCTAGTCATTCTACTTTCCACAGGAATGCAGGAATTATTGCAAAATGCCTCTGTTCTCCAAGCATATTAGCTTCAAGAGAAAACTTTGCAAAGACTATTTTCCAAAACCTTTGTCTTAACTTTCCCTTCTTTTTCTAGAAAGAAGGAAATCTGTTCACTCACCTGCATCAAAGCTCACACTTGGCATGATGTCCACTGTCCCATGAAAGGCTCCGGCCCATGCTGAGGTAGCAGTGGTGACTGTAGTCGGATCTGTCTTTGTGATGTCACACTGGGGAGCAGGAATCCTGGCAGTACGCACTGATGGCATTAGCAGGGGCCCATACGCGGGATCCAGGGCAGAACCAGCAGCTGGGTGGTGGTGGTGATGGTGGTGGCGGTGGTGCATGTGGGCGTGAGGATGGTGATGCCGCATGTACATGTCATGCATGTGGCTGTAGGACGGGCTCACCTGAGATGCCAGAGGATAGTGCCAGGACTCGGATGCAGTAGGGGGAGGGGCAGGGCCAGTCTGATGCAGACCATGTCCTGGCCAAGAGTTGGGGTCTGCTGTTGTAAAGGTGCCATGGGGTGCAGTGACTTGGAAGTCAGGATGAACTCCCCCCAAACAGGGTGCAGGTGGGGGCTGGTAAGAGCTGGTCCAAAAGGAAGTTGGGAAATTACTCCGCTGGCTTGAGAGAGCTGAGCTGTCTGAGAAGACAGAAAACACGTTATTTACATAAGATACAGTTCTGCTGTATATTTGCTTTTGCTTGTTCAGTAATGTTTTACAAGCAAGAGGATTACTATGCATGTTTTCTGTCTACAAAGAAGAATGAGCTGATACAGGCTTAGCCTCTGGGGTACCAAGTCCCGGCAATAAGGCAAGATTCAAAATGAGACCCCCTGCATTTGCTTTTGTGGGGCTTTCTCTATCTCAGTTTGAGACGAGGTTTTTGCTTCAATGTAATGACTGAAAGGCTTCATTCCTGTTGGAGCCGTGTGGCTCTTAGTTCTAAACAGCATTCTATATATTTCTCTGGTGAAGAATATTCGTGCCATTGATATGTGTGTTTGTGTAGACTGGAAATAGTTGCACTCATATCTTTTATGCACCAACTCAATGTTTTTTATTTAACCATACATTTCAATGACAAAATTAAGAAATGGTAACAAAAAATAATGGTAACAAGATAACATGTAATTGTTCCCACCAAATCATTGATCATTTAAAAGAATAATTTTATCTTTTTAACTTCTGTGGAAACCTAGGAATGCTATGGTCTTGGAAATAACAATGGTTAACATTTAATGAGAGTAGCCAGATGTCCAACACCAGACTGAAGGCTGCTCATGAGCTCATGGAATTCTAACTCCGTTCCAGTAAGAAAATGGAGACAGGGTAAAAGTCTAAGGTGTTGGCAAGCACAAGCCTACCCTGCAAAACAAGATACCCTTCTTCAATAGTCAAAGGATGGTAGACTTCATAATGACCACTAGCAGGAACAATTATGACTGCAACCTGGTTACCTGGATTTGGAGATGCTCTAGAATTGATAACCAGCATGGCTCAGGTTGAGTTATACTTTTCTGGTCATATTAGAAACTTTGGGGAAACTAAAGATCACACTTGCAGGCAAGGAAGGAAGAAGCAGCATCCTCCTCCATCAATTCACTGCCTCCTTCATCTTAATGTTTACAGGTGACATACATGGACTAGACTAGAGAAAGTCAGAAACATATAGACCACTGTCACTCTTTATCACGTCACTGGGTGCACAAGGGAGGAAGACCTGCAAATGTTTTCGAGGGCAAGCCCACAAAATGAGCCAGAAAAGCGAGAACCATGTCAAATTAGAATGGCTGAGTAGGAATTAGGCTTATGAAGGGTTGAGATGGAGTTCTAGACTGATGGTCTAACAGGCGAAATGCTAACATAGTTCAGAGTCTACACAGGTACACCAAACACAACAATATCACCAGCATCAGTAGCATTTAATGGATAAAATTCAATAAGCAAAATTTGGTGAAAGAGAGAGATGGGAGGAAGAATGGAGATACAAAGGACTCAGAAGAGGGTGGGCTTCTTGATCAGAGGATTGAAAGGGACTTTATTATAAGAGCCTCGCAGGGAGCTTGGGAGCTCTGCTCTGTGGATCTTCACTTTCATTACATACATTTCTTTTCTCATAACCATAAATGGACTTCTTGATCTCTTTGTCACTTTTTAATATTAAAAATAATAAAGCATTTTAATTCATACTCTTTGAATTATCTTGCTCAATATTTTTTCCTTCTGCCTGTTCAACTGATTATTTCTGCTAAAGTTGGACACAGGGTTGCAATCGGCGTTACTTATGCATAGGCATTGTTGATATTTTTATGCCAGTTTCCACATAAATAATCTAGACTTTCCCATTGAACAAAGGATAGCCTAAGAGGTGCTCATTGTTAGAAATATTTAATCTAACATGCTTATCATTTCTTACATCTTCGGGACATGAGCACATTTTTATTGCCTCAGTATAAAAATTTGAATAAACAATAACATGCATCATGAGGTTAAGCAAATCAGGGCATCTCTGTCATATTTGACATCTTCTCTAAGTTCCCTAATGATTTGGTATTATTAAGACAAGAACATCCATTCTCTTGCCTTCAGATCTGCACCAGTGTTGCCATGAGTCACCCCCTCATCCTGTGGCAACCAACCCACACTTTCTCAGCTTTGCTATGGAAATCAGAACCCTTAAAGAAACCTGTGAAATGATGCTCTTCGGGCAGGAAGGATATAAATTGTTGCTGAAGCCTTCAGTCACTCCCAGTAAGCTCTTCAATAAATGACTGTTTCGTGACAATCACCACTGATTAAAAGACAATGCTTACAAATCGGCCTTATGGGCACTCTAAGGCAGCTTGCCAACCACAAATCTTCCTCTTTACTGACACACCTCCCATGGTACCATTCTGCTTATAATTTGTATCTCATAGTTTCTATCTGCTCATAATTTATACAACCAGAACCTGGATATGAAAACTAACAATCTCTGATTCATAAAATTCCTCTTATTGAACCTCTTGAGGAAACTGTCCAAAGTACAGAAATAGTATTACACTTATCTGGATATCTATCTTTTTCTTGATGCTTACAAAGATGGAACCATTCTTATTTTAATGGTTGATTAAACACTGTATATATGCACACACAAATTCTCATAATGAAGATATCGCTTACCAAAGTATTATTCTTACTTATGAAGCACTCTAGTGTGATGAGTGAACATAGTATCACTGAAAGATGAAATCTTTTTTTAAAGGCACTCCATAAAAATTGAACCGCTCTTTAAAATTCCTCAACAAAAAATAAAATTAAAAGCAATTTAATATTTTCCCAGTCTATATAGGGTCTCCTGAGATTAATATAAAGTTTGTAGGGATCTATGCAGCCCTTTTCAGCAAACACTGCAGCATTTTACAAGTGAGTGAAACAATATTGAACGGAAAATATGTTCATGAAGAAATCCATGCTTCGGGATCACTATTTGGTATCTTGCTTCTTTAAAAAAAAAAGTGACACAAAGAAACAGATGCTACACTGTGCTCTGTGCTGGAGAACCAGCCTGCTTATTTCATATGTATGTAAATTTTTTTCATTATGTGACTCTTTGCAAGTACTTAATCACAGCCACATTTGGTGTATAAGAAAGCAGATGAAAAGCTGCAGGAGCTGTTTCCATGCAATGTTACCTTTAAGGTTAGTGAAAATGATTCAAAACTGCATAATATTAAGACTCAATTGGGATTCTGGAGCACCATTATTCAACATTCATGCAATATTGGCATTCAGGTGGTGCCAGCACTGATAGTCTCATACATAAAAATAACAACAACAAAAATCCTAAATGTGATTTTTATTGAGTTCACTTTTAGGAACACACACACATGTGTTTCTAAAAACGAAAGATAAGGCAAAATTGATATGTTGTCCAATACGGTCTTTCAAAACGTAACAGTAATCTCACCATCTGACTTTTGGGGAAAAAAATGTTTCAAAGAGAAACAGAGGAGTTGAACATGGATCCTAGAGGCCAAGCATCCTTTTAAAATTGTGTATAGTACTGGGGTACTTTTTATAGCAACTCTTCACACACAAAAAGAGAGAGAGGGACAGAGAGAGAGAGAAGAAGAAGAAAGAAAAGAAAAAAGAAAAAAGAAAAAAAAAGAAAAACAAGAACAAAAACTGTAAAACAGTTCAAATTTTAATTTTTTTAGATAATAATGACAATACTAACGAAAATAAGACAAAGAGATGCTATCGTAAGTCATCTTTAGTAATCTCCTGCTGACTCATTCTGAGAGTAAATACAGATAAAAGGTATTAGAGTCCAACATAACATTTTCTTTTAAAATTCACAATAAAGAAATAAACTATTTAGAGCATTGGGACACATGCCTGTGATTTAGCCCTCAAGTAGAGTCTGAACGAGCCTAAAGGAGTGTGCAAGTTCACTGGCAATCTAGGCTGAGAATCTCTACCAGATAAGGCAGACAGAGGAGCAAGCCCCTACCTCAGAAAGGAAGAGGAAGAAAAGGAAAAAAAAAAAGGAAGAATACTATTTAAACTCAATGCTTAACAAAAAATGGTTCTTGATACTTTTGAAGGCCCATTCCCTGGTTCTTCCAATTCCTATAAAAACCAGTTGTCAAGTCCGAAAAGGAAGGAAATGTACTTTGAACTTCTCTGTTATCCAGGAATTTAGCATTGCCATGGCATCCAAAGATTGTCCTCCAGGTACTTGGCTGCAGCATTGCTCAAAATCACCTCATGACTGCAATGAGATCTAACCCTTGGAGCACTATCACAAGGTGAGTCACGCCTCATTTTCCTCTCACTGCCGTTTCTAACTTCCTGGAAACAGCAGCCTGGAGGGCCTCCTAGAGAATCCGCTCAGTACCTTTATTCCCTTAGGATATAGCCCTTCCTTGCCTTTCTCCTTGGGTCTGCTTAGCCTGAACTATTCATTCTGAGAGGTCGCTCCCACATGGCTGAGTTCCCAAGCAGACCCAAGCTGACAGATATATTTATTTCGAAGGTGCAAGAAGAATCAATGGCAATAAGTGCCAGAGAGGCACGCTTTTAATTCAGAGGCCTTCTATGTTCCATCTTACCTGACCATTCCTTACACACACAAACACACAGAGACCAAGTCACATGCAGTCACACACACACTGACCCACACATTTTCTGTAAATAAAGCATGCGTGTAACTGGAACTGGTGTCTCAGTCTAGACGCTAGATGGGAAAAAGTGGATAATCAGAATTGTTTGGTTCTTAACTGAAATGCAAAGTGAGGTGTGATATAATTCACAATACATTGTACCAGAACAAGGTGCAAAGCATTCTTCCCCTTAACTGTTTTTTCTAACAGATGCACCTGTCCAAAACCATTTTCTAGCCCTATCAAGAAGATATTAATTTCATTATGCTTATTCTTCTTTTAGCAGGTACATCCTCTTTGTCTAAAAATTTATTATGGAAATATATTGTTCAAACATAACTCAGTTGTAAGTTCATATGCAGCATGTAAATAGAACTGGAATAACTGTTATTAGTCAGAATACTTAATGCAGGTGCATTGGCCAGCAGCTTCTTTCAAAGCTCCCTAACGACTCCATTAACATTATCAATAGTCTCCATGCCTTCTATCTTGAAGACACTGCTTCATGCTAAAAATATGAGCTTCCAGAAAACAAGGTTTCTAGGTAAAGACTCAACATCAGTTTTCCATCCACAAGTAAGTGGACATAGTTAAGGAAAAGAGAAGCATCTGCATTGGTGATTCTGTTGGTTCAAGCTCTGCAGGAAATCACTTATATACTCTTCAACGTGTTTTTCTAATAACCTTAAATAGGAGTAGTAGTGAGAATATGCTATTGTTGGACAAGCTGGTCACACAAAGATTTTAAATTGTTGCTCCAATACCACTTTGCATACATCAAGGAATAAAGCAATGACCAGAGTCCAAAGATTGAATTGTCTAATCCTGTGTAGTTTTATCAATAATATTAATATTATGACTATTTCTCTTTATAGAATATGTGAATATCATTCATTATACCTCCTCTTTAAGAAGGTCTCTTCTTTAATAACATTTTATGGGTTTCCCATGAATCCTAATCAAGTATTGTGGGTTGATTTGAAAATAAATTTGCAACGAGAAGCAACAATGGAACTATTCAGTTCACAAATGGAAAGTAAACAAGGCCTTTTGTCTGACCTTATATCAAAAATTACTTGATCCTGTGCCTTAATTTTAAATAACAAAACTGCGATCAATATGGACACCTATAACCTAGCATTGTAGTGCAGACAGAAAGACTGCTGGACTTGCTGCCTGCCAGCCCAGCTCCAGTTTTAGACAGTAAGTAGTCTTGTCACAAAGGAATACGGCAGAACTTGATTTGATCTATCAAATCAGGGAAGCCAAAATCATCTACCTCTAACCTCCACATGCAGGTACATAGGCTCATGAACCAGCAGACACATGGGCATACTTGTCAGAGAAACATATAACATACAGATGAAGAAAGGAAGGTAGAAAAAAGGGAAGAAAGGAAAGGAGGGAGGCAAGAATGAAAAAAAAGGAATGACAGAAACTGTACCACAAACTTCATATGACTGATTAATAAAAGATGCTTCTGTGAAGATGTTTTAAATATTTGATATGTATTATGAACTTCATTCATATAATGCCACCCTTTAGTCACTGAATTATGTTTATCTTAATTCATAGAGTATTCATAGAGAAAAGTGTCACCTTGAGTTTTGAGGAAATGGATGTGAGACACACTATTTGTAGACTTGGTGGGAGGAGAGACAGAAAGACATGAGAAACTGGGTGGGCATACTATTCCACATACATAAGCATGCTACCTTCTCACTGAGCTTTCTAAGCTCCACTCATCCTTAGGGATGTTGCGCTTGGATAGTCCTTCTGTGTAAGTCATTTTTTTTTCCCCAGAAATAGTCACATGAGGAATGCCCTCATTTCCTTTAGGTCTATGTTCAAATGTAATTATGCTTGAGAAGGCGTTCATTATCACTTACAGTAAAGTAACACCTTAAATGTCACTCTTTATATCCTTGTTTTTTACTTGTCTCTGCTATTAAAACAGTCCCTCATAGCCACACTGATGAATATCTTGCATATCACCATAGAACCTTCATCTGGCGATGGATGGAAATAGAGACAGAGACCTACATTGGAGCACTGGACTGAGCTCCCAAGGCCCAGATGAAGAGCAGAAGGAGAGAGAACATGAGCAAGGAAGTTAGGACCGTGAGGGGTGCACCCACCCATGGAGATGGTGTGACTGATCTAAGGGGAGCTCGCCAAGGCCAGCTGGACTGGGTCTGAATGAGCATGTGATCAAACCGGACTCTCTGAATGTGGCTGACAAAGAGGGCGGACTGAGAAGACAATGATAATGACACAGAATTTTGATTCTACTGCATGTACTGGCTTTTTGGGAGCCTAGTCTGTTTGGATGCACACCTTCCTAGACCTGAATGGGGGCAGGGGAGGCTTGGACTTCCCGCAGGACAGGGCATCCTGACTTCTCTTAGGAATGGAGAGCGAGGGGGGAGTGGGAGAAGAGGGAGAGAAATGGGAGGATGGGAGGAGGTGGAAATTTTTAATAAATAAATAAATAAATAAATAGTCACTCCATGAGTACAGAGCTGAGTACCTTGAAAATTACATAATACATAGTAGAAGCTTAATAAATACCTGTGGCTAAATCAACTAATAAGTCAGCATACATATGGGAAGTTAAATCTAAGATGATATCAAGGCAAAGTTACCAATAACTATTAAAACATGGCTACCATTCTTGCATTCTGTTTAAAATTCAGACAGATAGTCAGGCGGGGGTGGTGCAGGCCTTTAATCCCAGCACTTGGGAGACAGGCAGGTGGATCTCTGTGAGTTCGAGGTTAGCCTGGTCTACAAGAGCTAGTTCCAAGACAGGCTCCAAAGCTACAGAGAAACCCTGTCTCAATTAAAAAAATCAGAGAGTGAATCCAAGTTTTCCTCTGATTGTTCTAATTTCTACATAGAAACAGTTGAATTGTTTTAGAGTCGTTACACACACACTAAAGTCTTCTGGCTTAGTCACTATAGATGGCCTTATGCTTCAGGTAATTTGGTATCCTTTCTCCTTTCCAGACAAGATCATCCCAGGATTACAAATGCCAGTCACTGAAAGAAGAACCCACTGTATCATTACTCTCCCAGAAATAATTATATTGATGTGATTAATTATTGTTACATGAAATTGTTTACCTAAAACCATCTGAGTCACAAAACTTTTCTTTGAAGAATTCACATAATTTCTTCTGAGCTATCAAACAGGATATTGGCTCCTCCTGAGAGCATTGTGAACTCTCAAGGGCTCTCTGTTCATATACAAAATTCCCAGCACGTACTTGTCAATTAAGCAGGAGTCATGTGGGTGACCTCTAGCAAGCCTCTGTTATTTCAGTTCATATTCTATTGCCCCTTACAATGCCGGCTTCGTGTTGAATACGTTCGCTAAAAAGGAAGAGAAATAAGGAAGAAAAAAGAAAGGAGGGAAAGAAACAGAAAGAGAAAATAGAAGAATGAGGGACAGGAGGAAGGAAGGCCGAAGGGAGAGAATGACAAAATGAAGCCTGGGGAGGAAGAGGAACTGTGTGTCTGTAGATAAGGCCGGTGCTGCCAGCTGAGGTCCTCTCCTGCAGCAGCAGAGCCATTCCTGGGACAATGACGTGGAAGGTCTTCTGTCACAGGTACTACTCAAGACAGTTGTTGCTGTATTTCCCTCAACCTTCCTGCAGACATTCATACTCTAGAGTCCTCACAAACCAGGACACCAGGTCACTGATTCCCAAACTTGAGCCTGCTTCTAAGCCCCTGCCAGGGCTGGGTAAACACAAATTAACTCACACCGGTTTCCCATTCCTCGGGGCTTGGGGGAGGGGCCAGAAAATTGCTTTCTAAAAGGTTCTCTCGTGAGGCTCACAGTTTACAACCATTTTCCTAGCCACTTCTTGGAGCCAGGTGAGTTTGGAACAAAATATCTGTATCTAACACATTCCTCTGAAACTGTCTTCAGAGTGCACACGACTTTTCCTCTCCAGCCTTGACAATCACCATTCTAACACGTCACTCGCCCCACTGACTTTAAAACTAGAACATGGAAGCAAGCAGATCACTGTGCTTGCCTCAAAGAAGAAAATAAAGAAGAGTCCAGAGAGTCCAGTCCGTCTGAAACGTTTTGTTTACTGAGGTAAAACAATGGCTTCAGTCATCGAAATACTAGCCGAGAGAGGACCATAACCTGTAAATGGTTCACAACAAGTCACTAAATGAAAGCCACACAGGGAACACAGGCAGCTTTCAACGTCTGTGTTCCTGGGTCCGAATCAGAATTCAGCAATGTCACCACACAACCCCTAGTGGAGTGAGCAAGAATACGTGTTTTTTTTAGAGCTGTTTTCGGGCACGCCTATTATTTAGAGAGCCACACTGGGCCACAGCGGCTTTCTGAAAGGAGCTTCGAGCTCTGTCTGGCCACTATAAACTGGGGCCACTTGTATCACTGCTTTTTCCATGAGGAATTTAAGGGGTGTGAGTGCATCCTTTCCAACCCTGCATTCCACATGTGACAAAACTGATCCAGCTGTTTGTCGGAAAGAAATTCCTTGCTGTCCTTAAAAATTAAAAAGCAAGTGGATATCCGTTCTCCAGGGGCAAGCCTCCAGCTGGAGCCTGGTAGAGGCAGTTGCGAAACAGCTTGCTCCGAAGGGCATCTGCTCTTGAATTCTTACCTCGCCATAAGGGGGTTAGCCCCATCTTGCTTTTTGAAATGGCAGATTCTGGATGCAAGGTGCTGGCTTGGCCCAAAGCTCTTGAGAAGTGTTCATCCACTACTGACCCAATGTCTCCCTGGAAATAAGTGAAAAGGACACAGCGAGAGTTAAGGTACTCCATCTCGGCAGGCTGGTCTTTCTCCTCCTCCTCATCCTCATCCTCCTCCTCCTCATCCTCCTCTTGTTTGCTGGGAAGCGTGACTTCCAGAGAGTCCTGCATCTTGCTGTATACCGCTAACTTCTTCTGGGACAGAATAAACAAAACATAGTATCAAAGACAGTCTGTGGAAAAGCGTTAACTAGTTAACTTTTCACTTTTAAAAAAGAATCTAAATATTAACATATGTTTGCAAACTGATTCTCTGTCATCTGCTGTATTCCATCTTTTCCCTCCCCAAACCAGTTGCCTCCCTCCCACACTAAGAAAAAGTCTGTTATTCCAAATTTGGCAAGGAAAGGGGATTATTATCAAATTGTATGATTTCAGCATGTCAGGCAGCTTTTTCCTTTTTTATTTTTATTTTTTTGATTTTGCTTTTGTTTCAAACTCAGCTATAATAAATGAATGACTTTAAAAAACAGTGACAGATTCCTTCCAGACGTTTTAATGCTCAATTTTTATTTACATTTAAAGATTTAATGTACGGTAACATTCTACTTTAGGGCAGTGGAGAAGACGTGAGAACGAACTGTCCAGGACAGGGTGGAGAAGAAAAAAGAAATCTTTTCATAAATGAAATCAACTAAAATCAAAACAGGAATGCACCATCTTATACAAGGATTTGGCAGATGGACTGAACTCATTTCTCAGAAATCAAACTGAAATAACGGAGTAAGTCTGTGTGAAGATCCATTTTACACGGACCATGTTTTTCATATGTTCCACTCACCACTATTATCATAGGGGGAGAAAGAGTTTATTGTGGCTTACTGAAAATAAAACAAAATACTTGCAGGAATTAACTCTTCAAATAAAAGGGAACAGAGTTTGATATCTTTGAATATTTCAACATTTGGTCACGCCTACAGTATAATCATTAATATATATTATCCAAGAACCTTTCCTAAAACCTCACATATATGACCTGAGTTGATTTTTACATTCCTATTACTTGGTTAGTGTTACTGTGTGCATCTTAAAGAAAGTAAGGAACAGAGAAGTTAAGTAAGCTGCCAACAGTCATAAATTATATAACTGACAAAGACAATGCATAAGAAAGTAAGCAGCTGTAGATGCACGTGACAACCATATTTGTACTGAGGGAAACAATATCTACTACAGCAAAAAGGTTCCCAAGTAGTTATGGTCAATATTGTTCTTCTAAACAGAAATTTGGTAGCTAATTGTTATTCTTCTCACACCAGCCTGTCATTCTTTCCTAACATTTTCACTGCAGATTGATGATCTAACAATTACCAACAACTTCACTGTAAATGATGCCTAAGTATACACTCCTGATGGCCACATAAACATTCCATATACACAGCCTACGGCAAAAGTCAGTACCTTATCCTATCATTCTTCTTATTTCTGGGGAAATTATGCATGTTGGCAAAATGAGCATGAATAGCCAAAGAAGATAATTCCAGAACCCTCAGTAGTTTTGCATGTGTTGGCAACATATAACAGATTTTACGTTTCTCATGTAATCACTAGTTTGGAAATCAATAACCACCAATTGTAAGTGCATCTTCAATCATTCGATCATTTTCTTCTAACAACAAATATATTGTTCTTAGTTTCTGAAATGGGTATATAATGAGGGGCTAATCATTATTTGGGAAATACTAATTACAAATATATATGTAGCATTTTGATTTAAAATTCACATCAGTGTGGTTTGTATTTTCCTATGAGTAGATAATTTATTCCATGTGAATACATGTGTCTTATTGATGAATAGGTAGCTGTAATGCTATCTGGTTATATTCCTGGTTTGTTCAAATACCACTTTAAAAGGAAAACATTACGATAGGTTATGCAAATGCAGAAATTTAGTTAAATGACTTCTAGTTTCAAATTTCATTATAAAATTAAACAAATGCTATGATTTATCTGATCAAATCACAGCGCTGTTCTTCTGGAGGCATGCACATTTACTGAAAACCTACATGGTGATAGCTACGCATAACTCTGTCCTGGCTAGGCTGGCTTATTTGGAAGACCACTTTTAAAGGAAATGAAAACTGATGCAGAGAGCAGTTTATTTGCTCAGAGAGTTCACTGTCCTCCACGGAACTGACCAACTTCTCCTGTCAGTGTCCTTCACAGTCTCAGTTTGTGAGTGTGTGCTTTGCACACACCTCTCCATGTCTTTATTTTTAAAATTATGTTAACTACCCAAATTTTTAAAAAAAAGGAATTGCTTCACTGCTCATTTACCAGCAATTACCTCTTAAATGAATTAAATCAAATTCAAGCAAAATATTGGAAAACTATGAAATGACATAAACAAAACAATGCTTTGTGGTAAGTGATAACAATAAGAAACCATGCCCAGATCAACTGTTGGCAGCTGGATTTAAACTATAGCTTTTCAATCTAAGGTTACAGAACTCTGTAAATGCTGCATAATTCAGGGAAGCTTTTTTCTATCAGCTAGGGAATGGCTAACTACAAATAAATTAATATTTAAAATCGAGTACTTATCCATAGGCCATGCAGTAAGAAATAAACTAAGTCTTATGCCAAAAGAACCATCAATAGTCTAATTTGTCAAAACCATTAATATTGGTACATTCATTAATCCATTCTCTCCATTTTTATATTTCATACATAAACGACATGTCTCTACTTATATAACCATGCATGACAAAATATCCCCTTTTGACACTGTGGATACTTGTAGCTCAATCAAAAGTGAGCTTATGGTCCATCAACAACAGGACACACAAATGTTTATAATTCTACTTGGACTTCCTCTCCATATTTTGCTCAAATTTTCATACTCTGTAGAGAAACTATTCGGACATTCTCAACATATATTTAGCCTTAAGATATCCCTGGTTAAAGTAAGAATTTCAAAATGTCCAAATGGTCTGATGGTTAACAAAACTCCCAAGCTTGAGTATGCATAAGTGCTTTAATAAAAGTGACAGCAGGAAGGGAGCAGAAACACATCATTAATTCATCATGCAGCTTATATCTACCATCACACCACCCAGCCTCTCCGACCTGAACACCAACCACTTTCTGACACCAATTCCTTATTCCAAACACGCCTGAAGAGCTGCATTCAGATTCCCAGTACCCATGTAAAAGCTGGATAGGCTTAGTAACCGGCCTATAATCCCAGCACTGGGGAGGCAGTAACAGAAGATCATGGAGCAACTTGGCTGGCCTAGAGCTACGAGACACCAAATACATGAACTCTGGTTCATGCAATAGCTCCTACCTCACCATTTAGGTGGGGGAAAATAGAGGAAGACATGCAAATTCAACATCTGGCCTCCACATGCACTTGCGCATATATGCAAACACCCACTTACACACATGTATATCAACAATCATGCTAACACACATACACATGCACATTTGTATAACACACGCACACTACAAGTTGGTATAGGTAATACACAAGTGTTTCAGTGCCATTACACAGTAGACACCACTTTCCCTAGGTAATAAGATTCCAGTTTGGTGAAACAATGAAGGAGTTAGAAGCCAGAGTTGATGTCCGCTTACAAAGAAGAAGGGTAGAAAAGGGAAGGAAAGTTGGCTTAGGCAGTGTAAACCCTAGTGATCACCTCAGAGACTGCCATCAGGCACACAGAAACAAACTTCAACAGGAATGTGCAGGGGAAGGATTTTGTCTGACAGGAGAAAGACTTCCAGGTCAGGAGCCAAATACCACTAAGTCCCCAAGGCTTAAGCCACAAAATGCCAAGTGCTTATTGTGCATGTGTGGAAAGTTTCTTCCTAAGGAAACAAAACTATTTTAATGAATCACTGAAATCACTGGATATTTAGAAAAGGGGTTGGAAATAAAATTCTATTGACTATCTCCTTTAAGTGAAGTGTTTTGTGTTTTAAAAGAAAGAAGATTAGAATCTATAGAAAGAAACACTCATCTATTTCCAAAGCATTAACTTCATAAGACCAACCCACTGATCTTTTATCATTTTTAGAAATTTACTTCTAAGACAGATCTCTAAATATATCTCAAAGATTTGTTGAAACATCGGGGAAAATGTGGCTTGATTGGTTTAAAGAAAATATGCCACAGAACTTCTCTATCTTTATCAAAATTTTCAAGCAAGATTTATTCATTTGTGTGTCTAAGTGTGTGCATGTATGTCTTTGTCTGTTGTGTATGTATTCTCATGAATGTGTGCCATAATGTGATAATGTAAGTGCCTGTAGATGCTAAGCTATCTCATGCCCCATCTAGCTTTGGTTTTACTTAGTTTCTCAATGTGCAAATACTTCCCAGATTACTCACAATTTACAAATGCAAAAACTTCTTTCCACAGCTAGAATCGCCTGACTAGTAAAGATCGTGGGGTCAGAATCAATTTCTGTCTGTCTACACAGCATGTGCTGAGAAACCATGCCAGTGTTTCTATAAAATAGTTATTCTGACTGATGAAACAAATAGAAGCCAACAATACGGCATCATATATTGACGAGGGTGGCCTACAGTTTTTTTGTTGTTGTTTTGTTTTGTTTTGCAACATTAAGAAACTAGAATTAAACACATCAGTAAGCTGGGGATGTAACTAGAGCATCTGCCTAGGATTCAGGATACCCTAAGTTTCATTCCTGATACCAGAAAGGAAAAATAATTTTAACTTAAAAACGAAAACTTATCAGAGATATAGTTACTAAATAATACAATGACTTTAATATATATTTTTTCTAGATGACAATTAATGTCTATCTTTATATAGACCATCTCTTAGGATAGATTTATGCTACACTTGTTTCCAATTTTTCTGGAAATCCTATTTTGGAAATATGAACAGTCAGCCAATAAGGAACCGCCAGTCATACTTCAGGATTCTGTGTTTGTTGTATTTGCTTATTTTCTTTTTCAATTATTTTCTTCATAGCAGGAAAGGACAATCCAAAAACATTATTATTCAACCTGATAGTAGTTGGACTCCAAAGCCCCAAATAAATCTAGCCATTATCAAAAATCTAACTTACCCACTCTAAGAATGAAAATTTTCTAGTTTTTACGATGTTCAAAAAAAATGTGCCACAGGCTTAGAAGCAGTTTCAAAATTTGCATTCCCAAAATATTTTAAACTGTGATCACATCATTAGGGAATGTGTTCTTTCTCAAAGCAACTACTTTGAATGAAAGAAGTTTCCGATGAAAAATTTCGGCTATATTTGTACAAACTTTTAACTAGGCTTAGGATATAATCTCTATTACAATTATTGTCATTCATTCGTTCGTTCATTCATTCTTACATTGGGTCAGTAACTTTGCAAACACTTCGCTATGCCGGGGCCAGAGCTGAATCTGATCACATAGTTGGAAAAAACCTTGCTAGCAAAGCAATAGAAACTGTCACTGTAGTTTATCTCTGTGGTAAACTGTATTATTTTTGCAAGTATCTAGTATTTCACAATTTGAAACTAAGACAAGCAAAGTAGCAACATTAGGCTAGCTATGAATTGTTTTCAACTTTCTATAGAGGTTCACTTAGCAGAACAATGCTAAACACCAAAAGGACAAAGATGACTTGACCAACAGTAATTCCAGAAGTCTGAGCAAGTAATTGAACCTGAGGAACCTTAGCTGCCACTATGAAGATGAGGAATTCGGACTTGATTAGTCTATAGGTCTCATAATAAACACATGTGCGTATAATTAGAATGTATATTCTAATCAGCAGCATGTTGAATCTTTAGAAAATATTCACACTTGTTTTTTTTTTTTTTTTCTATATTGGCTACCTCTTCTGATTTTGCAGGATACTAGTCAAAACACAAAATCTACAAACCATTCAGACCTCATTTATTTCCAGTTGTCACCTAGCTCAGCTCCCAGGAATTAGCAATGGTGCTTCTTTTATCTATAGTCACATAAACAAGAAAAGAATACATCTTTGTAGCCCTCCTCCAACTCTCAAGGAAAAGTGATCTGGAATTCACACACACACAGACACACAGACACACAGACACACACACACACACACACACACAATGATGTAGATGGAAGAAGAAAGACACCTGTTGAGTTTGGGTCATCGTCTCTTTCTGTTAATTTTGGGAAACGGGGGGAAAATAGTTGAGTTTCCCCTATTCAGACTATACTTGTAAACTACTGGCATAAATCTAGAATCCACTGAACTATCCACAAATAAGGCATTTATGAGTTTATCTAACAACAGCTGTGTGGGGCTAGTAGTTCAAGGCACTTTTTTTGGGTCTGCCTAAATGAGTTGCCAAAGCACAAAATCAGCTGTTTAAAGAGGTGTGCTTTAAAAAATTCAGAACACATTCATGTCCCAGATGACTGCCTTCGCTGGATATCGTCTACTACAGAGTACTAGTTTTTAAAATGACAATACTAAGAATCGTCTTCTAGAGACAATACTCTTTTTTTTATTAACTCTATTTCTGGTTGTATGCATTCTGGGATTTAAAAATCAAAAAACTCATTAGAAACAGGCCCTATGGGGATGAGATTCAGCTCGGCAACACATTTTGGAATGACAGTCCTCTACCTGACAATTTTACTTCAGGACCTGCCCGAGGCATCACGTGCATAATTGCTTTTGTCTCTTGGTAAATTCTCTTTGCACAGATGGTCCAACAGGGCTAGTTTAGTGTCTCACCTGCAGCACTGGCAAGAGATGTGTAGCAAAGGAGCACGGCTCCCTCTCTGAAGACCCACTTCCCTTGATGTGAGTCCTTCCCGCACCACTTCAAGCTTTGTGGAGAATCTACCAAACTCTGGGAGAAGTGGTGCTTCTTGCATATTGGGCAAATAAGTTTTTATTAGATTCCTAGCAATACCTAGTAGTTGACTTCTAGGTGAATACATCCTCAGTGTGTGCGATTTTGTGGCTTTCCATCCCACCCTCTCGGGTGTCTCTGTAATCTCCATTCTGAATCATTTTGCTCTGTCAATACTTCAGTTACTTTAAAGCTTAATTATTTCTCTCTCTGACTTCTTTTTTTGCTGAGAAATTACTAGGAACATGAAACTCCAGACAACTTAAGCTTTTAAGGCTTTGCTGTCAAGTTAATTTGTGTATCATGGAATTATAGAGGCTGCTCTTTTTCAAAGAAGTCATGTATAAATCCTTACAAATATACTAAAGTACTTGCTTACAGTTACAAAAAAAAAATAATTCCTAAGCCTTAAATAATTTGACTGTGTAATGAAGCTATTTAGGTTAAAATTGAATTCTTACCTCTGAATGAATCTATTGCTATGTTTGATTGCCAATAAAACGGAGGCACATTAACATGAGAGTTAATGCCACTGGTTGCGTTTTACTTTAAATAAACCAAAGTTCCTTTGTTAAGTGGGTACACAATTTCTTTAAAAAGTATGTAACGTGGAGAGGAAAACTCATTAGCAAAATACAATGGTTTGCAAAAAGGCTTTGACATTTCTAAACATTAAAAAGTACACTACCAAGGACTTGGAAAGAATATCAAGCTCCAAGGCCAAAGAATCCACTGCATATTAATCTTCTTTATCAAAAAAGTTGATTGGGGCACTAAAGACAAAAAATTAACCTGTTGTGCAATAAGAGGGGAAATGCACGGGAAATTTCGTGACATGGTAGGAGGATGTTACTCTAGGAAATGAGATCTACTGGTCCTGACTCTGTTACCAACAAGCATGAAAATTTTAGCCTGGAATTCCAACCCTAAGGGCCTGAATTTTCCCATTTACAATATGTTCCCCACCCTCTAGGATTTTTTCCATGTGAGAAACAGAATCTCAGAGTTATTTTGTAACTTAACCAAGGTGGCAGAAGACAGACAATGAGTTTGAAAACCTCCTTTCAAACATTACTGGAGTTTTGGCTCCCAAAGGAACTGTTTTCTTTTTTCACAGAGATGTGCTGTGAGCATTTTTACCCAGCTGCTATTCTTTTTTTTTTCCAGCTGCTATTCTTGAAGAAAGGAGAGTAAACATGTTCTAACTTACAGGAAGCTGAAAATGACCATTTAAAAAAAAAATCTATATAAAGGTGGAAATTCATCTACTGCTCTCTGTGTTTGTCATTTCTTCTGAAAGCCAGACTTTAAGGGTAGCCTGATTTAGCATTCTTAATATGGGAGAGGATTTAGACAACAGACTGTCTGCCTTTAAGATGAGAAGTCCACCGAGTATGAAGGGAATCTATGATTTCAGATCGTTGCCCTCGATTTTTTCCTGACACGTATTTCGAAACTTTGTGCTGTTTCCTACTGTCACTGCTAGAATACAAGCACATTCCTTTCTGCTCACGTTTTGCAGTGTCATCAGCCTGAGAGCATGTGCTGAGACTGAGTCAAGGCTTCTCCCAGGGAGATATGGAGGAGGGCTGTCTGGAGGCTATGGAGAGATGGTTAGGCTGGGGCTAGGCTGCTCAGAATCGCTCACAAAGTTCCGGCTCTGTAAAGTTCACTGGAAGACTCAAGTCCAGCACACAGTTTCTAGGAATTAACCCCAAGGATCATAAATTTAATCCTCAGGCATTTACAGATGGGCTGGATTGGTTTAACTGGAGTAAGACACTGTAGGGCAGCAGATATATGCAGATTGTTAGGCTTTTATAATCCTCAACTCCTACCTACCCACACCTACAATGGGTTCAATCAAAAAACCTAAACTTAAAGCTTTCCGATTCAGAGGGAAAGATGGTAATTCATATGGATTGAAAATAAATTTCTTTCACTTATAAAAGGAGTTTTCAGAAAGGGGAAATCCACCAAGCTCAAGATCAATCATAGCGAACTATTTTGATATACTAATGAGGTAGGGTGTGTGTAGTTTAGGGGTCTACTGCTTGCACAGCACAGGTGAGACTCTGCATTTGATACCCTTTCCTTCCAGAAAGGAGTAAAAACCAACATACAAGAACTTTAGATACCCAGTTTTGAAAAGAGAGAGCAACTAAGGGATACATAAAGGCAATTCGGTACACAAGTAGCACAAAATATCAACATCCTCATTCCCAACACTTACTTCATGAATGACCATTATATTTTATAGACTATACTGTCCTTTTTTCCTCCTCAATGAATCAAGTGTTGTTTGTTTTTGTTTTTGTTTTTGTTTTTTGTTTTAATGCAGTAAGAGTTGTAGTCCTCATTTTTGTCTCCCAAGCAAGTTGCTATTAGGGCTCAAATCCCAAGTACGGAGAAAACAACCTTCATGGATAATAATGATAAAACCTTATGGAATGCAAAAACAACCAAAATATGTATTCTCAGATGACTGCATTAGAGCCAAGTCAATATTAGTCCCACTTCACCCACGCACTGCATCGTCTAAAAATGTTGTTAGGCTGATAAGAATTTCCTGACTTATTCTTTCTTCCAATAGAAAATATAGGTCATCAAAATAAACTCCGACAGTGAAAGAACAGTAGCGACACTGTCGGCTCTCTCTGGTCCATTAGCCAATAAGAGTCAAGTAGTTTGTTTGCTGGAGAAAAATTTAAACATCAAATAAGCCAAATAGCCAAAGAATTATGAAAGTTCCCATATACACCTTTCAACTAAACCCTTCCAGTAAACTCAGCAATCGTCTACTTAAAAGACGTCTAGAGAAGTTCAGACTATAGCAGAAGCCGGGCATTGTGTGACTTCTTAACGCAGACAGTTTAGACTCTTCTGGTGTTTTATTTTTAATTCATTTGTCAACTTGTTGATAGTTTTACCAAAAGGATGGAATTTGGGGTTGAAACTTAAGGCTATCACAAAATAAGATAAGGTGCTTGGAGCTGGTTCTCAGTGAAAACCAGCTTTCAATTTGTCAGAAACAGCCTTTGATTTTTTCCCCCCTAGAGAGTGTATTACAATGCTGACCTCTACTATAGACTCCTATTTTAGTGGAATTTTATTTTATAATTTCATCAGAGGCAACCTTATTCACAACTTCTACTATCCCTGACTTTTTCAGAAGAGAAAGTTATCTTCCTGAATATTTAAAAACATCTCGGTCTGTTGCTCATCCACATTCCAACTGATAATTGAAGGCCTCTACTGCCTCAGCGATGGAGCAATGGCTGTTAGTAATACCCAAAGTCTCTTGGCCTCCCTTGAATCTACAATAGCACTATTTTGTTTATGTCAAAGAAAATGTGAGCAGCCCCAGTGTTTTCATTTGTCACCCGTGACCACAAAATAATAATAATAAAAAAAAATGCTTGTCCATCTTTCCCATCAAAAGTCATTTCGTTTGGAACTGGTAAAGTTGTCAAATGTTAAAGTAAATAAATTAATTAATATTAGCAAGAAAGTGGGCTCTTCTTGCATGTCTTCTGTTGGTCTTCATTAAGATGGACTGTTTAGCGGTAAGTCCCGAATTTGTGCCCTTTCAGAGTTAGCTGAATTTAACAGCCACTACATCTTAAACATAGAGTAATAGTCTCTCTCTCAACAAGTAGCCCTGTACATGTAGAAAAGGGACAGAGGCAAAGGAAAAATAGGAATTCAAAGGTCAGATTCCTCCAAGGGCCAAACCCTGAAGGCCAGAATCAAACAAACAGTCCCTAAGGAATGAAAACAAGTCAATAAATTCTGTAAATCCTTATTTTTCTAACTATATCTAGCTTATTTTTAAGTCTGAATGAAACTAGCCTGTTTCAGTACAGTACTTGCCCCCCCCCACACACACACACACAGACAAACACACACGGTTTACTGTTTTTAGGGTAGTGCTAAGTAAATTTTGGTGCGCTTGCTATGTGCCCGAAGAATACCACTCAAGGTTCGCTGATGTCACGTTTTCCAGTGTCTACTCTTTCTTATCATCTCTTAGATGCCAGGTCCTTTTTACTGATAATTTAAATGTCCTCTCTGGGTGAAGCCCGGGATTGCGGTTACTCAAAGCTACCTCTGGACCGAGAAACACAGGTCCGGTCCGCTGATGGACACCGACAAGCCCCGTGCTTTGTTGGGGAATGAATGGAGAGCCTTTTGGGCAACCACGTCATCTAAATCACAGTCCCGGTGAGAAACGCAACGGATAAATTCTAGAAACACTCAGTGTGTCTTCTATCAGACCAGAGATCCACCCTAAAAGTCTCCGAAAGGAAATTTCATGAGCTTACTGTTCAGGTAACTTCTGCTACCTTAGCGGTACACTTCCCCTTTTCCCAGAAAAAAAAAGTAGTCGGGTTAAAAGTTTACTCACGCAGTCCTAAAACAGATGCCTTTGGTGAGCTTCAAAAAACTGAGTCCTAAGGACCAGATCAGCTAGGCGCGACAGCCTCTGAGTCCAGGTGACACAGCTCAAAGAAGCCCCCGGCCAGGTAATGCCTCTCCAGGCATCCTGGCCCTGCCACCCGCAAGTCTGCCCTTCTATCCTTTTCGTTCTGTGGCTCCCCACAGGTCCCAGAGCATCCTCCGTGCCTCGGGTCCCGGCGGGACAGGGCTAAAGCCCCACACCGATACCGGGTGCCCCTCGTCCCCGCCCCCGGAAGGCTGCCGGGCCGGTGACTCACCTGCTGGCCAGGTTGGGGCGCCGGATGATAGCAGGCTGTGGGGCAGGTTGCAGCTGCCACGGGGTTGGGCAGATACTGGGGCGCTCCATACGGCTGGGGGTGATACATCACCTCCGCACAACTCATGGCAGCGGGGCCAGCGGCGGCCCCGGAGTTGCCGCGGTTCTACGCGCTGGCGCGAGGGGCGCCACCGCCACCGCCGCAGCAGTTGCTGTCCGCGTCGCTGCTGCTGCTGCTGCTGCTACTGCTGTGAAGGCGGGTCCTCGGCGGCCTCGGGCTCCACGCCGGGAGCGAGCTCGGGAGGGGTTGGCAATCAGCGGCGGCCCATGCGCGGGCACCTTCATTTTCAGCCCCTCCGGGTGCCCCCTCCACTTGCGCTTATATAGCGACGGGACGACGCGGCCGCCCGCCCCGCGGCAGGAGCATGACAGCGTTGGACTCAGTCTCTGGCGGCGGCACCAGTGGCAGCAGCAAGTACCGCAGCGCCAGCCACAGCCGCAGCAGCAGCCGAGCCACCGCTCGAGCTGCCCCAGGAGCCCGGCGATGCTTTGCATACACACAATGCACGCCCGGGCCTCGTCCTATCACCAGCTCGGGTGGCTGGGCGAGGACCGGGAGGCGGGGGAAGGAGAGCCGGAATGTGGGGAGGCGGGGAGCTTCCCTCCCCAACTCTCAGGAGCAGTTTATCAGCAAAGTTCCACCAACTCCAGTCCACAGCGGGCGAGTCGCCCAGCAGGGGGACCCTGGGGAGGGCAGCAGCGGATTGGAGCGAAGTTTGCTGCCCTCTCCGCCTCCCGGCGAGCGATGATGGTGGGAGGAGATTGGTATGCGAGAGGCTCCGCGCCCACAAAACTCTGCGGGTCCCCACCCAGTCTCGGTCACCTGGCTGGGCCAGGGTTGCCCAAGTCCTAGGAACTTTTTCACGGAGCATCAAGTCCGACGCTGATTGAACAAGATCAAAGAAAGGTCAAGGGTAAAGAGAGCTATAAAGCAGACCAGGGTTAAAATACAGAATTGGTTCGTACGTTAAAAAAAAAAATAAATAAATAAATAAACCGAAGTGAAAGTTAGCATTGCCTTGAGTGCCCACAAACCAACAAAGCGTAATTCCCTTGCCTTATCTTCACTTGAAAGGCATATCTTGGTGGCTTGTCGTCCTGACAGGATGTGTGTCCTTTTCTGGCATTTACCGACTGGCTTGCATGCAGCAAGAGAATAATTGGTGACTTATTTGACTGCGATTTAAAGGTGTTTATGTGCAAATGGATTAAACCTTGCAAAAATGAAATAAAAACTCAATTTTTCAGAATATTAGTATACTCCAGTATAATCATAAAATCTAACTCAACCTTTCCCTCTCTAGCAAACGAAACATTTTGTAAGAGTGACCAAAAGGCATAGTCTTTTTCAAAGGAAATGTCCCTTTGGGTATCAAATGCACTAATGTTGTCATCAAGTAAAACACACACACACACACACACACACACCAAACCTACACTCTGAAGCCATTATAGCCCACCCCCCCACCTCTGTACCTCGGACAGTTACTTAGAGATTTGACATGTTCAATTATTTCTGTGCACATAGCTGTACCACTCACACCAACTATGATTGTGTTTGGTACTTTTACTATTCCATAACAGGTTTTCTTCATCCATTCATTATTTTATTAACAGAATCTTAAAATACAATTATTAAGAGGTTATGTAGTTTAGACTTCACACTGTGTTCTTTCCGGTAGGAGACTATGCCTATCAAGGAAATACAGAAGAACTTGCTTTATATGTTCATAACTCCTTTGTCCCAAGTTGAAACGCCTTGGTTAGACCCTTTTCCTGTGATCCACACTCATTGCTTCTGTCCAAGAAGCTTCACATAGTACAGAGCCATAAGAGCATCCATCTACCCACACCCCAATTTGAGCATCTTTTTCATGTCTACCATAAAGAGCAAAACTCCTGCCTTCCAGTTGTACTGGGAGTACCAGGGAAGCTCCCAGCATTTGTCTTCTCAAAGTGCTTCCCATTGGCTCTAACTTTAGTACATCCTAAATTTTACATTCCTTCGAATGTTCTTGGTCTCCTGCTTATCTCTGTTGCTGTAATCCTTAGTTCATTTAGACCCTCTCATTCAGACTCTCAGATGAGGTTCATTTCTGCTTTCCCAGACCCATAGTCAGACATCTTCAGACCCAGTCTTCAGGACCCACATTCCAAGGATGATCCAATGGAGGCCTGAAACTTTCTCACATTTTCAAAAGTAGTGTCCCACATTCCATAGTCCCAATTCTGTAACCTCCACCTCTGACTCCTACTTTTGCCACCCTCTCTGCATGCAAACAGATCTCTGAATGGATGAAAGCCTTATTTTAAGAAAGAACATGGCTCTAAAACTATGCATTTAGATTGGTTGTGATTTTCTGTACTTGTTTCTGGTGTGGGAAGTCCTTCTGTCTATGTATTGCTTTTATTGGTTAATGAATAAAGAAGCTGCTTTCAACCAATGGCTTAACAGAATATAGCCAGGCTGGAAGATATATATATATCTATATATCTATATCTATATATATATACACACACACATATATATATATATATATATGAGAGAGAGAGAGAGAGAGAGAGAGAGAGAGAGAGAGAGAGAGAGAGGAGTCAAGGAGCTGCCATGGAGCCGCCAAAGGGGAAAGATGCGAGCTGCCAGCTGGAATTTTGCAGGTAGGCCATGAGCCTTGTAAAATATAAAATGATGGAAATGGATTAATTCTAGATGTAAGAGCTAGCTAACAATATGCTTAAGCTATTGTCCAAATAGTATTGCAAATAATATAATTTTTGTCTGATTATTTCTGGCCAGGGGAGCCAGGAAATGAACTAGTGGTCTCGCACTACACATTTCCATGTGTGGCAAAATTTCCTTGCTGAGGGATAAAGACTGTACTTAACTGTGTATATAAGGACAAAATTTTATAGCTTGTTGCTAGAGATTATGCTAGTTTAGTAAAGTAAGTGTTGTAGATTCTTCTCCAAGAACAATGGGTACATCTACAAAACACTCCTACAACTATAGTTTAGGGAACATTTCAAAAGAAGGAGCCGAGAGATTGTAAGAGTGCGAAGATCAGAGAGTTTGCACCCATAAAGTCTCACCAATACGAACGCCTGGGCAGGAGCTGAGCATGGGTGACTATATGCCAAACTGGACAAGAAAACTCCACGAGGCTATGAGGCTTCAACATTACACAAAGAACCATAAGAAAGAGAGGGAAGTAGGAGGCAGGAGACGTGGTTTTCCCCAGAGAAAGGCATACAGAATTGTCCAGTACCAAATGGTTAGTCTTGAAAACATACATACAACTGAAGTTCTATAAACTGAGCAGATTATTTAGGACCAGATAGATAGGTAGATAGATAGATAGATAGATAGATAGATAGATAGATAGATAGATAGATATGTGTGTGTGTGTGCATGAAATAGCATTTAGTGGAAAGAAGAGGCCATGAATTTGAAAGAGACTGGGAAGGGCATATGGGAGATATGGAAGGAGAGGGGAAATGCAGCTGTGTTATAACCTTAAAGTGGGCAAGGGGTAAAAAGGGAGCTTGGTGTCTCCTACTACCGTGTCTCTTCTGCAATCAACAGCCATCCACCCCCATCTTCCACACTTGCTAACTCTTCCTAGTTCTCAAAGGATTCGTATCTTAAAATAGTCAATGCTGAACAGTTTTAACGTCTCCCCATCGCAGCCACAGCTGCTTCAGTGCAAGAACACATGGATCCCAAAAATGCAATGGTTGGCTTAATAAGCATCTATTGTATAAGGTATGTAAGACAGAAAAAGAAACTTCAGAATAATTTATAAATTAAAGAGAGATCAGAGGGCACCTGGGATCAGTGAAGATTATGATGTGGAGCATGGTTTCAGATGGTTCAAGTTTTCTCTTACGTGAAAAATAAGAGAAAGTCCTTACATTGTGAGAAATTTTAAGACCAGAGGACCAAGTGACTGAAGTAGAGAAAGAAGCTTGCACTCAAGAGCATCTTTCCCTCAAGGTCAGACATCCTGCCCAGCAATCTGAACAGCTCCAACTTCTACTTCAGTGCCATAGTGTACCTTAGTTAATTAGTTTTTGCAAAGTGATATGCTAAATATCTGTTTCTTCTACATGGCAACTACTGAAACCGATTGACTCATTTACCCCAAAATGAAAATTTAAAGGTGTTCAGCATGTGTGTTTTCTAATAATATAAAGCCAGAATATATTTCAAACTGCTATGCCTTCTGTGTGCTTTAGTATGTGTGATGGCTTGAATGTTTAGTCAGCGGGGAGGGAAATTATTTGAAAGAATTAGGATTAAGAGATGTGTACTTTGGGGGGAAAGTATGTCACTGGGATTGGGCTTTGAGATATAAAGTCCATGCTGGGTCCAGTAGCTCCATTTGCCTGCGGATCCGAATGTAGCTCTCAGCTACTGCTCCAGCACCATGCCTGCCTTCATGCTTCCATGCGCCCCACTTTGAAAATAATGGACTAAACCTCAGAAACCATAAGCTCCCAATTAAATACTTTCTTTTTTTAAGAGTTGCCATGGTCATGGTGTCTCTTCACAGCAATAGAACACGAACTCAAGACTGTGGTATAAATATTCACCACGGGAAAGAATACTTTTTGGTACTAAAAAAAGGCCATTGCTGGATGTGTTTGCCAAATATTCATACAAGGAAATAACTCTTTGGTGATATTTTATTTCTATTTTCTAGTGATAGCAGAGAAAATTAGTAAGAAAAAAAGTAAATTATGTCCAGAATTAGAATCTAGACGAAAAATGGATCAGGAAGTAAGAAAGAGAAATAAGCTGAGCAAAATGGTATTCTTCACTGGCTTGTTAGTAAAATAAATGAATGAATGAATGAATGGGGTGACTCCGGTTAAGAAATTCAAAGTGTCATTGGTTTATAGCAGTTTCTTTCATAGATTGACAAGCCTGTGGTCTGATGCAGGTCTTCTATAGGGGCTAGGAGCAGAACTGACACTGAAAGAGGTCGAGAACTCTGAGTGCATGTGTCAATTGCTTTCCACCGTTGTACACTGAAGTGCCTGAATCAATAAAACATTTATGATTCATATGGCTGTGGACATTACAGGTGTGACCACACACATTCAGACATGTTAATTCATGCAAACACATGAAGGGATAAATACATCTAAATCAGGCTTCTGATATGCTCAGGCCAAAGGCAGGTAGTTTACCGAGTTGTTTGGAAAAGAGAATTCAGCCTGATCACTGGGGAACAGATTTTCATCACTATTACATACAGCTGTCATAATTAGATAAAAAAAAAAAAAACCACAGGATAGAGTGTGGTCATATAGACTTCTAGCTAATCATATTACTAGTTTACTTTTCTGTTTTCTCACCTTGGGTGGACATCACTACCCAGGCTTCTCCTTGAGTTCTGATGAAGCATCCCATCCCAGCTATCTGAATCTCCCCAGCCCTTTCATATCCCAGGCACTGCAGTGCTCATAAAGATAAATGACTATAAATGTTTCCAAATTTTCTTATTTGAGGTCCATACACTTTTAAGCTTTATTAAATTTCTGGGAATTTTTTTAGCTGAATCTTATTAAGACACATCCCCAAACAAATTTGAGGAGGAGAGGCAAGCTGTCATGGATTTCCCCAATATCTTTTGGGGTAAATTAGCATAAAGACTAGGGGACATTTTGTCTTAGTAATGACAACCAGCCCTGCCTTGTTTGATACCTCACATTGGTTTGAAACACGAGCTCCTCTTGCCTTGGTCTCCAGGGTTCCCAATGCCATGCCTAACTAGAGTATGTTATTTTATACAGCAAAGGGCAGCCAAGATTGTAGGAAAATTAGCTTGCTAATGAGTAGGTCCTAAAATAAGATAACCCTGACCATCTGTGTAGAACCCATATAATTACCAGGGGTCTCAAAAGAGGGAGGCAGGGCATAGGAGTTAATATCATATTCATGAAAACTAGGGGGAAAAAACAATCTACATGCAGTTACTAACTTTGAAGGCAGAATGGACTCAAGAACCAAAGATCATGAGTATTCTGCAGAATCTGAAAAGGCAAAGAAATGGACTCCCCTAAAATCTCCAGAAAGAATGAAGACATTCTGACACCAATGGTAAACAGAAACTCTGGACTTCTAACATCTGAAATAAAAAATAAAAGCATACGTTGTTTGATGTTACTATGTTCATAGTAATTGGTTATAGCAGCAATGGGAGAATAATATAATAATTTCATGGGGCAGGAGATGCTTAAAGGAAAGGCCATGGATAGGCACAATAAGAAAAGGATTAGTAAGGGGAAGTCTAAGAGTGGTGAAATCATAATAGAAGAAAAATAAAAATTTGGATGCAAAGCAATAAGACTATTTAGTCCATTGTCTTTCATAGCACACACCTTAAGTGTTCTCAGGAATGTTCAGCAACTAAGACAATTCTCCATTGATTTTTGCTCTTTTTCAAGGATTGCCTCTGTCTTCACTGTTCTCATATCCTTAAAGTTCAGTTTTCTCTTTCTCTATTTCCATTTACTCTTCTATAACATCTCACTACCAAATGTGTAATTGACACATTGAAAAACACAGAGTTCACTGTTTGAACCCCATGTAAATTCATGAATACTGGTATCAAACAGTAATCCATCCTTCAGTTTCTCTTCCCCTCACATACCTCCATGACAGTTTGCTATCTTACTCTGTTTTCTTACATGTTAGCTAGTCTTTCTCAGTTTTCTGTTATTCACTGCTTTTAAACTTTGCATATTGGATTCCTTAATGTTTCATCCTTTCTCATCTTACTCTACATTCTTATGAGATTTCAGTCATCTTACAACCACTATTCCACTCACATCACTTACAAAATGCTCTTCATGTCCAGAATATTTCTCCTGGTCAATGACTTGTGAGGATGCATTTTTAGATGGTTTCACAAATTAATAGCTAAAACAAGTGAAGGCATACATATTCTAAATTACTATTTTAATTTCTTTTGTATATTACTATTTTATTTTGGATTCTTATTCTGCATTTGTTTTAAATTAACATGGAAACTTTCCTTACTTTCTACAAACAAACTGAATATGCATTTACTATATTCCCACAAGTACAGCACATCATATAACAGCTAGTATTGAAAAGAATGTCCTGTTGAGTTGATGACTAGTTGAAGCATTTATTCTTGTTAAGAAACCATGTGCTAATTAAATTGCAAATTACAAAATCACACCAGATTTGTAAGATCAAAGGACAATGTAAGAGAACTAAAGGGAAATTCAGGTCCTTTATTTCGACCTCTGATGGTTGTAAATCTATACATTTTAATGCTATTAAATACAGTATTACTTGTCATTTCCAATACCCTCTTATAACTTAGTGGTCGCAGTAATATTATGAAAGCCTCAGTGTGGATTAATGTGCAGTGTTACCAAAACGAGTAGAATAAAATCTAATTAAGATTGAACACCAAAATATCAGGGTATTTTCCTGTCATAACTCTATCTTAGAAATTTGTGAAATACACAAAAGTCTAAACTAACATATATCCTAGAACACCTAAAACCTATTTTAAAGGTAATTTTCAAGGCTTTTAAAATGTTCTGAAATGTTGAAAATCCATAAGTCAACTACACAGACCAGTGATTTGAATGACATTTCAGTGTTTAGAAGATGTCAGAATCAGTATGGCCCACCTGCTGTGCTCTGCATTATTCTGGTCTCTTCCTCCTCGTAAAATTTAATATTTCAGCCTGTAACATTTTAGAACATTTATGCTAGCGTTTCTGAGACAAGCCTTTCTGAAAAGATTCTATTTGTATTCTGAGTTGGGCTGGTGTGTTTTGCCTGATGACTTTAACACACTGAAATTCCTTTTTCTTGCTGACTCCTCATGAAATGCTACAAAAAGTACAACACAGGTAGCAGTTCTTACTTGAAGTCCCATGCTAAAGTTGAATTTCCTCATTAATTAATCCTCAATAATTAATAAAGGTACTTTTAATCCTTATTGATTTACTTGTTAACTGAGAAGTTAATCTTCAAGTATTTCTGCTTGGCCCAGCAGAAGCATGCAATTACCAACACTGCACACTGCCACTGACACATTTGGGTGTTCAGCCAAAGCTTATGCCCATCCTTCTGTTGCACCTCTGTTTATTACTGAAGCAGCTTCATAAAACACAATTTATCATCTCTGCTAAGTGTATATATATATATATGGAAATTTTATTAGAGTTGAATGATTCCACAGCCCTTTTCGTCTGATATTATTTGCAGATATTTAGAAATAGAAGAGTCCAAGATGGAGAATAGATCTGAGATGAATGAATATCAGATACAACTAAGCCTGTGTATGAGAAGGCAAGCAAAGAGTTAAGAGATTGACCATGTGGAGTAACCTGATTAAATAGGTTCACAATTAAAAACATTTAAAATAGCAAATCTATCTAATGACTATTTAGGTATCTTCCTTTTTTCATATGCTGTCAAAACTTACATGTGAACAAAAATTAGTCTAAACAATCACTTCTTCACTATGTAACAAATCTTTAGTTCCATGTCCACCTTGAGATTGTTGCTTGTTCCTTTAGTAGTAATGACAAATCTAGGCTACTTCAGTGACATTCTTCACGCTGTCTCTGATAAGTAGATGTATTCACATGAAGCCTGGGCGGGTATGAGCCTGGTTCTGCCTGTGGAATGGAACAAGACTAAGTAGGCCAGGGAGGATTAAACCCTTGATCTTGGCATCATTAACACTATGTTCTAACCCACCAGGCTAACTAACCACAGACAAAGACCAATTGAACTAATACATCCCAGCAGCCAGAGGGATCTGGTTTGAATTTATTTCTCATTTTTAATACATTAGTTTTATAATTCGATTTAAATATTTTAGAATAAATGAAGCCAATGGTCTATGCTGCTGTCATTCAGAAGAGAGAAAAGAGAGAGAAAGACTACCCACACAGATTCTTACCAGGCTGTTGGACAAGGTGACACTGGGAGCTGCACTCTGGCTCTGCACAGAAGATGTCAAGATAGAACAGAGATAAAAATCATAATCTTTAAAAAAAAATGTTAAGTAAGCACAAAACAAACTTTGTATTTAGAGAAAACTTCCTAAATTGACTCTGAAATTCAATAACTTTTATGGAAATAAAATAACATTCCTAGCAATTTCCAGATTTTCTTGTGTTTGTGTGTTTTATAAGAGGAAGTGTGTATGCATCTTCAGATTCTAATTTCACCCCAGCCACTCTCTTCATCCTCAGTATAAAGAGAGGACACAGAAAGGAAACTTTAACACCACTGTTGAGATGCCTTTGAATACTTGGCAGACGTTCAGAACCCTGCCTACTTCCAGTAGCCCATTTAAAGTTGTACTTTCTGTAGCAGAGAATTTTAACCTTGGAAAACAGACTTCCTCTTTATCATCATAGGCTCTTTTGCCTGCACCTTATATTTAAATGCTTAATTGTATGAAATTAATGTTATTGTTCTTTATGTTGCTCTGATCATTTCAATTATGATTACTGCCTCCCTCATGAAAAGGAAAATTCCATGAGGGAAAAAAATAGAGTTAGATACTTTGTTAGTGACTTGCACGGCACTACACGTACGTAAAGATTGTAAACCTGCCAAGTTTCATTTGAATTTACTATGATGTCTAATCTGTGGAATTGTTAATCCATAAATGGTTGTATGATGCTCTTGCCTCAGTCTTTCGGCCAAATAATAGCATGGATGCCAAGCACTTTTTATGTTAACTTTACATGAATTAGATTCAGAATAATTTTAGTCTCTGGTAAGGAAATTTTATAGGACATTAGATAGATACTTTTTTTTTCTCTAGAATAATGTCTGCATTCGGATATTTGGGCTAATTATTCTGAATTTTGCTATTCCCTAGGCAGTTATGACAGTAACCTCTTTAATAAAATGCAGTTCAGAGCACAACATAAAGAAAGAACATTTACTAGAATTGTAGAAAGTATACATGAATGATAGTAGTTCATCATTCAGAGGGTAGCATCTTGTTGATGGCAAACTCAAGTTCATGTTGTTGCCACAGTAAAGGGCAAAAGCATTGGATTATCTGACAGTCACTTTATTATGAGCAAGAAAAGGAAACAAAGCAAAAGCCTTAATAACGATGCTTAAAATGAATCATAATTAACCCTTAAAGTACCTACAATAATTCAGGTAAGTCGTAATGTGCTTTGTTAACTCATTTCCACAGAATCTCATTAAATGAAAGCAATAATTATCGCCATTATACAGATTAGAAAATAGAGGCCCTGTATAATTTTTCACCATTATCCATTCAGGAAGTGATTTGTTCACCATTATCCACGCAGGAAATCTGTTTTCACAGCATATCTCCTGTCCTATATGCACATTTCTTCTAAGGAAGGAAAGAAAAACTGGTGTGTAACTGAGGCTGATCCAGGTCATTTTGCCTAGAGTATAAGAACCCACAAGTTCTTATCTATAACTTTGTCTTTTGTTTTCAGCAGACAAAATCAACTCGAAAGTCTGCAGTGGTGTTGGATACTCTAGAGGTCAAGGGACTTTACCAGTGGGACAAGGCAATACCCTACAATACAACCTCTTGAAATTCCAAAGAGACACGCAGTAATTACTCATTTTGCTTACAGATAAGTAGTAAAGTACAGTACTTCTCCTACTTCAACATTTGCGTAGTTCTTTTACTTAGAATATTCAAATATAAATTTCATTTTTTTCTTAAAAACGGAGAACTGAAATAATGACATGTTTATGCCAGCTTCATGGAATTAAAGTTTTATAAATTTTTAAAGACTGAACTGCTTGTTTATATTTTTTTCCTGGAAGCACACCATGTTCTGTGTGGATAATAACCAATGTATTTTCAAAAACCTAAAAGTAACTTCAGATATTGATAATCAGGTCATAACACTGCAGATAGGCTGAGAATACGAGAAACCTAGTGGGAACAGATGGGAGACAAGAAATGGGGAAGCTATTCTTGGGCAATGTGAGATGTGCTATTAAATATTAATTGTTACTTCAAGGTCCATAACTATGCAGAAACTGATCATTAACTAAAACAAAGCTGCTTAAAGTTTGGTCTGTGGTCCTCCAGGATTGTTATCCTATATGTTAGAAGAAGATAATCTTGGGCCTGATGGCTCAGCGGTCAAGCACACTGACTATTCATCCAGAGGACCTGGAATCATTTCCCAACCCCCAAATGGCAGCTCACAATTGTCTGTAACTCAAGCTTCAAGGGCTGCGACACCCTCACCCAGACGTACATGACACACATGCAAGAAAAACAATTCACATAAAATAAAAATCAATTAATCATTAAAGAAGTAGATAATCTTGGACACAATTTGGCAAATATGTATCAACGATTGAGAAAGTTTTCTAGGTGTTTCTTAGGCACACTAAAATTTGAGAATCATTGCAATGTCCCTTATTTAGATTTAGAATCCTAACACAGTATCAAATCATTTAATCTAAACTTTTTGGTCATGCCACTTGATAAACTACCGTAAGGCCAAATAAGATGGTAACTTAAATCTAGATATTTAAATTAATGTCTTTTGTATCTATGGCAAATGATCAGTTGTCAGAATAATATTTATATAGTCTCTATTTTAAAGTATATAATTTTTGAAGAGAAGAAAAGTAATTTTAGCAAAGTACTAATTAACTCAGCCAACTCAAAATTTTCTCAGTTTACTTGGGTAAACTTATAGCTAGAGCGTTAACCAAGACATTGTAGGTTTTCCTTGCTCACAGGTCTTCGTAGGTTGCTAGCACTCAGGATCCAGGGTACAGAGGCTCCTATCAGTTTTAGTAAGAGCTTCTGCTGGGCGGTGGTGGCACAAGTCATTAATGGCAGCACTGGGGAGGCAGATGTAGGCGGATCTCTGTAAGTTCTAGGCCAGGCTGGTCTACAAGAACTAGTTCCAGGACAGCTAGGGCTGTTAAGCAGAGAAACCCTGTTTCAGAGAGGAGTTTTTAATGCTTCTGTTCACCTCCACGAAACTGACTGTTCCAAGGGGAAGCCCAGGGGGAGACTATTTCCTAACTCTCTTTAGCATCAAGGCTCTACTTCTGGTCCAAATCCCTCATAGGAGATACAGATCTTCAGGCCCCAGAGAATTCTTATCTCTTTAAGGTGGAAAAAAAAAGAAATGGCAAAGAAAACTTGCTCTTCAAGTAGTCTTCTTTATTGTTCTTTTAAGCTTTGAAACTGGGAATTTGATGCATTTATTCTCCAGCTTCCAGCTGCCACTTTGCCCTGGGGGAGTGGGGGCGAGGCCTGTTTGCAAGGCCTCAGTAGAGGAGAAGCAACTAGGTGAGATGAAATGGAGAGAGGATAGCATGGGCGAATACAGCAAGCCCTTTCCTGGTGACTTCTAATTCTCACTAGGTAAAATGAAGGCCCAGAGGAATTGTCCTCTCTGGAGCTTAAATCATGAGAAAGTAAGGTTAATTTAGTTTTTTTATCTGATACGATGTGAGGTACCAAATTCCATGCATATTGCTATCCTTTACATGCAATTAAAAACTGACAGGATGATCAAAAGGAAAGGACCAAAATGGCATGGCCATTGTGATGGTTTAATAAGATCTTCATACTCGATGTGTAGTTATTCAGATCAGAAAATAAGGGAGATAAACACATAAGCATTTGGAGCGGGAGTGTCAGTTTTCGTTAAGGGTCATTCCTGCTGCAATGGAAGGCCCTTCATCTAAGAACATAAGGCTAGCACGAATTGGACTTAATAAGTTTACAAAACAAAAGAAGAAATAAAGTTGACTGGGTAGGGAAGCCGGAATGGATCTAGATAATTTGGGGGATGAGGGGTAATTATTATGAAGATACATTGTACATAATTCTCAAAGAGCTAATATTATTCAATTATAAACACTTATCAAACATGTAGAAAAGCTAGTGGTAATGTTGTCATTTGTCCCAATGGAAGGATGGGAATGAAAGGCTTAATATTAAGGAATCAAACTTTAGCTCGTTAAGTAGGGAGGAAATGATGTTGCCATTTTCATTTTACTTCTCTAGAGTGCAGCATTTGAAAAGGACACAGATTTCTTAGTCATCTCTTGAAGGAAAGACACAAGAGATGAGACTCCTAAGATATCAAACTGTTGCATCTGCTCAGGCAATAGGATACATTGCAAAAGAGGAATCCCAAATTCAGGAAACCACCGTGCATTAATAGAAGCTTCAAGCAAGCCTGCATACACACTCTTCCTGGGGAAGATACTACTGTCATATGTACTTTTAAATATGTGTGTGGAAAAAGCATAGTGATATTTTATTTGTTTTTTAATAAACCTGAAGATCAGAGTGCAGAGCTAAGCCACTATAGGCCAGGGGACACAATTTTAATCCCAGGATGCAAGGCCACCCTGCGCTACACAAGATTGAATCTGTCTAAAAAGAAAAAGAGAACTCACACAGAGGTGCTCCCAGCACTCGGGGAGTCAGACACCTTTAATCCTAGCACTAGGGAAGTGGAGACAGGTGATATGGCTGTGCAGAGAGAGGCATATAAGGCGGGAGGAGAAAAGAGCTCATTGCAGTCTTAGGTTTGCTGGAGAGCCTTGCAGTCTGCAGTTGCACTGAGGATAGAATCATCCCTTTGTTTGTCTGAGCCTTAGTAGAAGTAAGAATTCTCTAGTAGCTTGGATCCTTCTTTGGTTTTCTGATCTTCAGCTTGAACCTCAATATCTGTCTCTGGGTTTTTGTTTTTTAATTGTGCTACAAGTGTGTGTAGGGATATATGTGATAGTAATCATACCCATTCTTTGTAGTAAAAGAAGACACCATCTTCAAAGATTACTTTCTACATCAACCTTACTGTCGCTTGAGAAAGTGAAAAAACCCTCGTTTTTAAGGGCAGTGAGAGAAATCCCCCAGTTTTAATAATTCAGGCCAACAGATGCAATCAGCAAGAGGTGTCTTTATTGATTACACAGGCGCCTGAGGGTGCAACAGTAGCTTATGCCAACTGCCCACCCTGGGCAAATTTAAACAGCCATATTTATAGGGAAAAATGATTACACAAGAGTGTAGTATAGTACAAGCATTTCATTGACTCTCAAATTGGTGGGCTTAGCTCATCCTGGGAATGGCCCCATGTCTATTCTCGAATTTTCCCGAAAAACCATAAAGACAGATAAAACACCCTGCAGCAAGTTGACAATTTAGATAGGATATCTTGGGGGTTGGATTATCCCTCTCCTTAGCCTAGTCAGTGAGTCTGCAACCCATAGATATCCAGTTTTAGCATCGGCTAAGCCCCGGGGCCCAGCTAAATTTTCAGCAGAGTTTAATATAGTATGTGAGCACGGGGGTCTTTTAAGTATGGGGGTCTTTCAAAAGTTGTCCTACTATTATCAGTTAAGCTGTTTATCAGGCATGCAGAAATACAGGTGGGTTGAAGTGATGCTACCCACTATGTTTCAAGATACCGTGGAGTAAGTCCTACCTTTTTCATCACCACACATTCAATTCCTGGTCCACAGCCCAGTCAGTTAAAAGAAGGGTACCACTTACTGAGGTTGTACCTTATTCCCAGACTTTAAAACACTACATGTGTTAATTTGCTTAATTCAAGAAACTCTTATGAGATAGGCAGAGGCATCACTTGCATTTTATGTATGAGGACATTGAAGTAAAAAAAGAATTTAGAAACTTATCCAAGACCATAGCATTCATAAGTGATGGGACCCAAATATGCATTTCTTGAGCACATAATTGAGTGAATTGGTTCATGGATAATTACAAACAGAAAGACACGTCTGTGAATTTAAATGCATAAGGGTGAAATTAAGAGTTTGACAAGAGCTGGAGTATTGACTCAGTGGTTAAGAACATTTGTTACTCTTGCAGATGACCCAGATTTGATTTCCAGCACCCACATGGTAGCTCACAATGGTGTGTACCTCCACAAAGACCTGATGTTCTCTTCTGACCTCTATGGGTACCAGGAACACACATAGTACATATGCACACATGCAGATGAAGCACTCACACACATAAAACAATAAAGTAAATAAATATAAAGTTAAAAATTTAGAAAATTTGACTGGCTTGCATTCCATCTATAGACCTCTTGGGATTCTAAAAGCAGACTGAGGTCTCAGGTCAACGTATATGTCATAGTATCTAGTGTGTGTGTGTGTGTGTGTGAGAGAGAGAGAGAGAGAGAGAGAGAGAGAGAGAGAGAGAGAGAGAGAGAGAAAGAGAGAGTAACTTGTGTGCAGGCTTATTTTTATGTATATTGCTGCATGTGTTTGCACTTGCATGTTGAGGTCTGAGGTTGATGTCAGGTGTCTTCTTCAATTACTCTCTCAATTTATGTATTTGGGGTCTTTAAGTCAAACCCAGTGCCTTGTCAAAATAGCTAGATGGCTATGATCTCCTATCTCTGCCATCTTCACTCTAAGGTTACCATCAGGTCACAGCACCCAACCAGCATTCACATGGATTCTGGGGACTTAAACTCAGATCCTCGTGCTCATATAAGAGGCAATTTATCTACTGAGCCATCTTCCCAGACTAGGCATGGATTTCTTAAATAGCTGTCTTCTCAGAGACTCATCAAGAGCATCTATGTTACATCGTATCCAACTCAAGCTTTCAGTGTAAGCTTAATTGGCCTAACTTGGCTAAACTTCATCGTAAGAACTAATTCCCTCTGAAAAAAAAAAAAAGCATTTCATACTTATTGTTCTTAGCAGTATGTTCATTGGCAGAACATTAAAAAAAGTGAAGCTGCCCTGGTTTATTAGCTATGGAATAAATGTACAATGGAAAAACTAGCTCATGACTAAACCAGAAAGAAGTCATTCCTGAGCTATGTTGCTGTCCCTGGACAGAGACAGGACTGTAGCTGCACAAAATTCATGCTGCCTTATGTCTTAAATTTTGTTTTCAATAAGTGCAGTCTGGTTTCTTGTAGTGTATAATCTCCATATTCATCAAATAATCTATTTTGCCAAGTTTCCAAAAATAAGCTGGCATACACTTAGGTAGAATAAAACTAAAAAAAAATTAATGCTGCTGTATATTAATAGAAAAATATATATAGAAAGAGGTGGGACAGGAAGGAAAATTTCAAAAACTAAAAACAAATGCCTCTACTCACAGTTCTACATGAAGGCAGGAAACCATACTCTCATTTAATGTTTGTTTGTGTCATCAATCAGTATCTCATTCATACATATGTATATGTATGTATATATATATATATGTATACACACACACACACACACACACATATATATATATATATATATATATATATATAGAGAGAGAGAGAGAGAGAGAGAGAGATGGTACTTTGTTTGCTCAGTGTGTAAAGGGCTCAGTATAGGGCAATGCACGGACTGAGATAGATGCTCAGGTACATCTTAGACATGCCTTTTAAGACAATGCATATCACATTCTCAAACTTCATATTTGTAGCCATTTCCTAGGTTACTTTTGGCTTTCTAATCATTGCGTTTAAGTAGTGAATTTTCTTAGCTGAGTCATGAGTGATTTAAGAGAGTTTTACATGGTTACTATATTTGTTACCAATTATGTTTTCTTTCTTGATTTTATCTCCTTCCACCCCATCCCTTTCTTCCTTCTTTCCTTTTATCTATTCCTAAAGCACTCATATGGAACATCTTGAGAGTTAAAATTTTATTCTTGTTCTAAGAAACTGTGTTTTCAACTCATATTTCCTCTGGAATTGTGCAGATAGCCTTGGGACACATTTTTGCTCTAGCATTGGGAAGAGACACATTATGGAATCTGAATGTTAATGCTGAATTTTTTGCCAGTGTAATCTTCTTTGAATAATTTCAGAAGTGCCTTGGAGTGATTTTTCCCAAAATCTGCATCTTTAGATTAGGTTACAAATTTGAAAGTTAGAATTCAATCTTGATTCTCTTTTGACATTTACATACCATTACAGTGATAGAATCTTGCATGGGGATGAAACCTGTACCTTTATAAGAATTAGAAAGACTATTGACATGATCAGAACATAAGAAGGAATCAGTGGATTTCAAGTACCCTGTGTCAAAAAGTGTATCAAATACATTTCACAGAGAGACATCGTTTGATAGTTGAATGCTAGATAAATAGATATTGATAATAGATAGACGTAGATTGATCTCACTAAATATGAAACATATGTGTATATAGGAGCTGAATATCTTGATTTACCTTTTCATGTAGTAGTTAGCAAGGCATTATATGCTATTAAATAAATCTCTCCATATATAAATATGCTCTATTCGTCTGGGTAAAGAAGTCTACATAAATCTCATTGTCGCAGAACTGTAGCTGTCTGGAGGCAATAAAAAAGTATATTTTTCATGTTGTCAGAATATTAGAACGACTGAGGCTAACAAAACTCTGAGGAAGGGGTTAGTTCATAAACTGTGAGTACAGTAACCTCTAATAATAAACAGTCTTGATTTTCAAGTGAAAAGCCTGAAGACTAAAGAAACAGACAAAAATTTTCTTTCATCTATAGCTTACTTCTTGTATACAATTAGATATTTTATAGTAGCTTTAAACAAAGTCTAAGCTTTCTCATATTTATGAAGGGAGAAGAAATATGTAGATGATCCTTAGAATTTTTTCTTTTGATATCAAATCTTGGCTAAAATTATACAATTTTTTTACTTTCTTCTCCTTCTTACAACCCTTTCAATTTTGCCATGTTTATTATATATATATATGTATATATATACAATCTATCTAGTGTTGTTTAACATATATAATATATGTATATATAATGTTTTAGAGGAATGACCATTTGGTATTGGATAAACCAATTGAAAAGCCTTTTCCCTATGAAAGACTTTCTTCTCTCAACACTCATTAAGCACCTATAGCTTTTTGCCTAGGGTTGGGACCTCTTGAGATGATTCCTTTCCAAATTAGCATATCTACTGGTTTTATACTTGATCAGGTCTTATCCAGAGGGCCATAATGCTGTAATATCATATGTGTTGCTTCTTTGTATGATCTAGAAGACACAAATTCATCAAATTTTTTGTCTTCTAGCTCTTACATTTTTTTCTTTTTTTTAAAATATAATTTTTATTGAAAAAAATTCCGCCTCCTCCCCGCCTCCCATTTCCCTCCCCGTCTCCCTTTTCCCCTCCTCCTCCCTCTCCTCTCCCCCAACCCCCACTCCTCTCCCCCTCCCTCTCCAGTCTGAAGGGCAGTCAGGGTTCCCTGCCCTGTACTTAAGGTTATGCTCAACCTCCTTAGCGATCAGGGAAATGCAAATCAAAACAACTTTGAGATATCATCTTACACCTGTCAGAATGGCTAAAATCAAAAACACCAATGATAGCCTTTGCTGGAGAGGTTGTGGAGAAAAGGGTACCCTCATCCATTGCTGGTGGGAATGCAAACTTGTGCAACCACTTTGGAAAGCAGTGTGGCTGTTTCTCAGGAAATTTGGGATCAACCTACCCCTGGACCCAGCAATGCCACTCTTGGGAATATACCCAAGAGATGCCCGATCATATGACAAAAGCATTTGTTCAACTATGTTCATAGCAGCATTATTTGTAATAGCCAGAACCTGGAAACAATCTTACATTTTTTTCTGCCTTTTTTTTTGTGACATTCCCTAAGGCTTACTTACAATGTAAGTACAGGCTTACATTGTAGATCAGTTGGGAATGGAAGTCAATGATGAGTTTTTCTCTATTTTGACCAGTTGTGACTTTCTGTAATGGTATGTCTACAGAAAAAAAAAAAAAAAACCCACCTTCTTTGAAGAAGACCAAGAGCTACATCTATCTATGGATACAAGAATCTATTTTTAGAATGTAAATAGAAATTTACTAGTATAGAAATTCCACATGACTCTATTTTAGACTCAAATTGTAAAGATCAAAACTATTCCTCCCCAAAATATTCTGAAATCCTAGGAACCTTTACAGAATCAAGAAAGGAATTGAGAGCATAGGACAGAGGCTTTACAGCTTAGAGTCATTAGAAAACAAGACAGGTAGAACTGCAGTAGTCTTTCCCATCCTGAGGCTCATATAGCAAAAAGGAGCTGCGAACAGTAAGTTCTTCATAATGACACAAAGTTGGATAGCCCATAGAAATATATCTATATGGAGTCTTAGAAATGTCTAATCCTGTGTAATAGCTCTTGTTAATTTTTACCTCCACGCTACCTTCTTAGAAAATACACAAATAAAGATTAGTATTTATTCTTTAATAATGTATGTCAGTTGAATTTTTGTATGTCCATATAATTTATAAACTGCCAGACACAGTTTTGCAAAATTGCCAAATTAAAATATTGTGCCCATCACATATAACATTCTTTATTTAGATTATGCAGTATTTCATGTGGAATGAGAATGACTCAGACGTGGTTTTGCATTTCCTGATGCCAACATCTTTTATGAAATAGACAGACCATAAAATCTCTAATAGACTGTTGGGAACCAGCTTCAACAAAAAAAAAATACCTCTTGTCACGGTAAGGGAGTGGGATTAGGAATATAGTAGAGAATATGAAGATGCAAATAAAAATAATAAAATGTTAAAATATTTAGGATAGTACCAGAAGGGAGTTTTTCAGTAGGTATTGAAAATTCACCAGTGTTTAATTTCCAACTGCTTAAAATACCCATGACCCCAGGAGGTAGGAGTAAGACAAAAGACTGCACTAACATGATACAAGAAAATGAACATGCCAATTGAAAGTCACGGGCTACATTTATAGTTAAACATTCTGTTGCTAGAACAAAATAAGTAACCAAGTCATGCTCATTCCCCAGACCTATACACTCTGTAGGCAAACCGTTCCCTGGGTGGAATCCCAAGTTATTTCCATAAAGGGAACTGGAACTTAGTTGGATCCTTAGACTTTTGTCTGATGTAGGAACAAACTACTTTCCTATTCCAGGAGCACAAGCTCTGGCAATTAGCCACACCTGTTGACAATAACCTTGAGCAAGCAAAACTCTCTGATCTATAACTAGGTGGGACCTTTGTCTAAGGTAGAAGCACAATAGCCTTGAAAGAACTAGAAACAAGTCCCAACTCTCTGACCTTTGGTCAGTGTGGAAATAGGTGTTTTGGGGCCTCCACAATTCCTCCTTTTTTTTATTAATCTTAATAAAGCCTGTGCTTCTGTAACAGGAAAGATGATTGCGTCTGTCTTGGGTTGAACAGATGATTGCATCTGCCTTGGGAAGAAGCGTGCTTCTTCATTAAGTGCTTAAAAGAAATCCCACACTAGCTCAGAATTGAGAAATAGATGGCTATTTATTTAGGGGTAGACTCACAATTCAGAATCTTCTGCTGAAATGGAGATCAGGAGCCGAATCCCACAGCTGGAAAACAGGCTGAACGCATGTTCTACATCAACATAAATAGTATAAGAGGCCATGCCCCGGTGGGCGGGTAACCACTGGCTGTAAGACTACCTACAGCATTCCATTTTCCAGACTTATCTGACTTCAGAACGTGCATTCTAACCATGCAAGTCCTGCTCTAGGCACCTGGGGGCAAAGGATCAAAACCCATCTCTAACTGCCGACCTCTGTGATCAAAATGTTAAGGGAGAAAGTACTGGGCTCTGTGTCTTTGAGCCAAGTTTCTGTCAAGAGAGTTTGTCAGCAATTAGCTAATGGTAAGCAAGCAGATAATGCTTTGTGCTGTGCATACTTCAGTAGCTAATATATCTCCTTATTAAAGGGGTGTAGGATCACCAGGGCTGGGAATGCCCACTTTTGAATTGGTCTAGAGTATTCAGCCGTATCAAAACTTTAAATTTCTCTTATCAAACAAGTAAAATTCAAGAATTCATTGCTAGTGTCAAACTTTCCTTAGACAGGTTCTAATCATTCTCTAACCATTAACATCTTATAGTGAACTAAGGCATTAACAGGTCAATACCATAACCAGATTTAACAAGTCAATACCATAACACAAATTTAGCAATTCACCATTCTCTTAATTTCATTCTAACTAAAATACAAGAAAAGATTTTTGTGATGGGTAAGAGTCCAAACGCAATGCTGTTTTTAAGCAATTGTCCTAGAAGCAAAAAAAAAAAAAAAAACCCTTAGGCTCCCCTCCTCACATCTGAAGAGGGGCTTTAGTCACTCCTTGAAATGAATCTTTTTTCCCCTGAGGGTAAAACTAAGATCTCAGTTCGAAGTTTCTCTTAACATTTCAACAGCAGACTGAATACCTTGTTGTCAATCTGATTTCTGCCTCCAAAAACAGTCGAATGTTCAGTCTGTGTTTCTAGTCTAGCTCCAAGGTAAACTGGATTCACACTGCAGCAAGTTGTAATTATCGTGGCAGCCGCAGCAGGGCCTCAATGGCTGTGTGGGTCCCAAGTGTCTGGAAGTAGCTCAGTGTCCCACAGTGCAGAATAGCGGCAGCGGGCAGAGAGTGGGACCACTCTTCTGTGGGGACATTAGTAGCTATGATATCATTGGGACTGCCACTCCTTTACTGTATCTGCAGTCATCTCATGTTGTGCCATCATGACATTTTGTCCATGGCAGATTTCTCAGGGTCATCCATAAAAAGTGTGTGACTTAAGGCACTATGTGGTGTTTGAGGATATTATTCTCCTGCTTTTAATTTTTGAAGTTGCTTTCAAGGAGCCATGTGCATGCTCCACAATTACTTTTTACCATTAACAATAATGCATTGGAAGAGCCATCTGGAAAAATCATCATAACATCTTTTTAGGGATCTTTTGCTATAACATAAAGAAAATATATAGCTGTGTGAATTGCAGCAATGACCAGCTGGGAAAGAATTATCAATCTGGCCTTAAAATTGAGCAAATGCAATCACCCAAGAATTACTATTTTAAAATTATCAATTAATCTGTTCCTTGGTATAAGAAACATTGATCATAGTCAGTTGTCTGTCAAAATATCTCCTAGATTCCATACGTCTCTTCTGTGCTAAGCAAGCTACTGCTTCTAAATAAGAGTTTAATGCAAGTCTGCCTAGCTGTCAGAATTTGTTTGGGTAAATTTTTAAAAATTGTTGTCGAGGTGCCGAATGATCTTCACAGCTGACAGCTTCTGGTCTGGGTAGGAATTGGGAAGGACTCAGTTTTCTTTAAGAGGCAGACCATGGGGAATTTAACCATTCCTCAATAAGTATATGGAATACATAAATTAGACTTTGTGTTTTGCTGTTGCTGTTTATTTTTATTTGGGGAAAGCACAAGGATGGGAGGAATAAGAAGGGTGCATTGTATGAAAATCACAAATAAATAATAAAAATACTATGTTGGTGAGAAAACCAAAGCAAAAAGAAATGAAATGAAATGAAAGATGCCGATCTTGGGAGAGGGTTGAAAGCGGGGGGGAGGCAGAAAGGAGAGCAGAGAAAAACGTAGAGCTCAATAAAAATTAATAAAAAAAAATCCAGTCCTATGTGCCTTAAAGACATGACATGTTGAACCAAGCCACTATTCACTCAGTCTAGGTTCAACTGGAGACAGAAATGAACTCATACTGCTTTATAGAACATGGGCTCAAGCCTGTAACCTAGAAAAAGCTGACGAATAAACCTTGCAAACTCTTCTTAGTCAATGTTATACAGCGTTTGAAGCAGACAGTCTTGAATTTCTTTAGTCCCTTGACCTATCTTTTACTTGCCTGTCTGTTTCTTGGTTTTGTCTCCTTTTCTAACATCTTGCCTGTTTTCTTTACTATTATCTTCACTAGGCCTTCTTTGGAGGCCGTCTGCTCCAAAACAAAGTCTGTAAGTCGTACAACTTGACCCTACAGACTAACTGTACAGGGCTCGATGCCTAGTCTCTCCTAGGTTTTGATATGCAATTCTTCAGTCTACACTGAGACATTTGAGATGAAAAAGGAACTCTTTAAAAACTACTTCTCCACTTACATCACATTTCTATTCAAACCCTCTTTAGCAAGGTGATTTCAGTTGGTTCCTGAATGATGCAATCCCCTACTTCTTCCATCATTACACTTCCCATTATTCCCACTGAGTGAGCACTTCATTCCAATCATCTGGATAGATTTCTTGCTTCATCATTTGCCTGGCATCTATATTTTATTCTTTAGTTCTATCATCTTAAATTCTCAGAGATACATGGTAACTTTTATTCTTTCCAAAAAAATATCAACACTGATTCCATTCATAGTTCCTCTGCCTCTTCTAAGCCTCTATCAGAATGATCACCTAAAAGCCCATATTCATAAAAACCCAAAACCTTAAGACTAAACATATGCGCAAAGGATATGTAAGAAAGAAAAACAAAACAAAACAAAACGCCCTAACCTAACACTATAAATAAGAAAACCTCCAAAGATGCTGTTGAGTTTGGATGTTTGTTGACCATCTACTACTAGGCATGAGACTACCCTCGAGTGTGGAGTGTGGTCTGTTTCCCCCTTGAAAACAAAAACAAAACAGAACCCACAATTCTTAATTTGCAAGTGGCTATGAGTTGAATGTAGTTCTTGATTTCAGAATGGGTGTATGTGTGCCCTTCTCCTTTCAGCTCTAGGGCTCCAGCTGGTGGAAACCCATGCATGCACTGTACATGCTGCCTCCATATCTGCCAGGGCTTCTGTTCACCGATATTCAAAAGGCTTTGATTTCTTGCTATCCCTTATCTCCATAGGCTCTTACACTCTTTCTGCCTTGTCTTCTGAAGAGTTCCTGGACCCCTGAGGAGAAGGATTTGATGGAGATATTCATTTTGTGCCTGAATGTTCCAATGTTTCACTCTTTGAGTAATGTCTGAGGGTCTCTGCATTTCTTCCCATCTACTGCAGGCAAAAGCTTCTCTGATGATGCTTGAGCAAGGCAGGGGCCTTTGATTATAACAACATGTCTTAAGGTATTATTTTATTATTGCATTTTGTTCATAGAACCGTAGTATTTGGTTTTTCCTTAGGTCCCTGGTCTATCTTGTCTCAGGCTCTTGGCTATCCAAGCAACAGTTCCAGAGTGTTCAAATGTGTATGCCTTGGCATCCATTTGTTTCTCTTGTGCTTTTTCATTGGTCCCTTTTCTTGTTTAGTTGTTTTGTCAAAACCTGATTTACTTAGTGTTGATTTATCTTATTTTAATTTATAATTATTTCTGATAGCTTTTTTTTAAAAGAAAGACAAAAAAGGTGTAGATAAAGATGAGAGGGGAGGTAGGGAGGAACCAAGAGGAGTAGGGGGAAAGAACAAATGATTTGAGTATATTGTATGGAAAAAATCTATTTTCAATAAAATAAATATATTTACTACCTTTTTTCCCCTACTACCAGCCCATTTTCTCACTAGATAAGATAAATATCAAAGTCTTGGATGTCCTAGGTCCAAGCTTCTTAATGCAGGTTGTGAACCATATCAAGTCCCATGACAATGTAGTTTGGAGTCAGCATTGGATGTATGCAATTGCAAAAAGATTTCTGAATTTCTCAATGACTTTGTCTTTTAGGCACTGTGTGGGCTCTGAGTTGACATGAATGTAATTTAGTGATACTGACTGTTTAAGTTACAGTGTTACTAGAAATAATTGTCTATTAGTTACCTGCTTTGAATCTTCTATGATGTGTAAATAAGTTCTAAGTATAGATTTTACTACTTAGGATCAATAAGATAGATAGTAAGGTGAGCATCCAAACTGCCTAGGCTCCACATTGGAGCACCGGACAGAAATCGCAAAGTCCAAATCAGGAGCAGAAGGAGAGAGAGCATGAGCAAGGAACTCAGGAGCGCGAGAGGTGCACCCACACACTGAGACAATGGGGACGTTCTATCGGGAACTCACCAAGGCCAGCTGGCCTGGGTCTGAAAAAGCCCTGGATAAAACCGGTCTCGCTGAACATAGCGGACAATGAGGACTACTGAGAACTCAAGAACAATGGCAATGGGTTTTTGATACTACTGCACGTATTGACTTTGAGGGATTTCTTTTTTAACTGCCATGTGAACAAGTCTACAGTTTGGAATGCTAGTCCTAAGATTTCTTTTGTAGCTATTAATTCTAACTTCCATTTCTTTTAATGGAATTGTGAAGTGACTTTAAATAATTCTCAAGTTTTATGGAAAAGGCAGCTTAGGTACAGAAACAGACTCAATGACTCCTGTAGGGAGTTTGAATAACAGCTTCAAAGGCTCCAAGGAAAAAATATGAAGGTAGACCATCTGTCAAATATGTTTCCTTGAGGTATGATGTCCTCAGTCATCCTTTCACAGTCATTGCTCTGGGAAAACATGGCTGTCCTGGTTTCATGAAGAGTAACCAATTGCTCCTGGCTTTCCTTATCACAGTATCCAGCAGTGAGTCTTAGAGAGGATTAAAATCCTCCCCATCCCTCCCTGAGGGATTTCTGCTCCCCACACACCAGCTTTGACTTAGCACCAGCGTTCTTCCTCACCCTCCTTGGATCACATCCCCACCGTCCTGACAGTAAGCACACGGTCCAAGCTTACACAGGTGGGACCCTTCTCTGATCTGGTTTTCAGCAGTACTTGAATGAGATATAGTGAAGTTCAAAGCCTGTTCCTTAGCTGAGCAGCTCAGGGCTCAGAACTGAACAGTTTTCTCCCCACTTCGAATAATTAACTTGAACATTGTTAACTTTAGGGTTTTTATGAATACTAAATGTGTAACTGTGGACAACACAGTTAATAAACAATCAAAACATTCATTACTTGCATTATCATATTTTTTGTTAAAATATGCTTTCATAAACATGTGGAGAAAAATGAAAATCCCATTTTTACTTTCTTTGGATTACACTCAATTCCCCCTTTCAACTTCTCATAGCAACCAGATATCTATACAGTATTTTTTTTGTACAAACTTTCAAAATATACCATAAGGAAGCTACTAAGCTTCATAGTAGCCGTGAAAAACAGACTAGTACCTACTTCAGACTCTGTTCCCATTTATCCATTTCTCACAACTTACTAATTACTATCAAGTAGACTGGACTCTAAAAAATATACTCTTCTAATCTAAAATGCTACCTGATTTAGAAGAAAAATCAGCATGTGGCTAGGCTACAAAGGCTATTCTTTATTCTTGCAATGTTGGGAGCACCCCAGTGTTTACCATTTTAAAAAATATAATCTTTCTTTCATATCTAATGTTGCCCACCATCACTATCAGTTTTTTTTTTATTTTACTACATTTTTTTCTTATTTTTCTGTCCAATATTATAACTTTATTCAACTTTACAAAATATTTCCCATCCATCCACACTTGAACAAAAATTCCATCTTCTTTGGGATAGAATCACTTAGACCAAAACAGACTCAGGAACCTAAGATTGTGGATGGCACTCAGGCACTATCAGCCACCATTTTCTCCAGGAAATAATGTGGGATCATGGAGGGGGGAAGCTACCAGAAAGGCAATGAACACTGTAAAGGGTTTAGGAAAGGGGAGTATATGCAGGGCAGTAGCAGCAATAACAGAAGAAGGCAGGAGAAAAGCATTGACCCTTGGTGCTGGGTTCTTGACTTAGGTAATGGACAAAGAAGCAAGACACAATCTGAAAAAGATTGCTGCTGCAGTGGTGGCTTGGGGCTCTGTGAACCATTCTCTGGAAACTCAGAGCAAATGCTACTGGTTTATCTGTAGAACTATGACAAGACAGAATACTAGAGGGTTGCAGAAAAGAAATTTTAACCAAGATGTTCACGTAGTGTTCAGAGGGCTGACAAACCAAAACATGCATGGAGACAGTTACAGACACTGGCAAGAACTGCAGTGTTGTGGAGCCAGAATTAGCATAGGAACCCAAGAAGGAAATCACAGCTGTATGACAAGATCTCAGATCTGAGACTCCACCAGTGAAGCAATTTTAATACAGCTTTAATTATAAACTGGTTGGCCTATTAGCTCAGCGTTTTTATTAATTAACTCTTGCATCTTATATTAACATGACCTAGTACCTTTTATCAGTGAAGCATTCTCATTTTTTGTGCTTTGTGTCTGGGAGACAAGGGCAGACTGAGCCTTTCCTCTTCCCAGAATTTTTCTTTTCTGGTTGCCCTTCTTATACTTCTTGCTTGGCTACTGATCAATTAGCATTTTATTAAACCAGTACAAGTGACAAATCTTTACAGGGTACAAGACCATTGTCCCCAACAGGTAAGTGCTGGGAATTGAACCCCACTCTGTTGTAGAAGACTGATTGTTTGTTCCCAGCTACTCAGCCATGAAATCATCATACAGAAACCATATTATTTGCAATAATGTTTGGCCAATAGATTAAGCATATTTCTGGCTAACTCTTATATCTTAATTTAACCCATCTCTATTAATCTGTGTACCACCACGAGGCTGTGGCTTACTGGGTAATGTTCTAGCATCTGTCTCCAGCAGGGCTACATGGCTTTTCACTGACTCTGCCTTCTTTCTCCCAGCATTCAGTTTAATTTTCCACACCTAGCTAAGTTCTGATTAACTATAGGCCAAAGCAGTTTCTTTATTCATTAACCAATAAAAGCAACACATAGACAGAAGGACCACCCACACCATTTCCTCTTTTCTGGTTAAATAAAAAGGAAGGTTTTAATTTTAACACAGCAAGATCACACATCATAAAACAGGCATCAAACAGGAATTACAGTTACAGTATTTATATCTACTTTATCATTTATCATAGCTAAGGAAAAACTGTAAGTATAACTATATATTCTTCAACTGTATCAAAGACTCCAGAGGGATATATTATTACCTAAGTAAAAAAAAAAAAAAGTGCATTGTAAGCAACTTCCAAAACTCAAGAATTATCAGAGATATAGACAGTCACTACTTAGACAGTCACCCAAAGTTCTTCTGTATTGTTAGGGCATCCAATTTTCACACCACAGGCCCAAAGTAACCATCAGACATTTTCATGAAGCAAAAAATTTGAAGATCTGTTCTGCCTTGTCACGGCAAAGTCCATCAGTTGCTTTTTTCTATGCCCCACAGAATGTCTGGCAGACTCTTTCATGTAGCAAGAACTTCGAAGGACCATCTCACCTTTAGACAAATTCAGCAGTCATTTTGCTGTGAGTCCTACATGTCCAGTTCATACAGCATTAACATCAAGCAGCCCAGGCAAGTGTAGGTTCTTACCCAAATGGCTAACCAACACCATAAGGAGCCTCTTCAGTGCCCATCTTCCTCTTGAAGTAAATTGGTGCTGCCAGAAGCAGATGTGTCTCATTTTCATGAAAAGTCCTAAATTCTTAAACATTTTAAATGTTCTATTCTGTAGTCTTTGAAAGGTTTGAAGAATGTCTATCCATCTGAAATACATATCTGTACATCTAGAAAATCTAACTAATATGACTACAAGCTTGATTATTATAGATGATTATCTATTCATCTATATTTCTTAATTATATATTACATTTTTAAATGAGCTGGACAAGCACAATACCTTAATCAAAATTAGAAATAAATATACTCAGTATAACAAAATTGACTTTAAATTTGTATCAACAAAGCAAGACCCATACCAATACAAAGTACCCATCTCTATATAATATCCCCATTTAAATGTAAATAAACATTTATAAACAATATTTGGGAATATGGGTGTAGTTCTCTCCAAACTACTTTCTGCTTTTTGTTGGCGAAGTATTTTTGTTGGCATTCACTGCGACCTTTCAGGGGGTCTTGGTCTATCAAACACCTTAGTCTGGAAGAATTCTACAAATTGTCATTGTCCATGGAAACAGAAGAACCTCTTTTCCAAAGTAACGTATCCTTAGACCCAAATTTTGAAGACAAAATATCTTTAAAATACCTAGGTTTCTTTAGTTTAGCAGCCCATATATTGAAATGTCTCTCTATACTTAGCTCCTTCACAGTCAAAAAAAGAAAACACAACAATATACATAATCCAGACTCTCTGTGTATATTCCATTTTTACATGACTTATTTTTCTTAGTTTATTACATTTTCTACAAATTTAATAATTATTTTATTATCTTTACTCCTTTAATCTTTGACTATCTATACTCTTTTATATTACATTTGCTTTCTTTTTACTCTTTTTCTTCTCTCTCCCAAGTCTGTATACATTTTTTTAAACACACTGTGTCTCATTTAGAGATCTTTCACGTATGAATCTGTCCTTACTGTGTATCTGTAATCTTTTTCTGAACAGGACAGCTTCTTTAAATGCTAAGTACTTTTTAAAAACCTAAGCAACAGTGTTGCTAGGGCAAACAAGGACTTGCCCACTTGCTCTGCCCAGTCTAACAAGGCAGAAGTCCATTCACTGCCTCTGAGACTGCTGAGTGGGAGCCACACTCACCAGTTCAATTCTGATAACCAGCTAGCCCATGCTGCCACCAAGTGACTTGCAGCACACTTCCCACAAATTCTACTTAAATACTCAGCCTCCTGAAAGTGCCAGAGTTCATGCTGGCAACATAGTCCAGAAAATTGATGCTTCAAAACTGTGGGTTTTTTTTTTTTTCTACCACTGAATCATGAAGACCTCTCTTAAAGGAGCTGCAGCATGCCACTAGCAAGCAGAGCCATTGTGGAAAAATTAAAAAGAAATTAAACTGTGTTTTTTTTTTAGTATCTAAAACTCCTTTCCAAGCCCTCTCAGGTTTTATGTGGATTTAGCTAGCAAACACTGGAGCACCAGTTTGTTGTGGGAGGCCACTTGTTTGTGCCCAGCTGCTCAGCCATGAAATAATCACACAGAAACCATATTATTTGCAATACTGTTTGGCCAATAGCTTAAGCGTATTTCTGGCTAACTCTTATATCTTAATTTAACCCATCTCTATTAATCTGTGTATCACCATGGGGCTGTGGCTTACCAGGTAAAGTTCCAGTGTCTGTCTCTGGCAGGGCTACATGGCTTCTCACTGACTCTGAATTCTTTCTCCCAGCATTCAGTTTAGTTTTAACCACCTAGCTAAATTCTGCCTTGCTATAGGTCAAAGCATTTTCTTTATTCATTAACCAATAAAAGCAACACATAGACAGAAGGACCTCCCACACCACAACACCTCTGGAAAAATACTCAGTGCTCTTAACTGCTGAGTCATCATCCCAACTCAAAGGGGCTATTGTTTCTTATTGATTATTTATCTATTTTCACTGTAGTTCTATCCCTTGATAGGGACTGTGGTTAAAAGGTTGTATGGCTTGTAGGGCTTCTGGAATAGACCCTGGTGCTATGAATCCTAACATAATAGACAAAAATGAAATCTCAACCTTGACACTACACAAGCTAATCCCCAACTCACCTTCAAACATGGCTAACACTTCCACTAAAAGAATGAAGGAAGAATAAATAAATAGCAACAGAAAAATCTCCTAAAACACAAACAAACCAAAAAAATCAACCTATGATCTGATTCCTGATATGTAAGTTACAATAACAATAACAAAACCACAAGTTACATGAAAACCAAGATAATGTGTTCCCAGAGAAATGGTCCCTAGTAATAAATTCTAGACAAAAGATTTAAAACAATAATTATAAATGTGTTCAATAAAACAAATGAGAACATGAATAAATAAACTGAAATGAATTGTGAGAACATAAGCAGCTAAATTAATCAAGGAAATTAAGCCTAGGGATGTGGGCATGGAAGTACTCTATGAAAAAGGCTGGAACATATTTTCAGTATAAATAGAAGTATTTCCAAATATAATGAAAGAGAGGCTTTTCGACATATAAAAGAAGTCTAGAACACCAAATAGAAAGGAATAGAAAAGAAATTCCTAATGACACGTTACAGTCAAAACTAAAAATACATAACAACAACAACAAACACAGAGAGGGAGAAAACTGTAAGATAGAAACAACACATATTGTGAGGGACAGTCATCTGAGCCAAACAATCTCCAATTTGGGGAGTTCAGCTGACCTCCCTTGCAAAAGGACTATCCCAGCTGGGCTGGTTGCCTATTTCTGACACCTTCTAGACAGGTGGAAATGGTCATATGATTCTCACCTGAGTATTTATAAGATCCCTCCCATCTGTTGTGTACAACTGTACGTTAATTGTATGTTGCCTGGGGAAAAAACTAGTGTATATAGGTCAGGGAAGACTAGGGCAGAGAGGCATCTGTATAGCTACACTGAATCAATTATCCCTGCTCTGCTGGGTAAAGACTTTCCAGGTGTAGTCTTTTGTGAGAAGGCATACTACCAAGTCTGTAAGTATTCCCTCCCCTCTGCTATGTAAGAAATATCAATAAATTTCTTAAACAAGAAGTTTATTGGGGAACCCCCAGAGTGAAGTTTATTGGAATCATTCCTTGGTTATTTTTTTACTGGGACTTTAGGAGGAGGGGTGGAATTTGTTTACATCCTCCCCCTGGAAAGGAATTTTAGAAAGATCAAGGCCCATGTGAAAGCAGGCCTTTCAAAACAAAAGCTGATTTCCCAACAGATCTTTTAAAAGTCGAAAGAAAATGGAATGCTGTACTTCAAGTTATAAAAGAACAAAGGTGCCATCCCAAACTCTTATACCCAGCAAAACTATCTGTCATAATTAATGAAGAAATAAAAACACTCCAGGATAAAAGCAGGCTAAGAGAATTTATTACCACTAAGAAAGCCCTATAAAGGAGGCAGAGGAATTCTTTGTACTAAAAAGAATGCTAAACACATCCACAAGGCATTAGAAGAGGTGGGGAGATAAAAGATACTAGACCAATAGTTAAACAAATAACAGTTAGGAAAACACAAACAGTATAAAGTCTACAAATTGATAGGATTGGTTAACAACTTTCAATAATAATTCTCAATGTTCATAAACAATTATTTGGTGTAAGTGTGCATGTATGTGCATGTGTGTGCTTGTTTTGTATGCCTGTGCATGTGACAACAGAGTATGTGAAAAACAATTTGCAGGTCAGTTTTTTTTGTTTGTTTGTTTTTTTTTTTTTTTTTTTTTTTTTTTACTGTGTGGATTCCAGTGATTACACACAAGTCATCATCAGGCTTAGCAGTAAGAGACTTTGTTCACTGAGCACTTAAAGAATCAATTCTGAATATTAGTAGTCTTGATTTCCAAGCAAAGACAGACAGAAGACTGGATTAAAAAGTGAGGGCTGCATCAAGACATTGGAACGATGGCAATAACACTGGGCATATTAACATGGAAGGTGGAAAATTTTGTGGGCTCTACCCACTAAGTAGAAAACTACAGAGAAGTAGATTGTTAGAAAGAGATTTGTCTTCTACTAGGCCCCCTTGTTGGTTGTCCAGAGTGATCAGCCCAAAAGCCACATGTACACAAACAACAAAGGCAGACTCTGAAGGTTGTATTTATATATGTATGCCATAATATAGTATATAAAGACAAAAATAACCAAAAAATAAGGATACCAACTTTGGAAAGAATAGGAGGGTTTGGAGCCAAGGTACCAGGGGGTAGGGGCAGCTAGAAGGAAGAAAGGTAGTGGAAAGTGCGGTATAATTCTATTTCAATTAAAATATTTTAAAGAAAATAAAGTGCCCTATAATAAAATAATAAATGAACAAAAGAATGTAAATGACAATAAAGTTTGGAGAGGAGGTGGAAAAAGGATAGTACTTTTCATTCTTTGGTGGATGGTAAATTGGTATACCTACTATGGAAGTAAATGCAGAGGTTTCTAGCAAAACTAAAAATAGAAATTCTATATGACCCAGGTATAACACCATGAGTCATATGACCAAAGAATTCTCCATTTGAGCATAGATGTACTTGCATTGTTCATATTTATTGTTGCTCTATTCATAATACCAAGGACATATTATCAGCCCAGATGTTTGTTATGTAAATGTACTACGTATACACATACAGTTTTATTCTGCTGTAATGAAAAATGAAAGTATGATATTTGTAGAAAATGGATAGGATGAAAAAATATTATGCTAACTGAGAAAACCCAAATTCAGGGGAAAGTGGGTGTGGACAGAAGGCATAGAGGAGCAGAGGAACTAGGAAAGTTAATTAAAATTAATGATATATTTGAAAGCAAAAGGAAGTCACAAGCTAATAAGGGAGACTGGGTAAAGGTGATTGAAAGGGATAATCTGTAAGTAGATAAATCTGCTTTCAGAAGTCGTAGGTTAATAAATTAAAACCTCAGTGCCAGGAACAGATTAGGAGTCCCAGAAGATCCTTCCAAGCAATATGGCAACTGCCCTTACTGTGTTTGCCCACCACAAATAGGTGCTAAGTCCCTATTCCTGAAGAAAGCACACATTTGTTTGCAAAACACGAGAAATCGATCTGGAAGAAGGCTTTCTGCCTTCTGGCTAGCCCTCTGTAATATTAGAAGGTATTGTATTGAAGGTCCCCGCGTCCAACAATACCAACCATTAATACAAAAGAACCCAATAGTGATAAATCTGGTGTGGTGGTGACTGACTGCCGATGTGATCTAATGCTTTATCCACAGGAGCAATTAATTAATGGTGGGTACTAAAAATCTCACCAAAAACCCATGGCTGTAGAGGTCATAGGCACTAGAAGGGAAGCTACTATTTTGTTATTTTGCTAAATAGAAGTGATGTATCTATAAAATTGCCTTCTAAAAATTACATTTATCTCCATATATTAGCACTGGTGTTTGCTTTGGTTAGAGAGGCTTCATTTTGCAGTGGTCTGTGGAACTTGCATAGTTATAATTAGTCAACATACTGAGAATAAATGACAACTTCACAGCCTTAAATGTAACATGTCTGTCATTCCTCCCTAACCCCACTGAGGGCTAAGCAGGAAGAAGGGGTAGAAAGAATGGGAGAATAGGAAGAAGAAATGGTGGAGCATAGTAAAATATTAACTTGGGCTTGGCATGGCTGTTGCACTTGCTTTCTTGGAAGCACTCGGGAAAATCATGAGCCCCAACCTCTTCTTGACTATTTAATGTTGATGGATGTAAAACAGGCATTTCCTCAGTATTGTAGCCAATGTTAAATTGCCCATGCTGCTGTAAATAAATCCTTACTTGTACTCCTGCAACTACCCTAATGAAACCCACTGGGATACACAAGTGTGTACACACAATATAAAATCAAAAGAGACCTAACTAGGAAGAGGGAGATTATTAGTCAGAACAGGAGGGGGAAAAGAGAGGGTAATGGGGATAAATATGATTAAATACATTAATACACACGCAGAAAATATTACAATGAAACCCATTACTATGTATGATTAATAATGATAATATATTTAAGATCCTATCCCTCTTTCTTTAATCTTGTTGGCCATTTTTTTATAAAATCACATGGAGTCCCATGTATCTGTATAGCAAAATACTGCATTGGTGCTTGAACTACAAAATAACTTTGGAAATTTGCTCAATTTCTCCTTAGAATGAGAGCAAGACCTTTGTGCTCATAATAATGTTGACTTGTGTTTCTCTGAAGGAACTCAGGCAATCTTTCCTGAAAGAATAGCTTACTACAGGTTTCAAGTGTGTCTGGGCACTCATTAGATCAAGAAAATGGGAATGAAGTTTCAGTAACACAGTACAGCTTGAACAAATGCATGGGAAGCCTGCATGTTCAGAGGACAATGAAACAGCACAGATTGTGAGGATACAAGAGTTGTGTTTTATTGCTCTACTCAAGAACTAAGGCTTTCTCATAGTTATTAGGGATCCAACTGCACATTCCAAATATCAGAGACCAAATAACATTTACTGATGTTAATAGGAACTGTGGTCTTGGGGACCAGGTAAGCTACCATAAACGAGGGATGCTACAGGCTAAGTGGTAACACTACCATATGTGATTAATAATCTGACATGCTACATCTGAAATTATTCATTCCTAATGTGACATTGGGAGGGAGTTTTGTGTATACTAACTACATCATAAGCTTGTGAGTTAATTATAAGCTGAATAAAACAGATTTAGGCACAACACAAACTTGATTTTAAATGTTCATATAATCAGTAGAAGTTTCTGACCAGAGGCAAGAAAATATAAAGTACATGAGTGCAACTCTAAAAAAGGCTATGGATTTTGATGCTAAATTGAAAAAAAGTCAGGGCTTCAGATTATATGCAGCTGTCTCAAAGAAACAAAATCCAAGTTAGTTAGTCCCATGTCTGTTTTTTTTTTTCTTTATTATTATTCCTCTCAGAGTGATTGCTGGTGGTCTGTTTTGCTCATGCCGTGGTCACCAATGTCAGTTTCTTCACAAGGGCAGCTGGTGGATCTTAGGTTGCTCAGCAACCTCTTTGCTGTGTGTTTCCAAGCAACATGGTTTGCCTATGGTCAAAGCTAAAGTTTGTTGTAGTCCAGGGCGTTTGAGATGCTGTAGAATGTTTCTCCATTTGATTTCTTCACTTTAATTTTTTTGTTAATAGTTTATCATCTAATAAAATTGTTGCACTGGCTAGTTTATGCCAACTTGATACAAGCTAGAGTCATTTGGCAAGAGAGAAACTCAACTGAGAAAATGTTCCCACTGAATTGGACTGTGAACAATGCCCTGATGCATTTTCTTAATTAGTGATTGATGAGCAAGGCTCAAGGCCAGTGTAGGTGGTACCAGTTGTGAGCAGGTGGTCCAGGATTGTATTAGAAAGCACACTGAGCAAGCTTTGGAAATTAAGGCAGTAAGCAGCATTCCATCATGTCACCTGCATCAATTCCTGCCTTCAGATTCCTTGCTTGAGTTCATGCTCTGACTTCCCTCAGTAATGGAGTGTGACCTGAGAATTGTAAGATGAAAAGCCTTTCCTTCCCAAATTGCTTTTGGTCATGTGTTTTATCACAGCCATAGAAGCCTAAAACAATTGCCTACCATGGGAATTTAGATGTCTGAAAAAACAAACGATGTAAATATTACCTTCATGCTAGTCTCTGTTGAAAATCAGTTCTACAAGATTCCTTATATTAGTTTTCTTCTACAACTTTAACAGTTTTGTTGTCTTATCTCTCTGTTGGCCAAAAACACCTGTTAGTCCTTCCTGATGGGGAGTTTTGGTGGGGTATAAAGTGAAATTGAGACAGCCATCTTTCCCTGTCTTAGTAGTGAAAAAATTCAGGTCTTGCTGAGGAAAATCAAGTTGGGCTTTCCTATGTCAACAAGCAAGACTTCATTCGGGAGAGAAAAGCTTACTTGATAGATCCTGAGCCCTACCTGGCTTTCCTCTGACTTTGAAATGTGGCAGAACCTGAGAAACCAGTAATACATCCTCAGGCTGTTCATTCCCTCTCTGGTGAATCCTGTTTGGAGACTGCTAATTAGGATCTAACCTTATTGATTCTCTGAGTCACCTTGTCATTCTTCGAGGCTGTGAAATACCATAAAATCTAATCACAGGGGACACACATAGGTGAACTTTCCCTGAAACCAATACAGGCAAATAGTCTCAGCACACAGTCTCTAGAATTGCCCTGGAAGAACCAACCCATGAATTAAAATCTAGCAGTTCTGATATAATGTTTCACTAGTAGTCAGAAGATCCTTCCCTTATCAGTAAAGGTCTAAATAAAATTTAAGTCCTCAGCGCTTCCTTCATAATGGCTTCCCGCCTTCCCCAAGCACAGTAGAATTTCCTGTAAACAGTTGAGATCCTGTCTATGCTAAACTTTGTGTTTCAAGAAAACAGTGTTATCCCATTCTCTTTTCAGATTCTTTTCTGCTATCTGAAATCTCTTTATCTATATTCCTTTTTCTTCTAAATCTTCAGTTTTCCTCCAAGTAGGAACTCTGAAGTCATATTTATTTTCTGTGCCAATTTCCCTGTAATGCAGAAGAAAAACTCTTGATTGCTGCTTCCATTTTGCTGTCTCATATACTGATATTTTATTTGTGCTTTAATGCCTGAAGATCAGAGTAAAACTAAGCCACTAGAGGCCAGGCAGTGGTATTACACACCTTTAATCCCAGGATTTGAGAGGCAGAGAGGTTCTCTGTGAGTTCAAGGCCACACTGGGCTACACAAGGTCAAAGCAGAAATGGATCCAAATGGTGGCGACTCCTTTAATCCCAGTACTAGGGAGTCACAGGCCTTTCATCCCAGCACTAAGAGAGAATATAAAATGGGAGGAGACAGAAGATCAGAATCGGGCCTCAGTCTGCAGGTGTCCAGTCTTGGTAGAGGAAGACTTTTCTAGTGGCTTGGAAGTTTAGCTTTTCTGAGCTTCAGCTTGAATCAATGTCAGTCTCTGGGTTTTTATTATTCTTGCTACAGTCTCTTACCTGTAGCTTCCCCTCTGGCTCTTCATCACTTCTCTTTCTGAGATTCTAGCCTGGGATTAAGACATGGGGATTTCTCATAAAAATCTTAAGAATAAATCAAATAAACAATTGACTATGACTAAAATTTTATATTAATCAATATCCTTTTAATTCCTCTCTCTTCTTTCTTTTGATGGAAATTATTTTCTATACCTGTGAGTATAAACTCGGGGAGCTCAAAGGTCTTTCTTGTGGCAGTCATTAAGTCTATTCACAAATGTTTGTCTTGTTTCTCTACAGGTTTGTAAGTTTGAAAATTTACAAAGCTGTGCACCTTGAATAGGGCTGTGCAGGCACACTTTCATTTTTTCCTCCCTCTTTTCTTCATGATGATGGAAAAGAAAGATTGAGAAGGCGCAGTGCTCCATGAAGGCCTGTGATGGACAAAATAGGGGTGAATCTTTGATCAGATTTCAGGATTGTTACCCCAATATAACAAAGCTCTTCCTAAGTTCAGCACTTCCACGTCATCATTTTCATTTTAGTTAAGAATAAATGCATACTTCAATTACAAGTCCAATGCCAAACCATAAAAAATGGTTTCCAAAAATCGATTACATTAATATGTTTTATATAAGAGTTATTTTAAAACTATCAACAACACTTGAGGCAGAAATATGCTTCTATTTAATGTCAGTAAGCAATTACAATAAAATAAAAAGACTTTAAAATTAGTTTTATATAAACCATAAAGAGAAATAGGGTAGAGTAGGAACTATTTTCCTCTTCTGTATTTAATTTGTGTCCAGAAAAGATGGTTCAGTTTCTATATTTTGGAAAATGGTATTGCACATGGACCCAATTTTACTAAAAATGCAGTGTTTGTGTATATTCTTTCCCAAGTAATTCTTCTTTCCATGAAATGTGGCTAATTTTTTTCCATCTGACTGCAATACATTTTCACAATTTAATGAGTTATATGGTAATGTTTTTTAATATTGAAAACTTTTTGAAAATATATTTTTCAACATTGCAAATACCATGCAAAAGACCAAGATCTTAAAGTCCAATCAATATTAAGAAAGAATCGTACATTCATTTTTGTGAGATCAATCACTAAATGAGCTGAAAATTTTAAAAGACTGGTTATACTCTTAATATTTTATTAGAAATGTATACATAAATTTATTTTCAAATTATTTCTTTCATTTGAAAATAAATATATTTTAGCGGAAAATATCATTAGCTTATCTATATCAAATCCATGTTTGCTATTAATTTGCTTTTTTTTTTGTTTTGTTTTAAGACAGGGTCTTACTTTAAATCAGGCTAGTCTCAAACACACAGCAATTATCCTGCCTTGCTTTCCCCTGTATTAAGATTACAGGTAGAGATCATCAATCACTGTTTCTTTTCTTCCTTCTCCTCCTTCATCTTCATTTTTTCCCTCTTCTTTCTCTCACTTAGTCGTTGAATAATCAGGAATGAAATCACCAATAACTTTTGACTGTCCACACTTGTCTAACTCACCACAAATCCAACCTTCTCTTCAAACTAAACAATGACCTGGTAAGATTAGCCCAAAATCTCAATGTCCAACAGCTATTGGTTTCTGAGTCTGCAGAGCTAGAAATCTCAGGTTTTACAATGTGAACTAGCACTAATAGCTTTTTGCTTTCTCCATTGTTTAATGAGTAACAAGAAGGTTGCAGCATTTTCTAGAACTGCAAATTGCACAAAGGTTCTTTGCTTTGTCTCTTATGTTGTCCCAGAGTTTAACTGTAATGTATGCAGATGAAATACTGTGCAATGCTTGTTAAGTCTGTGATTTAATAAACACTCAGCAAACACAATGGGCCAGTGATACAACAGTAATCGTGTGAAAGCTTTTGGCGTGATGCATGGAATATTGGACACATTCTAGAAATGATAGCTAAAATCACCTTTAGGCTCTGCCAAAATTTTATTATTTGACTATTTTAGGAAAATATTTCTGTCAAATTTCATAATTTTAATAAGATCAAAATGCTCTGGACCAAGATCTTACAATAATATGAAGGGACTGCTTTCATGGCTGTCGGGAAAGCCAGTCCTTCGTTTTTAATATTCTGTCACTTGAAAGATTTCACTCATGCTACGTAAGGTATGCTCATTTCATTGCTATTTTTAAATTTACTGTTATGATTTACGATTAATTCTGTATGTTTTAGACACATCCAGATTTCATTTTTTAGCATGTGAACAATTTTCTTGTCTTTCTCTCTCTCTCTCTCTCTCTCTCTCTCTCTCTCTCTCTCTCTCTCTCTCTCTCTCTCTCTTTCTCTCTCTCCTCCCTCACCCCTTTCTTAGAACCATGGGAAAATAACAAGACCATGCCGTGGGAAAACCATCAGCATATAGGCACACTTTTCTTCACCTTGCAGTGTAAGCCACTTCACGTGTGGGATATAATGACTTAAACACTGACTACCACACCCTTCTGTAGTTGACCTCTTCTGTAGCTAAATTTCTTGGCTCAGGATTTTGCTATCCCCTATGAAGTTCTGATAGAAGCCAAAAAAGTAATGAGCTGAAGTTTGAAATCCGTCTTACTTAGTGTTAAATGAGGATAGCAGAGCAAAGGCAGCGCTTCGGAACATAAGACAGTCTAGAAGCCTGTGGCTGCACTAAACTCTCTCCAAAGCCCAAATGATTAACAAAATAATTCTCTCAAAACATAACAAAAATGGTACCAGCACACATATTTGTTTCTATATAATCCATTATATACAGCTATATAATCTATACTTTCATATTGTAATTTTATCCATTCATACTATTCCAGGAATATCTGCCAAGATATCAGTACCTGGATACTATTGTTTCATTGTCTACAAAAGCAAGTGTCGTTATTTTTAAAAACATACAACTAAGGTCCAGCTCAAGTGTACACTCATATGAAGAAACATGTTTCTTTTCTTTAGATAATAAAGAAATTTCCACAGCAACATACAGGAGAATCGATTACAGGTAAGGATAAGGAAGGTCTACCTTGGCCTAGCCTGTTTTCTGACAAAAGACTATAAATAGCTCAGTGAATCGCCAATGCTAAGTTAGTTCTACTGTTCTTAGTTACCTTATCCAAAGGATAGAAGTAACTCTAGTCATGTTGTCTGCATAATTCCAGGGGTGCTCTCTACAGCAGCAGCTTTACAAAAGTCCCCCTATCACATGCCTTAAAATAAATATATTAATAGAATAAAGCTTCCAATTTTATGATAAATGAAAAGAACGCTTTGCTTTGGACTCTTAAAATATCTCTACCACCATTAAATGGCTGATACATAGAAGACATTTAATAAATATTTGAAGAATGAATTATTGAATGACTGAAAGAACACATATCCTTTAAGTAATTAAATGAAGATTATTTCAGGATTTATTTCTATATATTTATTTTCTTATCAGTTTTTTTTAACAGTTTTACACATTAGTTTATATAATTTCATTTTGATGAAGAGAGTTGTCTTAGTTGTGGTTATCATTGCTGTGATGAAACACTATGATCAAAAAAGCAAACTGGGGAGGAAAGGGTTTATTTGGTTTACACTTTCATACTGAAGGAAGTCAGGACAAGAACTCAAACAGGGCCAGAACCTGGAGGAAGAAATTGACATAGAGGCTTTGGAGTGTTTTCGGGTTGCTTATGGGCTTTCTTATAGAACCCAGGACCACCAGCCCAGGGATGGCACTACCCATAATATGCTGGGCCCTCTCCCATCAATTAACAAAATTTCCTACAGCCAGATCTTATGAAGGTATCTTCTTAATTGAGGATCCCTTCTAATTAATGACTCTATCTTGTGTCAAATTGATTTAAAAGTAGCCAGTGCCATGGGCAGAGATGGGGTTTGATGGCCAGAAACTTGCAAGTACAACACTCACTCTGTAAAGCAGACATCCTTAGGAGCTTGAGTTCTTCCAAAGGAGTTGACTTGCATGAGCAATCATAGACACTAGAGCACTATAAAATGATGGTGAAGAAATTCCTTCCAGGTTGTAAGTAAACTAGTTTCAGATGTGCTAATATCCAGTTTTGTTGTTCATGTCCAATTCTGTGCCTTAAGTATCAGGTTTGGTACAGCATGCACTACACACACACACAGCAAGAAATATGCTTTATTTATATCTATAACAATTTTTATCTATCGCATATTTTATATATATATATGTATATATATATAAAACTTTGCTTTATAAAATAAAAAAAGCCTCACAACTGTTTCCTGTTCTCCCTGTCACTAGGCCCCCAAATCAGAGTCAATCTGAGGTTTCCTTGCGCCTTCAGCAGCATTTTTTCCACCAGCTCTCTGAATTTCCTCTCTAACACTCTCTCCCACATTCCAGTACCACTTCTTCCTTCAGCTCACTCAACAGCATTTAGCAAGAATTTGGTCACACATGCACTCACTTTCCAGGCTCACAATCTTTTGTTCGTGCACATCTGGAATTGGGCAAGATGGTTGAAGAAGTTAAACAAAAGCCAGGAACACCCCCCCCAGGCTATCTTTTCAGCTAAAATAAATAATTTACATTTTTACAATTAGGTTTTGTTACCTCCCTGAAGAACTGAGAGTTATATCTGGCTGATCTTAATAGTTAACAACTTGTTTTCTTATCTAAATCCAATCATGGGGTGGCCAAAACTAGCCCAGGGATATCTCAAAAAAAAAAAAAAAAAGCTTATGGAAGATGTGCCTGAACTATACTTCTGTTGAGTCTTCAGATGTGAGCAGTTTGGGAGAATAAGAAAACATGTCAGCGGTTTTATATCAGACAGAGGTTCAGGAAACTGGACTTAGTTCATGAGTTCTATCCAACTGTTTTCCCCATAAAACTGGCTCCACTATGACACATAAGTATCTAGTTGGACATTCTTCACATGTTTGTCAAATAAATATGCACAAGGTTCATTAATGGTTAAAAAGAATACTTCCCCCCCCTCCATTTTCTCTTCAGAAAATGACAGGCCTCCAAGAGATGACAGTCAAACAGTACCAGAGATACAATAAGGCAAGGCAAAAGCCCATACTTAGGCTGGACAAGGCAAGCCAATAGAAGGAAAAGAGTCCCAAGAGCAGGCAAAAGAGTCAGAGACACACCTTCTCCCACTGGTAGGAGTACCACAAAAACACCAAGCTAATAGTCATTAAATACACAGAGGTTTGGGTGCAGACCCATGCAGGATCTTACCGCTCTGTCTCTGTGAGCTGATGTTAGTCGATTCAGTGGATGATACTCTCCTCTTGTCCTTCATCCCCTTTCCTCCCTGTCATGTATGGGGTTCCTGATCTCTGAGCTGTCTTAGCTAGGGTTTCCTTGCTGTGATGAGACATCATGATCACAGGAACTTTTATAAAACAAAATATTTAATTGAGAGTGGCTTATGTTTCAGGGGTTTATTCTATTATCTTCATGGCAGCAAACAGGCAGGCATGGTGCTGGAGAAGGAGCAGAGAATTCCACATCTAGATCAGCAGGCAACAGGAAAAGAGAGTGACACTGGGCTTAGCTTGTGTTTCTGAAACCTCAAAGCCCACCTTGAATGACACACTTCTTCTGACAAGGCCATACCTTTAATAATGCTACTCAATATGAGTATCTGGTGGCCATTTTTATGCAAACCATCACAGAGGATAAAGACCTCCAATTTAGGCCTTTTTATGCATAATGTCTGGCTGTGGATCTTCATACCCACTCCCATCTGCTGCCAAAGGAAGCCTCTCTGATAATAACTGGACAAGGAACTAATCTTTGAGTATAGCAGAATATCATTAGGAATTATTTCATAGATTTTTCTTTCTAGCCATGTTTGGTTCTTCCCCAAGTCACCGGGCTATCCAATCTCTGGTTATCCAGGCAGTATAGAGCACTGGCTGGCTCTCTCAGTGTTAGACCAAGCATTGGTTGGCCACTCTCACAATTTTTGTACCTCTATTACCCCAGCACATATTGCATGAGGGAGAGATTTAGGTCCAGAGTTTTGTGGCTAGATTGGTGTTCAGGTATCTCTTTCTGTAAACCTCACACCAGAGACTAGAATGTAGGAGTGAAGTCACCATGCAGGCACCTGCTCAACCTCTCTATGTTCCATGAGCTAAGTGGATGTTGTCCTTGAGGGAGCTTGGAGGATTAGAGGGAGGAGAAAGTGTGTTTGGAATGTGTTGTGTAAGAGAAGAACACATTTTCAATGAAAATAAAGTATTTTAATAAATTTATGCTTCAAAAATAATTTTCAAAAATTGAAAAAAGCCTTCTAATTTCAGCTTCCATATTTCAGCCCTATATGAGAAGAAAAAGTCTCACTGGGTACAGCAAGTAGGGCTTAATTGTATTACTCAGAATGTACCAAACCACACAATTGATGATGGTCTCTGCTAGTCTGATATATAATTGAGAACTAGTAAATTGTGCAACTAAAATTTATGCAATTTCTGAACAACAACAACCACAAAAGAATATTTTCCTCTATGTTTCAAAGCAGGTGAGTAGTTTCTGTGGATGGTTTAAATAGCGTGTGATTATACCAATTTGCCAGTGTAATGGACATGTATAAAGAAGATTCATTTCCTGAAGCTCCTTATTTTTATTCTAAGGACAATACAAGAAGACATTGTTTGCTCTGTTTCTGGAGCATACTGGCAGGACATACATCAGAGTAACTAAGCAAGTAGGACACAGGGAGAATAATATACGCAATAAATCACAGAGACTATGATGGCGCACTACACAAGTTCTAACCAGACGTAAATCCCAGCACTGTAAAGGAGAAGGAGACACACATCTCTCCCCTAACCAGGAAGCTGTTTGCAACTATTGCCTTTGGGAAAGGGAAACCTAAGCTTTCTCCATTGGAGTGTCACACAGAATGGACTTCATGTTTATTGGTTTGCTTAAATTATTGCTTTCACTGTTTGAGATTATAACATAATTCCACTATTTCTTCCTTTCTTTTCCCTCTCTCCAAATCCTCTGATATACTCCTCATTCTGTTTAGTTTTATGTAAACTTGTCTTTTCACTAGCTAAAGTCATATGAGAGTAAGGAACGTCAGTTGAGAAAATGCTTACAGGCTGTGGGCAAGCCTGTAAGACATTTTCTTAATTAGTGATCCATGGAAGAGGATCTAATACACTGTGGGTGCTGTCATCCACAGCAGCTGGTCATGGGTCCTTTTTGAAGGTTCTATCTGAGAGGCTCCTGGCAGTGGGACTAGAATCTATCCCTAGTACATGAGCTAGCTCTTTGGAGCCCATTCCCTATTGTGAGATGTCATGCTCAGTCTTAATGCAGGGGACAGGGACTTGGTCCTGCCACAATTTAATCTGCCAGGCTTGGTTGACTCTCCATGGGAAGGATGTGGGGTTGGCTTTGGGAGTAAGGGGGCAGGAGGAGGGATGGGAGGGAGAACTACTGTTAGAATGTAAAATAAAATTAGAATACATACATACATACACACACACATCATACATATATAAAAAGAGCATGCTGAGCAAGTCATTCGGAGCAAGTCAGTAGGCAGCACTCCTCCATGCACTCTGCATCAGTTTCTGCTTCCAGGTTTCTGTCCTGCCCTGTTTGAGCTCTGCCTTGGCTTCCATCAGTAGACTGGGATTCAGGATATATAAGCCAAATAAACCCTTTCTTCCCTAACTTGCCCATGGTCATGGTGTTCCATCACAGGTACAGTAACTTTAACTAAAACATACCTTGCTCTTGCTCTCAAATATATGACCTCTTATTTCATAAATCTTTGTCATATGAATATGTGTAACACATATGTATTTTGTATGTATATTTTTCATAGGCTTTTTGTTCTACCTTACTTCAGTTATTTTTTTAAACTTTCTGATTATTTTTTGTTTTCCTCTCTGTTTGGAATTTAGTTTTCTGGTTTTGGTAGAGAAGAAAACATGCAGCTAGATGAGCAGAGAGGTTCTGGAAGCAGCTGGGGAAGAAGAAAACATGATCAAAATATACTGAAAAAATTAATAAAACAAAAAGGAAAAAGGCCTATGAATTGATGAATGCAAAGCTCAGGACTAAGAAAAATTCAGAAAGACCTATAAAGCAAAACTGTCCTAAGACAAAATGATTTACGTAATAATTCTTCTCACTTTTTATGGGAACGACCTCAAAGGATGCATTACTTGAGTCTTTTATAAATAGTCCCTTACAAAAGCAATATTCAATAAGCAAAGCAATACTTACTAGGGTGTTTAAGATTTACAAATATTATTTAAATATATAATCATATGTTATAGTTTATTTGAGAGTCTATGAGAGATTTATTAAGGTAGATAGAAGCTAAGTATTTTGTATTATGAGACAGAAAGTCATCAACTCCATGACTTTGGTCTCATGACAAAATAATTCTGGTGTGTTTGTTTGTTTTCTTTCCTAAGACAGGTTTTCTTGTGTGTGTGTGTATGTATGTGTGTGTGTGTCTGTGTGTGTGTCTGTGTGTGTGTGTGTGTGTGTGTGTGTGTAGCCCTGGCTGTCCTTCATCTCATTCAGTAGATCAGACTGCCCTCAAACTGAGAGACCCACCTACTTCTATATTAAAGGTGTGCAATGCCTGGCTCAAAAAAAAAAAAAAAAACTCTTAACTACAAACTAAAAATGTTATTCCCCTGAAAAGACCATGGAGTGATTACTGACATATCTTTACTCTTTAGTCATGTAAAAAAAAATTCAGAAAGGAAATGTGTACAGCTTTAAGTCATTATTCACTTGGTATTTTTTTTTTTTTTGTATGTCTGCTAAGTCTTCATTGAAATCAACAGAACAGAAAATTTGGTCAAGGAGATGGAAGACTAAGTGGGTAAGATGCTCACCACACAAGCAAAAACTTGTGCTCAGATCCCCAGAACTCACACAAAAGTCAGTCATGATAGCATTGATCATAATTGCAGTGCTCATACAGTGAGATGGAAGGTAGAGACAGGGGGATCCCCAAAAGATAACCAGTCAGCTGGCCTGCCACAAACAATGGCAAATAATAAAATACCATTTTTAAACAAGGTAGAAGGCAGGGACCTACAACTGTGTTGTCCTCTGACCTCCATACAGACACTGTGACATGCGCACATCAGAGAGAGAGAGAGACAGAAAGACAGAGAGACAGAGAGAGACAGAGACAGAGAGACAGAGAGACAGAGAAGGAAGAGGGAGTAATTCATTATTTTAAATTTTTGGAAAGCATAAAATAAACAATGCTAATGACTCAAAAAGACAAGAAATAGATTCTTCTTTAAAGTCCCCAGAAATAATGCAGACTTTCTTTCACCCCCCCCCAATTAATGCAGACTTGCTTTTAGCCCCCAGGAGACCATTCCTGGCTTCTAACTTCTAGAACTGTGACACGATAAACATTATATAAGCCATGCTGTCTTAGTCAGTGTTCTATTACTATGAAGAGACACAATGACCATGGCAACTCTTATAAAAGAAAGCATTTAACTGAGGTTTTCTTATAGTTTTCAAAGTTTAGTTCATTATTCTCAAGGCAGTGAGCTTGGTGGCATGCAGGCAGACAAGACAGCTGAGCATTCTGTATGAGGATCCTTGTCGGAGCTGGTCTTACCAGGGTAGGGGCATGAGGATTAGAAAAATAAGCAAAGAGAACAAAGATGCAAATGGAAATAGCAAAACAGAAGCATAGGACACTATCAGGAAAGAGTTCCAGTGAATACTGAAATTGCCCACTTTTAATTTCCATTTGCTTAAATACCCCAACCCCTAAAGGTAGGAGCAAGATAAAAAACTGTATTCACATGATACAAGGATTGAACAGACTAGTTGAAGGATTATGGGTTATATTCTTAATTAAATATCTGTTGCCAAAACAAGATAAGTAACTCTCACACCCTAGACCAAAACATTCTGTAGGCAAACCACCCCTTGGGTGGAATCCATAGTTATCTTACTAAGGTAATAGGAACCCAGTTGGATCCTTAGACTCTGCGGCATAAATAGATCTACTTCTTACTACCTGAAATTCCAGGTCTGGATATTAGCCACACCTGTTGATAATTGCCTGCGATGCTCTGGCATCTTACTCCTCTAACGACTGCTGGCATCTCCTTGACTCTGCCTTCTTTCTTCCTGTATCTCTGTTTGGATTTCCACCTAAAGCAACTTTATTCACCAGCCAATAAAAGCAACACATATCCGTAGCACACAGGACATCCCACATCGCATATATGTATTTGTATATACATGTTCATATATTCCTCAATATAACCTGTTGAATTTATATAATGTTACTTCCATGTGTTTTTTTTAGGACTGTACTGACAGGTTTTGTGTCATCTCAACCCACACTAAAGTCTGCTGAAGTGTAAGCCTAATAAACCCCTCCTCCCCTGCTTGCTTTTTTTTTTTTTATTGAAGCAATAGAAACCATAAGACAAGAGCTGACAGCTTAGCACTGGACAACCAATCGGTGTTCTTCCTAGTATTCTTCTCTGTAGAGGGTCACCTCTCCTGTTTCTATCTTTGCTCAGTTTCCTGGAGCTCTTCAATCTTTGAAAACTTCATGGGATTTTCCTCATACAGTTTGGTATGCTCATTGGTGTTCTCCTTATTCAGCTCATGTTTGGGTGATCATGTTGGTGTGCTCTGTAACTTCTCATTGACATTCATACACAGTTACCTACCTCTGTTACCATTTTCCAAATAACCCTACCCAGATTCTTTCATCTCTCCACAGCTTCAGATATTTGTATAGATACTTATTAATTATAATACAAAAGAGTCACAGCTAGGTCTTTAATGTCACAAATACATCTCTTTTCTCATCATCAAGTGTTCGTGTATTATACTGGTGGGTGAGTATTGCATACTATATGAGGCCTTCCCTCTGTGGTGGTTTGAATAAGAATGACTCCATAGTCGCCTTTGTTGAATGCTTAGTCATCAGGAAGAGGCAATACTCTGAAGAATTAGCTGTGATATTGTTAGAGTGGGTGCGGCCTTTTTGGAGGAAATGTGTCACCAGGGGTTGGCTTTCAAGTTTCAGAAGTCCAAGCCCATTCCAGTGGCTCTCTATCTCTTCCTGCTGCCTGCAGATCTGAAAGTAGAGCTCTCAGATACCTCTTCTGTACCATGTCTACCTGCTTGCCGCCTTGCTTCTGCCATGATGATAATTGGTCATCCCTCTTAAATTGTAAGCAAGTTCCAATTAAATGATGTCTTTCATAAGAGTTGCTGTGGTCATGGTTCCTCTTCACCTCAATAGAACACTGACTAAGACACCTCCTTCAGCGTGTTTATTATGGGACGTCAACACCAGGAGCAAAGTCCTGTGAGGGTTTTGAAGAACTTAGTTTGAGGAAACATAACTCACACTTTGGTATTACAAACTAATGCTGTTCTCAGCTTTTGTTTCATCACTATGACAGAAAATGGATTTATGTCATTAGTCTCCTTGCATTTTCCCTTAGGGAAGGGTTAAGGTGTGGGAAACTTAAGTAGAACCAAGTAGTTATGGGTAGGAAATCAGAAGTTTGCTTCTTCCATCCACTGTCTGTTCAGTGTGGTCCTTAGTTGTCAGAACATTTAATATAACACTCAAATGCTTGCTGCATTAATATCTTTAAGCAGACTGGTTACACGCTGTCCATGTGATGTTTGGGTCACACATCTTATTGCAGAGATACCTATTGCCTCTTGGCCTAAACTTTCTAGACTCTCAAAACAGACAAAAGTTCCACAGTCACCCTATTCCCTTGACTCTCAGCCTTCTTCAATTATTTTTCTTTTCTCTTTTTGAAAGTGTTGCTGGGAAATGTAGTTATTCCCTTCTCACATATTTTTATAGGAGTCTCAAATCTTTATTTACTGAAATATATTTAAGTATAATGGAACTCAGGTTCTCTCTCTCCTCTTCACGATAATTGTTTGTCTTATTGCTGTTCTATTGCAGTCATTTTGTTATTCTTCTGAGTCTTTCTGGATGCGATGAACAGAAAAATCAAGCTGCTGAAATGAGGAAGAAAAGAAAGACTAAGCCTCAGGGAGAGAAACCTGTACGCCCAGTCCCTAGCCCTGAGGAAGTAAAAGACAGGTGGTAAGCTCTAGACCACTTATTTTCCACCAGGACTAGCTGGAAGCCAAATTGGGTAATAAGGTCATCTCATTGCCTCTTCCTTTTACCTAGTTTTAGATCATCTGCTTCCTTCTGTATCCACCAAGACATGTTTCTAGGAAAGACTCACTAAGTCATTTACCATTAAATTTAGGAATTTGGATAGTAGGAATTTTATCACAGTTGATTATTCACTTGTTGTTACATATTATGGAAAATAGAGCTATACATTAACATGGGACAGGGAAATTTATACAGACTAATTTATATTCTGATTCTGGAAAAGAATAAAATAAATTTTTCCCCTTGCCCATGGTGTTGGTCAGAGGTCAGAACATGAAGCTAATCAAGAAAATAGAAATACAGGAGAGAAAATAAACCACAAAATTTGGTGTTGTTTTATAGACAATCAGGAAGCATTACCACTAGCAACTCCTTTATGTTCAGTTAATCACAATTTCAATAATATATTTGCAGATCTTCTCTAACATAAAAGCATCAGAAACCAGGTTGCATGTACATGGTTAGACAGAATAATCTCTCCTGCTTAAATTATTACTGTATGAGTAGTACATAAATATTTTTATATAAACATTACAGAATAAAACCTGTTTGGTATATTAAAACACTCCTTTTAACTACATGAAGGAATATTAAACTGAAAATTATCAAATGTCTGATAGCATTTCATACCTAAAGATGTAACTGTAGGTAGTAATAAGACTGGAAAATGTAAGAAATAGAACAAAAGGCTTTAATATTCAGTAAAATATGTATTTCCAGTCCTCTGTGGAAGCTGCTAAGCATGAAATATTTTAAAGTATATTTAATATGCATCAGTGAAACACTTAGGTATTTAAAAGTTGTAAATCATCATTCCTAAATTTAGAAGTCAAGGACAACGGTTTGGTTTGTGCAAAACAAAGCCAAGAACAAAACCTTGAAATAGACCCAAACATCTGAAGTCTTAAACTCCCTTGCTTTTCCAGCTGTGCGTTATAGAAAGGCCTACAGAGACCAAACAGTTTGCACTTTAAAGTTTTCATCGAAATGGAAAAAAAATGTGACAGAAAATTACATTTTAACAAATATAAATGTAACTGCAATCACAAAATATAGTTCATAGTTTAGCTGATGGGAACTTTGCATCTATCTATAAAACTTATTTCTTCAGCTCATCCGATTTTGACTTGGATGAATTCCAATTCACTTTTCTTTTTCAACTATGCCTAATTATGTAATTCCCTTAATCCACCTTCAGGTATTATGTGTTGAAAGTTGTGAATGTTAAATTGACTGCAGTATTCTTGAAAGTTCAAAGCCCTTCTGTTGTCCACTACTAGCTTGTCAAAAGCTATTCCAGCATAAAGAAGAATCAGTGCATGGCTCTTGATAGCTGACAATCAGGAAAGGTGTCAGCACCTTCTGTCTACCCTCTTTAACAGAGGGATTCAACTCTTTCATGAGCAGGTCCCCTTTCATTCAGATTTCGAGCTATCTGAAAGGAACATGGTTGCTCTCTTGTTCTGGTTTTGTCATTTCATGATTTGACTCTGGCCAGCAGCCTGCGTTCCTTGACTGCAGAGTGATGGAAAGTTATAAAATATATGTAAATATCAGAGCATGCTCACAGCTTAATTTCAAAAACTGTGAATGTGCATGCCCTGGAAGACATAAGGAATGTAGATTAAACTTTTCATGGGAGATGAGAATAATAGCTTCAAAACCAGCTGAAGCACTTTCTAGGGCTATGCATTTTACTTAATTATGTAAAACCAGATTATGATTCATTAAAAATTTTGTTCCAGGAGAAAATACAAATGAACTATATTAAGACACTTTAAACGTGTGTTGAACTATATAGCTCTGTATACATGCACAACAATAGTGCTATGTTTGGTTACCAGGTGATGTAATATTTTGTTCACTAGATGGATCTGACATTCATATTTTTAAAACGAAGAAATCTGTTTTCCTAAATGTATTATGTTGACATCACATAACTGCCATTAGAGTTCAGTTATGAACATATAACCAATATATGAGTGACAAAAATGAGAATAAAATAAAGGAACAGAAATGAGAAAGAGGAAAGAGTAGAGGAGGAAGAAAAGAAGACTGAACAATGTTGCAACTCCTATTGGTTAGAAGAGATTGAGAAGAAGAGATAGCTAGTTACAAGGGAGAAGCTGGAATTCAACTGTGGCACAAGAGCAACACAAGGATTGGACTATTGGTAAAAACCTGGATAATGTGGACTGGCAACATTACCATTAGCAAGTAAATGTGCTTGCAGCTAAGCCTGACAACAGGAGTTCAATCCCTGAGATCCACACTGAAAAGAAGAAATGTCTTCTGGAAGTTTTGCTACTAGCCACATGTGCTGCATGGCAGGCAGATATGCACATTTGTACACAACACACACCGGCACACACACACACATGCACACATGTGCACACACGTACACACACACTGTAAATAAATACAGGTAAAATTATGTAAAATTGTATAATGTGGATAGTTTAGTTAATAGTTAAGGTAGACACCACTTTGCTAATGTTGATGGTTGAATCACATTTGTTAAAGAGTTATCTTTAAAAAAAATTAGGGAGAAAACTATACAGGGAGAAATTTTTGTAAAATTTCTGTAAATGTAGAAATATTATGAAATTGCAGTGTTTTTATAATCAGTTCAAATCAGTTGAGGTGAACGGGAAATTGGAAATACATAACCAGCAGTATAAAACATTGGTTAGTGAAAAGTCATAAATGAGACTACATGAAATGCTAGAAATGTCTACAGAAGTTTTGAATCCTTGAGAAATCTTGCTGTAATCATCTTTATCAAGCACAAAAATCATCACCGTGGACTTCATTCACCAAAAGAGAAGTAACTCATTGAGACAGCCAAAAGTAAGATGAGTATAGTTTTTCTTTATCTAATATCTTTAGATTGGATTTTTATTTTACTATTGATTATTGTTTGGTTACTTAGGTATTGCATCAACATTATATTTTTTTCCAGACAAATCACATAGATTTTCAAAATCAATGTATGAGTCAAATCACAAGAGTGTATGGACTTAGATTTCTGAACTTATCCTGACTTTTCTTGTGTTTAGTCATTTCATCTGTATTTCACGCTAGAATGGAGTTCAGTCTTTTTCATGCAGATGAAAACAATACAGTATATATTATATATGTCCAAATTTTTACTAACGGTTATTATTCCTTGGGATATAATGATAATGAACATATGTGCTCCATGGATCAGTGCATTAAAATAGTTGCTAATGCTTAAGTTGCTCGTTTATTAATTGGAAACAATCACTTATAGTCACGTTATCTGCTTTTTATATTTATCTGGCACATAACCCTTGTTTCTTTTTTCTTTTCTTCTCCTCACCCATATTTTCATCTCCATCCCTACTTCACTCCTTTTCCCCTCTTTCTCTCCCTCTTCTGCACATGTCCCATCACCTCTTGTCTCTTCTACCTCAACCCTGCTTTCTCTTTTATTGGGCCAATATTTCTCCTGCTGGATGCAGACACTGCACTCATTTCTTTCTTCTCTGCCATTGTCTCAGATTGTTTGCATGCTGTCTTTTTGCTGCAGGCAGTACAGGTTTCGGTTGGGCTCTTTTGCATTTTGATGACAGCATTACTTTGAATTATTCCTTACACCAGGCTTGCTGGCCTGAGTTGGATCACGGAAGCTCATATGGTGAAAGGAAAGAAATGACTCTTGTAAGTTGTTCCACATGTGTGCTATGGCACAAATACACACACAGTATATTAATGTTAATGAACACATAAAGCGAAGGATCTACTAGTATGTACTTAAGCACACATGCTCATTCCTACCTGTATAATGAATGATGCTAGAAATCAGAATGGAATTGATAGCATCATTGTCCATATCTTAGTTGTCTGATATCACAGGGCTATAAAATTTCACACAATGTTATCATTTGGAGAAGCTGATCAACACGTACATGAAATATTGTGTTGCTTCTTATAGTTGCATGTGAATCTGTTACTGTTTCAATTAAGAAACCATGAAGAAAAATTAAGATAACCCCTAATTTAAAATGGGAGGGGTAGTTATTGAAAATATTGCCCTTCTGACATAGGAAAAGATGTATAATTTGCATGGTTTCTAAGTTAACAGCAAACTTTATCTACAAAGAGCCATGTAGTAACTTTTGACATACCATTCTTTGATAGTACCTCTGGTTTTCCCTGTATAATGAACACAACCATAGTTCATACATAAATAACAATCATGGATATACAGTAATACAATCTTATTTGTTCATAGTCCATAGATAAATAACAATTTTGGATGTGCAGTAATAAAATCTTATTTGTTCATAGTCCATATATAAATAACGATCATGGATGTACAGTAATAAAATCTTATTTTGGGCACAAACAAACCAATTTCATGCAGTTGTAATGTGTCATGAAATATGATGCTTCCTTTGCTTCTTTTTTTAATTGAAAAGACATATTTTTCATAAAACATATTCTGATTACAACTTTTCCCTCCCCCAGGTCCTCCCCACCTTCCCACCTACCCAAATCCAAACCCTTTCTTTCTCTCTCATTAGAGAAAGAACAAACAACTAAAATATAAGAAAAATGAGATAAGATCAAATAAAATCAACAAAAAAGAGGACAAAACAAGTAAACAAACAGAGGGGGAAAGAGCCAAAGAAAAGGCACAAGAAATACAACTAGCTGCAGAGACACTTACATTCACATACACAGGTTCAGCCATACAAACCAAACTGGAGACCATAATATATAATCAAAAGAACTGTACAATTAAAAAAAATGTTCACACAAAGCATTATGAAACAAAAAATCTCTAAAAATACTATTGAATTCATTGTGTTTGCTGTCTACTTACTGCTGTGCACAGGGCCTGCTCTCAAGTATGGTTTGCATACACAGTGTACCCACTTTTAGCTCTAGGACCCCATCTGGCTTTGACCTGTGCAGGTCCTCCACATGCTGTCAGTCTCTGTGGCTTCATAGGTACGCGAGTCCTATTGTGCTAACTTGACCCTGTGTCCTTGATGTCTTCCATCCAATTGAAAACTATTAAATTCATGTGAGCTTCTAAGTCATCAGAAGTACCAAATGATTGAGCTTGGTATCAGGGACATCAGCTGACACTCTACTATGCCATGCAGATTATGTCTGGAAATTGTCTAAATATTTCTAACTGGGCTATTGGGCCTCCGTGGCCTTTACCTCAAGATGGTCAGAAGAAACAGGTGACTTAATTTGACTCCCAGTTTGAAAGTTTGGGAACCTTTGTTCTTGTTTTGTAAGTATAAGGATTTGAAGGATAAAAGACATTCTATTAGTTCTATAAAAGTATTTTCTGCCATTTGTTCAAAATACTGATATTTTTATCTAATAGAATGTTATTACTTCTTTGTATTCCTATTTACATATGACTTTCAGGTAACATCTGCAGTAATTTTATTCATATTCTGTAGCTGACATGGGTTGGTAAGGATCTGTTTAGTTATTAAGTGGGCAGTACACTCTAATCATTCCTGCCATTCTGCTTGTTAAATCATTTTCTAGTCCGGGATTCTAACCTGGTTCTTGGCAATGGTGAGAGAAGAGAGAAAAACTAGGAGGATATCAGGCTAGGTTCAGTCCACTGAGAAAAGATAATAAAGAACCAGAAATATTTTGTCTCAGACTTTAAAAGGTTTTTTTTTTTCTTATTACCATTTACCTAAGATAAAATAAAAATGATTCCAACTTGGTATTAAGAAATTGGGCTTCATGCAATGATGTATCTTAGGTAGGCTACCGTAACCCATTAGTTAAATAGAGAACCTCCAGGAACTGTCAATGGAGGGTAGGGTCCTTACCAACAACAATCCACATGTCTCACATGTCATTCTTCCTCCTTTCCTTCCATGGGCTCTCATTATAGATCCCCTGGAGAAAGAACTGTTATCTACCAACATATCAACTCCATATCCTCATCTCCAACTTCTATGCCCCACTGAAATATACATCGATAAAAATATAAACATAAAGGACAGTGAGCATATCTCAGTGTTTGAGATCTTGACTAGAATATATAAGGCTCTGAGTTCCATTCCCAGCACTCAGAAGAGGTAAAAGTAATAAGTAAATTACATTTTCTTTGAGTTAAGCCTGCCTAAAATATGAGATGAAGATTCAATTTATGACATCTCTTAGAAAGGCAGCATCACCGTTTGTATTGATGAAAATTTGAGAATGTGGAAGAATGTGGATGACCGCACCTGGCATGCTTCAAGGCTGCTCACGTTGTCACTCCCTTGTCGTGAAGTACATACATTGAAGCGTGTACCGAGATTTGAACCACGACTAGGTCTTTTTCTAAAGGCTTTCTGAGCAAAGGCTGATCAATGAGCCTACCTTTACTGCTAATGTCAATGCTTGTAACATTGGTTCATAAAATGCAACTAATCTTTTAAGTTAGACTTTGCAAGTTAGCATCTGACACAGCTAGAAAGAGTCATCTCCATATTTTTGATTAATAGAATCACAGAAGACCCAAAACAAGCTTTAGGAAATTTAGAGTATAAATTAGTCCAAGTCTCATCCATCTAATTTAAAGCAATATATGTCTTATCAATGGTTTTCAAATGAGATCTACATAGAGTTACAAAGTAAATATCAAATTACTTTTGAAAAACTGAAAAGGAAAAAAAATTCATGTTCCACCCATAAATGATGGCACCTTTGAGATGCTACAAAGCAAACCAGTTCCAAATGTTAGAAAATTTGATGCAATCTTTGGCCAGAAAAAGTGTGTAGAAGTGTAACTACTTTGCAAGAAATTGTGCAGAGTCCACAATATTGTTGAAGCATTCAAGTAGCTCTTTTAAAAAAAATATTCATTTTACATACCAACCACAGTTCCCGCTCCCTCCGCCCTCCACTTCTTCTCCGCCCCACTCCCCTTCCACTCTTCAGAAAGGGTAAGGCCTCCCATGGGGAGTCAACAAAGCCTGGCATGTCAAATTGAGGCATGACCAATCCCCTCCCCACTGGGAATAGGCTCCAAAAGCCAGCTCATGCACCAGGGATAGATCCTGGTCCCACTGCCAGGGGCCCAACAAACAGACCAAGCCACACAACTGTCACCCATATGTAGAGAGAGTAGTTCAGTCTCATGCAGGCTCCCCAGCCATCTGTCCAGAGTCCCTAGGTTCCCACGAACTCTGGTCAACTGTTTGTGAGTTTCCCCATCACTATCTTGACCTCTCTTGCTCAAATAATCCCTCGTCCCTCTCTTCGACAGGACTCCAGTGGATCAATGGATCTGCTTCCATCAGTTTACTTGCTGAAGGTTCTATGATGACAATTAGGTTAGCTACCAATCTGATTATAGGAGAAGGCCAGTCCAGGCACCCTCTCTTCTCTGCCATTGTTGAGGCTTAGGTGGGGTCATTCTTGTGGATTCCTGGAAATTTCCCTAGCATTAGGTCTCTCTCTAACCCTCATCATGGCTCTCCTTAGTTGGTCTAATTGTTAGCTCTTCTGAGTCATTCATGTAGAACAAGCAGACGCTATTTTCCACAGAATATAGCAAACTAATTCACTGAGTCAGTTGCAGTGCTGAGAAGATGAGAAACATAAATTTAAGGGTCTGAGGAATGTGCATCCCTGAATCATCCAAGTCCTTGCCAGATTAGAAATTGCCTATAAATAAAATACCCCCACCTGCCACTTAATTCTCACAAACATACTCAAACTATTTCAGCATGGAAATACTGTTTTGACATAATAGATTAAGATTTTAGCATTGTCTGTTTTCAGAATTAATAGAGATCTCTACTATGCTAAGGCTTGTAAAACACTCTGAGCTTAAATAAAAAACAATCTCAGCTAATTGAAAAGTATAACAAGCATAGAAACTTTTCAAAGGTAGATGAGGGCATGAGGCCACAATACTGGCCATGGGACTATTTGCTTAAAATAGAATTGCGGTGGCAGTAGGTAGTCTCACCTTCCTCAGTTGTACGTTCTCCACCTTCTTAAAACTCAGAATCATTCCCCTTACTTTTACTCAGAGAGTTTTTTTTTCCCCCAGCCCAATTTCTGGTCCAAATTTTAACCTCTACACAGCAACAGGTCTTTAAAATACTAAGTGTATTTACCCTAATCCAAGGGAATTTTCTCTTTTTAAACAAAATAATCCTCTGCTAGGCTGAATTATCCTTCAGTGCCAACTAGCTCATTTTAATGTCCTTTGATTAAAAACAATTGTGATTTATGGAGCGGAGGTAATAGCTCTGTGTAAATTCCAGCTGCTATTAACAGCACAGCACGAGCACTCTCACACAATGGCCTTGTAGCAGAGAAACTTGAAGAAAGACTGTAACTTACTTCAGTAGGAACTTTGTGCAGGCTGAGCACCCACAGATCTGAATCAATTTCCTACTACCAATGAATTTTTAATAATGACGACATTTTGTGAGGAAAAAAAACCACAGAGGACACGCTCCCTACAACCTTTGTGGGTGGATTCTATGTGCTATTCCTGTATAAAAAGTAAAATACATCCGTTCTGAGTCTCATAAATATTTCCCTTCATCTCACAGATTTATTTTCTGCAATAAAATCATTTTTACTGAATCATTTCCTAGTTAGTCCTGAAGTCTCAGTGCTTTAAAAAGGATCCCTTTTGTTTCTTACTGAGTAACACTGATGAAATTTGGAAGAAAAGCGATAAATTTTAAGAGAAAGAATTGGAATGATTTTTTTAAACCAAGAAAGGTACATGTTGATCTTGTCGTAAGTGACAAGTGACAAGCTGTAAAGGTAAATGTCTTTTATAGTATCAAAATATTTAAAATGTGGAAAATAACCTCAAATACTATTCCAGATGGTTAATATTCTATAATTCTAGTGCTGATGCATGCCTTCTCATTTTTATTTCATCTTTTTAAAAAATTTATTTTATATACTGACCACAGTTTCCTCTTCTTCTCTTCCCAATCCCTCTCCCGACTCCCCGTCTATCCCCCACCCCATCCACTCATCCTTCCTCTCCATTCAGATAGGGAAAGGCCTCCCATGAGAATCAACAACACGTGGCATAGTAAGTTGAGACAGGACCAAGCTTCTTCCCTCTACATCAAGACTGAACAAGGCATTCCACCGTAGGGAATAGGTTCCAAAGAGCCAGATCATGCTTCGGGGATAGGTCTTGGTTCCTCTGCTAGGGGCCCCACAAAACACCAAACTATACAACTGTCACCCACATGCAGAGGGCCTAGGTTGGTCACATGTGGGCTCACTAGCTGTCCAGAGTCCATGCGCCCCCAAAATCTCAGGTCAGTTGTCTCTGTGCTCCCATGACCCTCCCTTGCTCATTTAATCCCTCTGCCCTCTCTTCAATAGGACTACCGGAGTTCAGCTCAGTGCTTGCCTATGGATCTCTGCATCTGCTTCCATCAGGTACTGGATGCTAGATGTAAAGCAAAGGATAACCAGGTTACAATCCACAGTCCCAGAAAAGCTAGGTAACAAGGAGAACTCTAAGAGGGATTCATGGATATCCCTGGGAAGAGGAAATAGATGAGATATCCTGGGTAAACTGGGGGTGGGGTTGAGGTAGGGAGTAGAGGGGAAGGGATGGAGGATGGGAACATGAGGCATCAGGGTGGTTGAGTTGGGAGATGGAGGGAAGGCAAGAATAATGAAAGAGGGGTAATTATGGGATTAGGAAGAAATCTGGCGCCAGGAAAACTCCCACAAACCCACAAGGATGACCCTAGTTAAGACTCCTAAAAATAGTGGAGTGGGTGCCTGAACTGGCCTGCCCCTGTAAACGAACTAGTGACTACTCTAATTGCCATCACAAAGCCTTCATCTACTACCTACCTGATGCATATTTGTATAAACAGCTAGTAAGGGAATGCTTGGGGTTCAGAGTTGTAGTGTTGTATTGATTCACTAAAGAGGGCTGGATTTGAAAGTCTCTTCTTTAGACTTACATCTGTGAGTCGTCAAAAACTTTCATGAATGGCACTCACACCTGCTAGATCTTCTGAGTTCACCTCTAAAGGGATAGGAAAGTTTCAGTGTATGACATGAATGTATCCTCAAGAATTACTTAGATTCTCCTGTTGAGAGTAAACAGAGAACTCAACAGGGGAATCTAAAATGGCTGAAAGACACTTAGGGAAATGTTCAACAATCTTAACCATCAGAGAAATGCAAATCAAAACAACTCTGAGATTCCATCTTGCAGCTGTAAGAATGGCCAAGATCAAAAACACTGATGATGGAGGCCGGGCGATGGTGGCGCAAGCCTTTAATCCCAGCACTCGGGAGGCAGAGGCAGGCTGATCGCTGTGAGTTCGAGACCAGCCTGGTCTACAGAGCTAGTTCCAGGACATGCTCCAAAGCCACAAAGAAACCCTGTCTCAAAAAACAAAAACAAAACAAAAAAAAAAAAAAAAAAAGAGAGAGAGAGAACACTCCTGCATTGCTGGTGGGAGTGCAAGCTGGTACAGGCCCTTTGGATATCAGTATGATTATTTCTCAGAAAATCAGGAAACAACTTTCCTCAAGACTCAGCAATACCACTTTTGGGTATATATTCAAATGTGCTCAATCATACCACAAGGACATGTGCTCACCTGTGTTTATAGCAGCGTTGATTGTCATAGGCAGAACCTGGAAACAACATAATGCCCCTTGACCAAGAATGGATAAGGAAAATGTGGTACATTTATATAATGGAGTATATAATAGAAGAAAAAATAATGACATCTTGAAATTTGAAGGCAAATGGATGGAGCTAGAAAACATCATTTTGAGTGAGGTAACCCAGACCCAGAAAGACAAATATCACATGTTCTCACTCATAAGTGACTTTTAGACATAAAGCAAAGAAAATCAGACTACAATTCACAATCCCAGAGAACCTAGACAACAATGAGAACCCTAAGAGAGACATATGTGTATCTAATATACATGGGAAGTAGAAAAAGACAATTATCTTCTGAGTAAATTGGGAGCACAGAGACCATGGGAGAGAGCCAAAGGGGAGGGGAGAGGAAGGGAGAGGAGCAGAAAAAAAATGTATAGCTCAATAAAATCAATAAAAAAAGAATTACTTAGTCACAACTCTCCCATTTTACTGATGATGAAAATTCACTTCTGGGGGAAAAATGCTGTCCAATGCCACACTAAAATCATAGAAGATATGGGTGACTTTATCTTCCTTCATTTTTATTTTTATTTTATTGTGGTGGTTGAGACAGATTCTCATTACACTGTCCTAACTGGGTCATAATTCACTGTGTATCACTGCCTAGATTCAAACCTGCAGTTCTCATGACTCAGCATCCTTATTGTTGCAATTGGAGACATGTGCCACCATGGCTCACTACAGTCTGTCGTCTGTCCTGTCACTTCTGTTTCTCTATCACCACCTCTTTCTTACAGCTTGGCATCAATCTAGATCTAACAATATCTTAGCATACTTATGGTGGGGTGGCATCACTATAATTTCACCTTAAAACTAATCTGTTGGGACTGAAGAGATGGCTCAGAGGTTAAGAGCACTGGTTGCTCTTCCAAAGGTCCTGAGTTCAATTCCCAGCAACCACATAGTGGCTCACAATCATCTGTAATGAGAACTGGTGCCCTCTTCTAGTGTACATGCATACATGCAGGCAGAACACTGTATACATAACAAATAAATAAATCTTTAACAAACTAATCTGTTAATTAAATAAAAATACTAAACCCTCTTTAATTTTTCAGACAGATATGACAATATTCTAATAATGACTTTTTTAATCAAGGACCATTGGTTTATTTTATGCTGAAATGATAAAGACTAAATTTGCAGTAAAGATCCTTCATAAACGGTTGGTTTCTTCTCCTTTCTGAAACAGCTAAAAGGATAGAACAAACTCTTTCCAGGGATGTTCAAAACAGATCAGGATGCCAAGCCTTTTGAACTTGTGAGAAGGATAAACACATAAGGCTGTGAGATGGGGAGTGCTCACCTTTGTCACACAATTCTAAAATTTGTGGGCAGAAATTTGGTAAACAAATGAGAAAGAGAGGATTGGAATGATTCCTCTGCACCCAGAAAGGCCTGTGTTGGCCTTGTTTGAAATGAAAAGCTGTAGATCAACCTTAATGCAAAAGCTGTTTAAATTGATATTCACTGAAAGTGACCCAAGACATTCAGAAATATTGCAGCCACAGGTTGCTAAGCATCCTTCTAATATACACAGAGGAGAACTAAAGACTTTAAAACAGGCCAAGACTATTCAAATAGAAGGGTCTCAAGTGATGCAGAAGGAACGTGACCCGAATACCTCCAGACCCTGGCAGAAGTCCATTCTGTCATTGCTGGTCTAGAAGTGAAATATGATGTAGTGGCTTTTCCCAGATGAAAATTAAGTCCACTGAACGTCTCTCTAATTTCATTCATTAAAAAGTATCTATGTATATAACTATCTAGATGTATCTATAGATATGTATGATTATTGTACACACAAAGCTTGATTGTAGAAAGTAAGGGCCTTGCATACAGGAGAGGCTTGAGAAATAGTAAGATATTGGGCATAAGTAAAACTATATATTTCCTTAAGACCAATTCTTAAACTAGCAACCTGCTTTGCCAATAAAAGAACAAACATTTGTCTTTTATATCCTTGCCACCAGCAGGGGGATGGTAGAGCAAAACTTAGTGAAAGAGACAACAGACTCTGTAAAATTTATAGTGTGCCAGAGTAATGCATAAAAACGGTACAGCCTCACTTTCCAGGCTGAAGAAGCCTGAAACCGGGATGTCTACCCTCAGCACACGTTAGACAGCAGCATCAAGTCGCCAGGGCTGCACATCCACACCTTCCATCACTCTTCATTCTCTTGAAATTCTTCATCCCCAGCCTGCCCCAACATGCCCTCTAACACTGCATACAGCTCCAAATCTACTTCTAAACATCGTCATCCCAGAAAAGCCTTCCCTCCTCTCTCAAACCAGATTTTTATCTCTCTACATTTACTCAGTAAAACTCTCTGCTTATTCTTCTGCTCAGTTATTGTGGTAGCAATTAAATGGACTTGAGTATTTCCTTAGTCCGTGTTTGTTGTGTTAGATAGGGAGTAAATAAAGATCTGTCCTTGACTCTTTTTTTTTCTTTACAGCTGTCAGTCCAGAAATAATTTTTGGATCATATCAAAAACTCAATACATGCTTTCTAAATGAATAAATAAATCTAATAAAATGAGAAGACTGAAAACACTAGTACAAAGTATTCAAAGCATGGTGCATACCCTATAATCTTTTAATTGATTTGATTGCTTTTTTCAATCTTTTTAAGAATTTTCTACATATACACAATGAAACATGCTCATATTGGCTCCTATTCCCCCCTTAACTTGCCCTAAATTCTTCCAATCCAATCTCTTCCCAATTGCACATTCTCTCTTTATAAAAAAAAAAAAAAGAAAGAAAAAGAAAAAAAAAACTAATCCCCTATGTTCAACTAGTGATTCCCATAGGAATATAGTATAAAGTGATTCACTGGAGTATGTAAAATCTACCACACATTCAAGAACAGCTGTCTTTAGCTGACCTAGCAGATATCAATGCCAATAACATCTCAGTAAGGGCTGAGGCCTAAAAAGCCCCTCCCTCATCTCTTCCAGAATTTTGGCTGGCTGATATTGTTCTGCCTTTGGATAGGAGACCATATCTTCATAAGTTCATAAATGTAGTAACCATGCCAAGTCTGGAAGTTTGTCTTTCATAGCACTTCTTCCCGTCCTTTGGCTCTGTATTATCTCTGTTTCCTGTTTTAGGACATTTCCAGAGGCTTGGTGGTGGACGCGGGCAGTGGTTGAGACTATGTCTGGTTTAAGGAGGAATACACAATCTTTCATTCTCAGGACTTAAATTAATTTCAGCATTGCCTACCTGCCTGTACAAAAAGGATCTTCCCTGACCAAGACTGCAAGTAGCTGAAATCTGTGGGTATGAAAATAAATACTGGGAGGGCAATTGACAAAATAACCATTGAGCAAAATATCAACAGCAGGTTATACCATAGGGCCTATGACATCCAGTAACTCAAACTACAAAATCGCTCCAAAGTACTATATAGACAAATAATTTTGATTTACTTATCCTTATTAAACTGAATTTTACTTGTCCTTATTAAACTTATCCTTATTAAATGGAAACTGTTGCTTCCATTTTAAATCAAATTAATTAAAATCATTGCCTTTGTTTTAAGATTGTGTAAGACCCTAAGAATTCTTAAAAGCACAATTAATGGTACTAAGGATGAGCAAATTATTATTCTACAAGTAGTACTAAAGGATATAAATGAATAAAAATAATCATAGACAGGATAGAGAGAGCAAAGTGATTTTAAATGTGAGCGCCAAGTAGGGTTCCATGTTAGTTCATATGTAAGCTAATCTAAACTGATTAATCTGTTAGAAGAACATTTTAGAAGAAGCCAAAAGAACATATGTCTATTCTTTACTTCAATTAATTTTCTGTATATACGTAGAAATATGTTATGGGTTTGAAATTATGAAAATGTTGTGATATTACAGTACAAATTGTGGTAAGATTTTTATATTAGGCAATATTTTATTTGTTCAAATTTATTTTCCCTCATCTTTCTTCAACTTTTCCCATAGTAGATTCAGCATTTAGCAAGATTATGATCTGTTCATTTTTTTTTCTTTTATTCCCAGCTTCCAGATTACAGACTCCCAAAACTCCAGGTGCAGGAACTGGATTTAGGTCAGGCCCCATTCCTGTGTTGGAGAAAGATTAACTTTGAAGCATTGCGTTAACAGAACTACATTTGTATTTTTTTTTTTTTTGCCAGATGTATTTGATCGGCTGTGTTCTAGATGGAAAAATACTTTGTACTCCCTCTGCTCTCTAAAACAGTTTCATATTTTATTTACATTTATCTTATTTTAGAATTTCATACATGAGCATACATACATACATCTACTGCACTCCTGCCCTCTCTCTTCCTCTCTCAGATTCATGCTCTCCTTTAACTACTATTGTTCCATTTTTGTATTGGCATATGTAAATATATGTGCCCCATGTACATACATCCTATTGAGTCCACTTATCTTTGCTCATATGTACCTGTCCTAGATTCAGGAGACTATGTGTACTTCTCTCTAGCATACAGATACAGACAGTTGAAGTGGCTGGCTCTCAAAGGTTCCCCAGGCCATTTTCCTAGAGATGTGTAACTGGGGCTATTCAAACGAGGAGCAGATTTCAGCCATCCTTCCTTTGTGCTATTCACTACAAATCTTACATGGCCCTCGTCTTTGATTCCACATTAAGATATATGTCACAATAGACAATAAGCTTTGCTTTCACCAATGAATTCTTTATTCCTTTTGCAAGAGTGACAGAGAGGGGTGGGAAGAAAGAGAAATGAGAGAAGGGAGATATAAAAAGAGACAAACAACCACCTGCTGGCCTCAGGAGGGGATAACCTTAACTGTCACATATTAATCTCAAATTAGATATGTATAATCAATATCACATTCTATCCTTCTCCACATTTGATATCTTAACATTTTACTAATATGTCAAAACTCATTTCTCCACATTAATAAGAAATATTTACTAGTTTAGCTACAGCATTATTTACAATAATAAGTGCATTACTTAAAACCATAGCAAACACAATTGTTCAGTGAGCACTGATAAAAAGTCCATTAGACACACAAGTATATGCACAAGTAGCTGAGTATTTCACATAAACTTAACTTACAGACCGGAAATTGAAGTATAGAGAGATCTTCAAAATTTTGGGAAAAAGTGGCAGGCTATAATTCAAATACAAATATCCTTAGACCAAAGTTGCTTTGCAAAACATCAACCACAATTCTCTACTGCCACCATCTTTCCCATGTCTGTCCTCTGTCTAGCGTGCCAATTCTTGATCAGACAGACGGTTGAATATTGTTTATTTTCTCTCTTCTTTGCTTACCATACAGATAAATCTTTGTCCATCCTTACAGATTCTCAGAAGAATCTATTTTTATATATTTGGTCTAACTCCTACCCCTCAAGCAAACATTGACTGACAAGATTGAATAAAATACTTCACTTAATGCATTCTTCCCACTCCTAACAGTTTTTATTTCGTATTACTCTGCTTCCCAATGGTTTAGTTCAGTTTTCGTACAAGTAGTGGACCTAAGACTATGATAAATCTGTCTACTCTTTTTTACTTTTGTCTGTTTCTACTTAATAATTATAATAGGAAACCACTATACCACAATTAAGAGACTCTCTTTGAGAATGTTAATATGAATTCACTACATATTTATCCAGAGTGCCCAAGTTTTCGAAAATAATCATATTTAGAGAAAAGGTTAGTTGTATGTCAGCACATACTTTAGATTATTGCAAAGGAGAATAATCATATTTCTTTATATTTCTAACATAAATTTAGTAAATTCTACTTATATTGTTCATTGGATGCAGAGGAATTTTGAATTCAGATACAACAGACTCCTGTTCCTGTGATAAAATTTTATTTCAAATCATTACAAAGCAAAGCAAGTGATTATTGGGTATAAATGGTTTCTTACAGAATTGGTTTCTAAGATCAAATGACTCTGGCTCTCTCCATGCCACAAAAAGAAAACACTAAAGCAAAAACAAAAAATGACAGCATATTTATTCAAATGTTTGTGATATAGTTCAGAGAAAGAGATTCAATTTAAAGCAAAATGCAACCATCTTCTGTCCATTCTGAAACCTCTACTACCTGATTTTTGAGATCTTTCTTAAGTCTTATTTACTTCATGCACTCCAGCGATGATAGTCATTCTCTAAGGAATAATTCTTACTCTCCCAAGAGATCTGGGATGGGCAAGCTCTCTGACGTTCCCATTCCCAAATGACTCTTGGCATGATTTCTTAAGTATTGTTGACAATACCAAAAAATGGCTGGCCATTACCCAGCCATGCTTATGTGGAATCCAGTATTCTGAAGCCCAGCCATTCTCAAATTTGGCTTCATAAAGGAGTCACCTGGGGAGCTTTGAAAACTACTGATGCAGAGGTGACAGTCTCAGAGTTTTGATTTATAGGTCTGGCCTAGAGCCTCCACATTGGGAGTTTAATAACTCCTCAGATGATTCTAATGAACAGGCAGTGTCGAGAATTCCTCAGAGCTGGGGCTGTGCAAATGTGTGAAGCAAAACAGATTCTGGATCGCTCAACACTCTGAGTTCACCATTCTGCATCTGTCTGCACATCACCCCTGGTGTATTCTTAGTTAAGAAGAAGAAAACACACTATTCATCGTGGCTAGAGAAATATTTCACGATAAAAACAAAGTTCCAGAAATTTCTTTATTAGTGGTAGTACATGATTTGTGTTAGGGAGCAAAATGACTCTTTTATTTGTTTTATATTTAAATTTCATTTTAGTTTTGTATATGGTGTGCGTGTGTGTGTGTGTGTGTGTGTGTGTGTGTGTGTGTGTACTGTCAGGAGTCATTTTTTTTTTTGGTGTGACTTTTGCCAGGCTGCTAGTCACAACGGGTTTGCACGTTCCAGAGTAAGGGCATTAGGATTAGTAAAGTTAGGTAAGAACAAAGATAAGAAAGAATCACAGAGACATAGATAGTATCAGGAGGGCCACTCGGGGCCTGCACACTGAGTTCTGAGTTCCTCCGTTTTCCCATGTTTAATTTTCCATGCATTTTTTTTTATGCCCCAATACAAAGAAGGGAGTAGATCTACCAGCATGGGCCATCTTAATATGCAAAACACCAAGTAGCCACATCCTAGGTCAGGGTGTGGAGCCACCTTTTTTTGTCAACAACTTTCAGCAACCTCAAATTCTCTGACCTTCAGACAAGGTGGAAGAGGCTCAAACACAGGTAACCTGGTGTCCATTGACAGGCTGTTGTGAGTTGTCCAAAGTGCATGCTGGGAACCAAACTCTGGTTGTCTGCAAGAGCAGCACACAGTCAAGCCCCGAGTTTTCTTTCTAACTTCAGAAAAATAATTCTTTTAAAAAAAATGGTATGTTTTCATCATGAAAAGCAAATCCTGAGCAGAATTTGAATGTGATGTCTCAGATAAAACCTAGTGAACTGCTTGGCATAATGAACTTTATATTTGTTCTCATTAATATAGAAAGATCATTTCAGTTTACATAGGTAAGTTCAAAAACATCATGCTGTTGTGTGTTTTATATTGTGTTTTTCTTCTTGATACGTTTGTTTGGCTTTTTTTCTTTTCTTTTTTCTGCCTTTACTTTTTGTTGATTTGTTTCAGTTTTGCTGAGGTAGGAGTTGAAGAAGAGACGAATGGTCAAGGGTAAAGAGTAGTGGTAGCGAACTAAACACAACAACTTTTCAAACACAGTGTGGTGTATTTGAACCCCAACAATCTTTGGACAGATGAAGCATGAAGAAAACTGTCAATTTTGTTAAATTCTGTGTGACTATGTATAAGAAGTAAACTCAAAAATGGTGACTTCCGAATCTGGTATGATTCTCCTAACCCCACCAACTACTATTTTTTTTTAAAAAAAATTATTTTATTTTACTCTTTTCTCGTGCATTGCATCCTAACAACAGTTTCTCCTCCCTGCATAACAAAGTACAGTAGGCCTAGGAGCCAACCCTCATATCAAGGCTAGACTAGTCAAATCAATAGGAGGTAAAGGCTCCGAAGAGCAGGCAGAAGAGTCAGACAGACCCTCACTCCTACTGTTGGAACTCCCACAAGAACACCAAGTTGGAACCATAACTTATATGCAGAGAACCTCATTCAGATCCTTACAGGGTTCATGTTTGTAGCTTCATTACCTGTGAGTCCCAGTAAACTCTTCTTAGTTGATTCTTTGGGCTGTGTACTTGTGGTGTCCTTGACCCCTCTGGCTCCTACAATGCTTCATCCTCTTCTTCTGCAGAGGTCCCCTGGCCCTGCCTTGTGTTTGGCTGGGGGTCTCTAGACCTGTTTCCATCAGTTGATGGATGACAACCCTCTAGCAACACTTGGGTGAGGCATCAATCTACGAATATCAATTTCATGGACTTTTTTGTTTCTAGTCATGTTTGGTGCTATCTTAGGTCTTTGGATGTCCCGTCTCTGATAACTGACCACCCAAACAGTGTCAGGCATGGATTTCCTCTCGGGTATGCTGCGTCTCAAGTTGGATCAGTCATTGGTTGCCCACTCCCACAAGTCCTGCACTGCATTATTTATCGCAGCACATACTGCAGACAGGACAGACTGTAGCTTGAATATTTTGTGGCTGGGTTAATGCCCCTTTCCCATTGCTGGGAGCCATGCCTGATTATGGCCGGTTCAGGCTCCCTAGTCCCCATGACTAGGACACTTCCCTAGATCACGCTTGCAGATTCCAGGGAATTTCCACGATACTAGGTTTCTTTATCGCCCCTCAAGTGGCCCTCACTCCAATCCCAGTAATCTCATCCAGTACTCTCTCCCTCCTACACAACCCTGCCGGATCCCTCCTGTTCCCGTCCCATCTGCCCCCAGTCTATCTGAAAAATCTATTCTATTTCCCCTTCCCAGGGAGACCCGTGCATTTCTTCTTGAGTTCTCCCATGACCTAGCCTGTATGATACTGAGGATTGTAGCATGAATTTCCTTTACTTATTGCTAATATCCCATTATAAGTGAGTACATATCATGTTTGTATTTCTGGGTCTAGGTCACCACACTCAAAATGATTTTTTTTCTAGTTCCATCCATTTGCCTGCAAATTTCATGTTGTTTTTTACTGTTGATTTATACTTCATTGTGTGAATGTACTACATTTTTTTATCTGTTTATTAGATTAGGGGCATCTAGGTTGTTTCCAGATTCTGGTTATTACAAATAAAGCTGCTATTAACATAGTTGAGCAAGATTCCTTCGAGTATATGCCCGGCAGTGGTATAGATGTGTCTTGAGTTAGATTTATTTCTAATTTTCTGCCATATTGATTTCTAAAGTGGCTGTAGAAGTTTGCACTCTCACCAGCAATGGAGGAGTGCTCCTCTTGCACCGCATCCTCTCCGGCATGAGTTGTGGTTTTGATATTAGCCCTTCTGACAGGGCTCAGGAATCTCAAATAGATTCGATTTGCAATTCCCTAATGGCTAAGGATTCAACCACAGGTGTAATGATTCCCTCTTTTTCTGGATTTGTGGAATAAGGTTTCTGTATTTACATACTGAGAATAAGTAGACCTGATATACTGGGAGAAAATGGGGGGTAATGAAAGGTTGGCTAGAATAATCAATGTGAACTACACTTAAAAAATTGATATGAGAGATGAAAATTAACAAGCCAAATGTATAAGCATAATATCAGGATCTCTCAGAACTATATGAAAAGAATACACATTCTTATTACCTGCAGCGTGATCAGGATTCAAGTTGCTCATTTAGATATTACAAGAATATTTGTTCCACTAATGGCCTGAGTAGATAGTGTGCTAAAACAGACTCTCCACCGAATCCGTGGTGCTTCGGAGAACAAACACATCTCAAGGTCCGTAAGTGATTTTCGAAGCTTTCATTCACATCATTTTAAGAACTTATATGGACCCTTACTAAAAAGTTCAAACCTCATGGGAAACTTGCCATTTCTACATTATAGTCAATGCCTACTTGAACTTACCAAAATCTCCCAGGGACTTTCAATGTATTTGTATCTGAAGTTGCCATGTTCTTGTTACTTTTATGAGCTAGAAACTCCACTTAAAAGAACCAAATAAGCTATAACTTGTCCAGAATTAGGGTAACTACAGGGGACTAAGTATACATTAAGATATATGCTATTAAATTACTAGCAATTTTTACTTTAATTATATTTGTTTTCTTTCTTTAAAGACTTCAAAATAAGATGCACTTAAATTTATCCTGAATGGCAGTTTTACTAGACTCAAAGGATAATTTTGGCACAAATTATCATTTTCTTTCCTTCATTTTCTTAGCAAGATATGACTTTTAAATAGAAATATTGTCGTTATTTTTAGTACAGTGGTTGTAAAAGTACACAGAATAACCACACTACAAAAACAAAACATAACCAGCTGCTTTTGCAAGAATCACAGTGGTGGCTGAGCGAAAGCACAGATGTTTGGGACCCAAGGGCAGCAGGCCAAGTATGACAACTAGAGGTCTATTTTTGATGAAGCACAGAGGGACCAAAGTGGATAAAAACTGGTTATAGAAGAAGTCTTCCCCATACACTGAAGTTGAAGTTTAGGTCAGTATTTGGAGCACATACATCATATATACACATACACATTCTGCTCAGGTTTCTTGATAGCATCCCTCATTTCAAACATTCTTTGTCCCTCCCCCAACTCTTTCTTACCCTTTTCCCCACACCGTCTGGTTTCCCCAGGACTCTCGCTTCTCCTAATTACCAGCATTTTTCTTCATCACTTGTTTAGTTAGTTTCTCAGGTGATTGGGCACAAAATATTTTGCCTTCTAAAAGAAAAGGTAGTAAGTTGAAATAGCAACACTGGGATAATCCATGAAATGGGCCCTTGTACCCTGGTTCACTTTATAATAGCCCCCAGCACATTTAACAATATTCTTTTAGTGCAGTGACTAGAAGCTAGTGTCTTGAATATTTTAGGCCAGCACCCTAATACTGAGCTTCTTCCCCAGCCTTAAAATCTTTGACCATATCTAATCTACTGCTGCATAGTGCTTTTTCAATTTTAGGCTCAACTTTTCATGCCACAGTCAATTTCTGAATATTGATACCAGACTTAATCTCTTATTTAATTTGATAATTTATTGATTTGTTTAGTATTCTTAGTGTGTGAAAACAGAATTTCATTCTAATTATTATCATTTTAAAAATAATACTTTAATGCAAAAAAATTAGCTAAAAAAGAATCACAATTTAGTTAATGAGAACCATTATTTACTTAGATAATAAATACTTTATTAATTATCTTCTAATTTTTTTAAGTAAAAAGCAAATGTTATTGAACAAGACAGACATGATCTCCCATGAGAGAAACCTAGGAAAAGCCTATGTTCTGAAGTCAGAAGTAAAGCAGTGTAGGATCACACACCAGTTAACTTAACACAGAATGCTCAGATCTGTAGTCTCACATGGAAGGATGAGCAAGTGGAAGGCAAAAGGTAGGCATAAGCTCCAGGTGTTTATGAAACACCAATTTTCTAAAAAGCACCTTGGTTGAAGGAACATGTGGTAGTGTTGGAGGTTAGCAGCACAGAAAAAAAAACCTAAGATGTTCAAGGCTATGCATGTTGGAGGATTTTTTGCATTTTATTCTAATTATGATAAAAAGTAATTCTGAAAGGTCCCAGCAGATTAAAAATTGAGCTTGAACCTCTACCCACTCTGAAGAGATGAGTTATAAGGTTATAAGGCGCTCTGTCAAGAGGTACACCAGGAGTAGAAAGATGTGTGGGTGGATAGAGATGTGCCCTTGAGTCGGCATGAAGGGTTGTTTCCCTTTCACTCTTTGGTACGTCTTATGCTCCTCCTTCATGGTTCTTTTTTGCAGTGTGATTTACTGCCTTCATAGGTGCTATGAAAACTAGGTAAAAGTATATCATTTTATCTTAAAGATAAAAGTAGATATATCGAAGAAGGCAGGAAGAAAAATGTTGCTTACCTCATTTGTACCAGTCTTAGTTAGGATTTCTATTGCCATGAAAAAGCATCATGACCACAGCAATTCTCATAAAGAAAACATCTAATTGAGTGAATTACAGTTTCAGAGGGTTAGTTCATTACCATCATAGCAGGACATAGCAGACATGGTGCTAGAGAAGGAGCTGAGAATGAAGAAGGAGCTACATCTTGATCCCGCAGGGAACAGGAAGTGAACTGAGACACTGGCTGATACCTTGAATGCAGGAAACGTCAAAACCCCACCTCAATAGTAACACACTTCCTCCACCAAAGCTACAGCTACTTTAAAAAAGCCACATCTTCCAATAGTGTCATTCCCTAGGTGTTTATGGGTGCCAGTTACATTCAAACTACCACATCCCACTCCCTGGCCCCCATAAACTTGTAAGAACATAATGCAAAATTCATTCAGTACAGCTTCAAAAATTTCTATAGTCTATGACTGTCTCAACAATGTTCAAAAGTCCAAAGTTCAAAGTTTCTTCTGCGATTCATGCAATGTCTTAAATGTAAACCCCTATAAAATCAAAATCAAGGTAAAGATCACAAACTTCCAACATATAATGGCACAGCATATGCATTCTATTCCAAAATGTAGAGAAGGGAGCATAATGAGGAAATATTGGATCAAAGCAATACCCAAAAAACAACTAGATGAACACTACCAAACTCTGCATTTCCATGTCTAATGTCAAAACGCTCTTCAGATCTCCAATTCCTTTCCGTTTTTATTGCAACATACTTCTTTCTATTGGTTTCACTCTCTTTTAGCAGTTTTCCTAGGCACATACCTTATGACTCTGACATCTTCAACATCTTGGAGTCTCCACCACAGGCTTCAACTTTACAGTTTCGTACAATGACTTCCTTAGGTCTCCCATTTAGGGACACCCCTGAAACATGCCTAGCCTCAGCAGCTTTTCTTGGTCTTGGAGGCAAATTCTGTAACCCCATCTTCTCTCCTTAACTCTAAAGTCAGAACCATGTGGCTGAACCTGCCAAATCCTGATGCTTGCTGGGGTTCAATTACATCTTCACCAGCTTTCTGGTTTTGATGGTTACCTTCACTGCCTAAATTTGGTTGTTCTGGAATTTGCTTTGTAGACCAGGATGGCCTCAAACACAGAAATCCACCAGTCTCTCTCTTCCAAGTGCTGGGATTAAAGGTGTACACCACCACACCCAGCTCTAGGCTTTTCTTCAGCTCCCTTTCATAAGTTGGAAACCTAGCTGAATGGGATTTTTCCCTGAGGTCACCACTTCATTTATTCCATTTCTTAAGTTATCTCCTTGAACAAGGGACTTAGCTCTATTCCACTTACTGGTGCCCCTTTCCTCCTGAAATTTTACATTTTGAATTTTTCCTTGCTCAGCTTGTTCTTTTTGATTATAAGTTTTTATAAGCATGAACACTAGTAACACACAAGAGAGTCTATTCTAGGCTGTTTTGAGATGTCTTTGCCAATAGAATTAATCCAAATCTCTTTACTTTAGCCCCAGGCAGACTTTTTGGACAAGGGCAAAAAGCAGCCACTTTCTTTCCCAAATTATCACAAGAAAGACCTCTAGGCAACATACTAAAAGTCTTCTCAAAATCACTTGAGCCAGCCACCCCCTCCCCCCATGCACAGTTCTAATCATTCTCAGTGCAATTTCTTTCCATACCTTCATTAGTATGGCTCATTAAGTACGGCTTAAGTATTCCACTGCTTTCCTACTTCCTCCAAACAAAACCATAGCCCAGTCTGTGACAGCAATACCCCAATCCCTGGTATTAACTTCTGTCTTAGTGTTTTTATTACTGTGAAGAAACACCTTAACCTTATAAAGAAAACATCTAATTGGGTGGCTTTCAGTGTGAGAGGTTTAATCCGTTACCATCATGAGAGAACATGGCAACATGCAGGCAGACATGGTGCTGGAGAAGGAGCTGAAAGTGGAGAAGCAGCTACCTATTGATCACCTAGGGAACAGGAAGTAAATTGAGACACTGGGTGGTATCGTGAGCATAGGAGACTTCAAAGCCCACTTCCACAGTGACACAAGGTCCGTCCAACAAGGCCATGCCCATTCCAACAACACCACTTCTCCAAATAGTGCTATTCCCTATGTGATTATGGGGGCCAATTATGTTCAAACTATGAGAGTACCCCAATTCCACAGATCAGAGAGACATGTTTCTCATTTATAGAAGAAAAACAAATGAAGTTCAAATCTAGACAAAACACTTTGTATCACCTCCAGTATGAGAATGTTTGGCAGAACTAGGCAAATACTCACAGACATAGATTTTGGAATGTTGGCCAAAGGTTCAGGAAATGCCTCTGCCATCCATCTTCCAACGTTGTAAAACAGAGCAGGCTTTCTCCAATTTCTGGAAGAAGCGAATAAAAATCTACATAGACATTTGTCTTCAGGATCAGTGTTAAGCCTACCTAACAACAAGCAGAGACCAAAGGTTCCATTTTCAGAGAAGAGTTTATTGGTTGTAGAATTGCCTTGAAATTGGGCATATATGAATATTGGTGACAAAAGCTTCAGATTTGAAGCCACTGCCAGTCTTTGAGTGGGACTGAGGCGCTCCTTCCCTTGGTAATGCACTTGGAAGCCAAAGACTCAGGGTTGGCCCAGGTTATCACCAGTTATAGTAGCCAAGAGATTATCTGGATTCCCTTCCTCCCACACTGAAAAGTACCAATGTAGCCCATAGACATAGCACCATGTAGAGATATATATACTTCAGTCAAGGGTCTGTATGACTGTTAGCTGTAGTGTGGGCCTCAGCACACCCATGGGATTGTGCAAGTCTGTGTCTGTGAAACACAAATGCAACATGGCTTAATGTCCACATTAGTAACAAGCAATTTTGGTCAACAGCATCCCAGCCTTGGAACACATAGTGTGTAGTCAGACTCTTTTCTCTAGGGGTAAACAAGTAGCGAGCACAGAATTGTTTTTCAATTAGAATGCTAAGTCAGACTGGTAACACACCACCATGTTCAGGCCAGTTCTGTTCAATAGACCCCCAAGAACAGCCACAGTGCCGTGCAAAGACTCGTGGCTCCATTTTATCAAATGACTATTCCACTAGTATTGACCTGGGATTGGTTGGGAAGAAGGCAACATTTGGTTCTATCCAAGTGTTGTGAAAACCTCTAAACTCAAGTTGTGACAGGCTTAGCAGCTTTAGTAGTCACAGACACAACATAATATCCGGAGGCTGTTATTTCTGTAGCTCCAAAGAGACTTCTTCAGGAAGTTTACCTTTTCATGTACTCAAAGAGCTAAGATGAAGCAATAGATCCATTAAGTTGGGGTTGGCTCTCTCTCTAGTGATAGAAGTGTTACCCCTGTCTGCCAGTTTCACTGCAAACGTGGGCTTATATCACCCTCTAGTGATGAAAGAAGCAACAACTGTCTCAGAAAACTGTTGGATCATATAGAATTTTAGCAAATGGAAATAATGAATCCAGATTATGAATTTTACAGTAAATAGTTTATTTCAAAGTTCAAAGGTATAAAAAACAAGCATCAAAACTTTCAGGAAGCCGATTACCTCAGCTAAGTATCAAAATACACTGTCAGGATCAAGCATAAGTAACATATGTGAGTAAACTATCAGAGAACATAACTGGCAATACATGGAATCACAGTGAGAAGCAAGGAAACATCAAAAAGTAATTTCAGTAATATGAAATTTCAGTTTGATTGAGAAATAGAGACCAAAATGTAAAAACCTTGAACAAACAAACAAACAGAAATCCTTGAACTAAAAAATACACTTAGCAGATTTAAAAGTTCAATAGAAGGCAACATTAGCAAAATGAATCTTAAGGCAGGAGAAAATCAGTGGGCTCGAAAACAGGCCACTGGAAAATATCCACTTGCAGGACAAGGAAGGGTCAAGGCTTCTTCAGTTGTGGAAAAAGTTCATGGGAACAACAGAGCAGCATTGGAAGAGCTAAATATGAGTTCTCGAGTCTTCAAAAGTATGATTTGAGATCGACAAGGGAGCTTACTGAAAGAACTAGTAATAGAAACCTCCCAAGTTCCACAGCTATTCACCAGTGTCCAGACATAGGAAGGTCAGCTCTCAGTCATCAGTCAATGTTAAATTATTTAGGTCTACTCTAACTTACTTTGTAGTTGGTTTCCCAAAGGAAAAAGACAACAATACAAAAGAGTCTCAAAACAACAACAACAAACAAAGTCACCCCTCAATATATCCTAATATATCCTCCTCCTCCTCCTCCTCCTCCTCCTCCTCCTCCTCCTCCTCCTCCTCCTCCTCCTCCTCCTCCTCCTCCTAGAAGGCTACTTCTGAGCAGAGATCTTATAGTCAGAAGTCAGCTTGAAATTTTTCAAAGTTCATTGGGAAAAAAATCACCACACAGAAGTATATTATCCAATCAAGTTGTCCTTTAGGAGTAAGGGAAAGATGAAGGCATTTCATGGCAAACAGAGCTTAAGAGACTATACATCTTTTTGAAATGAATAGAAAAGGCTTTCTTCAACTAAGGAAGAGAAATACTCCCTAAAATAAAAACAACCATAATTTCTAATAAAATAAGAAAAAATGGAAATTATAAAACGTACTGGTAGTACTGGAGAGGTGACCAAATGCTGTAATGTGATAGCTGTGCTGCATAAGTCACGCATTCTTCAGTGTGAAGACGATAGGAACAAACCAGCACACTAACGTCAAAATTAGGTGACACAAATTTAAATTTGGAGATCAAAAATTTTAAATATAGCAAACATAATATGTTTTTATTTTTTCTGGGAATTTTGTGCATCTAATAAGTAACCAGTTGAACAGAGTGCTGAAGTCATATGATGAAGACAAACTAAACTACTAAACTACTAGAGTTGGGTCCAGATAGCATGTAAATCACCATTTCCAAGTCTCTAGGGATAGTGTTGGTACAGTTTCCCCAGAAATGCAGTGTTTCATTTGTTCTTGTATTTTTAATAGGAACATACAACTCCTGATCCATAGCTTGGGACCATCCATGATAATTTTTTTGAGTATTTTTTTTTATTGAGAATAGGAAAAAAAAAGTTTCCACCTCCTCCCAGCCTCCCATTTCCCTCCCCCGCCTCCCAATACCCTCCCCCTCCCCCCACTCCTCTCCCCCTCCCTCTCCAATCCAAAGAGCAGTCATGGTTCCCTGCCCTGTGGAAAGTCCAAGGACCTCCCCCCTCCGTCCATGTCTAGGAAGGTGAACATTCAAACTGGCTAGGCTCCCACCAAGCCGGATCATGAAGTAGGATCAAACATCCATGATAATTTTACTTTATTTTAAATTAGAAAAGTAGTGTTAGGTTCTTTTTTGAAATTCTATGGATTTCATATACTGTCTCTGGACCCTACGCATCTCCCCACTCTGTTCTTGCAGCCTATCCCCCACACAAACCACAATAAAATTTAAGTAAAGAATGCAGAAAAAATTTGTCATGATAGCTGTAGTGTAACACAGTGTCACGCCGTATACCCTGTCTATATGTCATTACTTGCAAGTGTTCATTGCAGTGAGTCATTGGTTTGTTTCAAGGCCTCTGTCTATCTATACCAGGCCCTCACTGGGACTCCTCTTGCATTTCCTGTTTTACCTTGTGTCATGGAGAGGAGATGCAGAACTGGCCCTTTGGTATGGTTCAGTAGATAACTGATGGGGTGGATGCTGTTGTGGGCCAACTCAGATCCTTGGTTCTGTGCCTGGATGCTTGCTTTTTGTTCAGCTCCCCAGCTCTCCCTTATCCTCATCACCAGGGTGAGCTCTCCAGCATTGTCCCTGGCTAGCTCACGGATGCAGCAGGCAGCAAGGGGTGGGGCTAGTTCTCCTGTGTATGGCAGGTAAAGGGTGGGGCTATATCTCACAAACACATGGTCACCCTGACCCCCATCAACGGGGTCAGCTCTACTCTCCTACCCAGGTGAGGTGCAGGGCCTGCTCTCCTGCTGAGGGGCAGTGCCAACTCTCTCACCTGATACAGGTGGAAAGGAGTGAGGGGAGAGGGCGTCTTTCCCTCGCCATCACCACCACATGGCAGATAAAGGGGGTAAGGCCATTTCGTCCAATTTCATGACCCGGGAGTCAGCTCTCCTGCTTGCTTCAGGCAGTGAGAGACAAGGGGCAAAGGGGGAGACATCGCTGCCCCGCTCACGTTGCTGCCTGCCAAACAATTAGTGGGGCCACCTGTCCGTTGCTCAGGCCCTAAGGATTAAGGCGCTAGCACCAACAGGATCAATTCTACTGTGCTGCTCAGGTGAGGTACAGGGCCTGCTCTCTCTAGTACTGTAGCCGGTGAGATGCCAGGCCAGCTCTCCTGTTCTCATGAGAGCCACAGGCAGTGAGGGTCAGTGGAGGGGCATCTCTCTCTTTGACTCACACCACCATAGGGTAGATGAGTGGCTGGACCAGATCTCCCATACTCCCTTGCTCACAGGGTCAGCTCTACAGTGAAGGGCAGGGATCTGTTCCATGCAGTGCTGCAGCCACTGAGGGTAGGGCCAGCTCTGCAGCCCTATTTTCTCAGCCTGCAGTGGTAACAGGAGTCATGGACTTCAACACAGACAGCAGTGGCAGCAGAGTCACAGGACCAGACTTGGCCCGTGGCAGCAGTTCAGGCCTGGACATTACCATGTCCCCAGGTGGTGAGCGCGCGCCACCCACCTCAGCCCGCTCCTTACTGCCTTGGCTTCTTCAGATCTGCCTGTCTCCACAGGACACTAATCATTCTGTTTCTCTCTCTTCCGAACCCCACCATCTATTTCTTCATCATACAGGCCTGTGATTTTTCCTCCCTGCCTGGGGCTATTTTCCTCAGGCACGCATGCGGGTCTTTTGCTCCATCTTAATGGTGCAAGGCAGACTCATGATTTTTTTTCTCCAGTAACAGGTTCTTAAGAGAAATACCTTTATATCTTGCCCTTTTGGTTTGTGAAAGGCTGGGTCATATGGATTGCAAACCCTTTGAACTTTAAACTGATGGGAACAGGCTCCTCAGCTGATGTTTTGAGAGTATAGTTGTAGCTGTTCTTACTCAGACTTAATCCGACAGGTTACTGTCCACCAAACTCAACTGTAGTTATTAGCCACCTTAGCACTGGCAAATCTTCATTCTTTTACTTTAAATCTATCTAGTTTTCTTCTTTTTTCTTTTTAATTTTTAAAGTTTTATTAAGTTTATTCTTTGACAATTTGTATATATATATATACAGTACATGCACACTTATATATAGTATATACATATATACATGTATGTATCATCATGATTGCTGCCACTCCCATCCTCAATTATCTCCCTTTCACCTCCACTACCCCTCCATTCCTTGCTAGAAGTTTGTTTCCTGCATTCGTGACCTTTTGTTTTGTTTTGAGATCTGCTGAGTTTGGCCAGTGCCTACCTCATGACCATGGATTTCGATATAGCCATTGAAATGTTCTGGACTCATCAGGTATACAACTGAAGACAATGTCCGACCCTTCCACAGAATCCATCAATAGCCACCAGTTCAGCAGGGTGGACTAGGGAAATGCGAGCCCCTCTTCAGTCCGCGATTGACCATTGACAAGCCGAGTCTTGTGGCGGCCCATTCAACGCAGCTGATGCTGTTGTCAGACAATTGTATTGGATGCCCCATGCTCATAGATGCAGGAAGCTAGGCCATCTGTGATTACTTCTGAGGTCCACTTCACATGAGAGAATCGATGCCTAGTACTGTAACCTGCTTACCAACCATAGTTAAGGACATAGACACTATCTAGTTTCTAAACTTGTGTCATATTCTAATGTTCAGGGTGCTCCATCATTGCACCATCCCAAAGGATGTCCTACTAGATAAGTGTTCCTGTCACTGCATTCTAATAAGGCCTGGTTACCAGGAGACAGTGGGCTGTATTGTCAGTGTGTTGATAGGAAGTATGCATACAAATTCAGAGCTGCATCTTCAGGAGGCTCTAGAGATGCCCCAGGATTACAGTTGTTTTGCCTTGTGTCCTTATGATACAATGTTTAATAACAGCTCCAGATCTAGAAGGCAATGGACCCTTCAGAGAATAAAATGCAGTGTGGCCATCTAACAAGTGGTTTTGACATCAGGCATGATAATGGCCATTCATAGTCCCACATTCTCTGGAATCTATGAATATCTTACCTTACTTGTCATTGTGGATTTTACATATACACTTCAGGACTTCAAGCTGGCTATTAGTCTGGATATATATATATATATATATATATATATATACACACACACATATATATATATATATAAAATAGGCCCAGTCAAATCTATCGATTGTTGGAAATGTAATCTGTTCCTCATTTCAAAAGAGGAAGATGAAAATCTGACCACAGAAAAAGAGTCACCGAGACATAGCATGCCTCCATGTCTGGGGTTGAAGGCAGGAAAACCAGCAGTTTACAAAAGACAGGAAATGGAGCCAGCCTCTTATCAGTACAGATGAGAAAATGGACTTTCAATCAAACCTTCTATAAAACAATATAGTTACTAAAACAACTTCATTTTAGCTCACCGAAAGTCATCTTATGTTGTCAAATTATAGAATTATATGATAACAATTTTTATTTTAAGCCATCATACATGTATAAATTTTGTACAGTATTCAATACTGTAGGTCTGTAATAGAGTTTGAAGTCAGGGACGGTAATGCCTCCAGAATATTAACCTTCATCAGGCGATGAAAGGAGACAGAGACCCACATTGGAGCACTGGACTGAAATCTCAAGGTCCAAATCAGGAGCAGAAGGAGAGAGAGCACGAACAAGGAACTCAGAACCACCAGGGGTGCACCCACACACTGAGACAATGGGGATGTTCTATAGGGAACTCACCAAGGCCAGCTGGCCTGGGTCTGAAAAAAGCCCGGGATAAAACCGGTCACGCTGAACATTGCGGACAAGGAGGACTACTGAGAACTCAAGAACAATGGCAATGGGTTTTTGATCCTACTGCACCTATTGGTTTTGTGGGAGCCTAGGCAGTTTGGATGCTCACCTTACTAGACCTGGATGGAGGTGGGTGGTCCTTGGACTTCCCACAGGGCAGGGAACCCTGATTGCTCTTTGGGCTGATGAGGGAGGGGGACTTGATTGAAGAAATCTTTAATAAATGAATAAAAAAAATTGTACAGTAGGAGAAAATGAATACTGAAACAAGACATGTATTAGAGGCTGGTACAGGTATGACGTAAGCAAAACATTTTCATTCTTGGTCCTAAAGACTGAGCAGATTCAACAAAGCTCTAAAGTGTCAGCGGCAAAGAGGAACACTGATGAACCAGTTGGGAAACGAGGAGAAAAGAAGTGTGACCAATGAGGCAGATTTCTGGAAGCTTTTCTAGGTTTGTTTTTTGTTTTATTACAACAAGGCTTTCGTTACACAATTGATCATTACACAACTGAACATGTTGAAAATCAGCTCCTGGGTACGTCCTGGGCTCTGGTGGAGATCAAACACTTGACCTAGAACAGCATGCTGCATATGTGACCATTCTGACCGCCAATGAACTAGCTGCTATCTGATCCACCAAATCATAACATCAGTAGGTCTCCAGTTTCAAATGAAGTAAAACAAAGGCGATCAGTCTCCAGTGGCAGAGGAGGAAATATACATACACATGTACCTATACCTATACATGAGGATGTACTTTGTTTTTGCTTTGTTCAGCATCCCTCAATCTGAATCTTACCTCTTGATAAATCCAAATTATCGGTAAAAGCATTTCTCCCACTGCTCAGCACAAGCTCCTGTTGCACAGGGGATTCTTAAAAATAACACTGATGATGCAGTCAATTTGTAGAGGATCTTTCAAACTTCTATAATTTCTGGAACAAGAACCCAAAGTGGCAAGATTACTAAAGTTAGGTCCCACATCTCAAAGACAGTCCTCATCTGAACTTATTCTGCTGTACTACTGACCTGGCTGCATCATCCGTTAAAGCTCGGTTTCTAATGTATCATTATTATCTGGTCACCAAACCCCTTGTAGGTAGTGATTACACTGTTGTTTAGTAACCAAATACCTTGTAGGTAATGATTACATGAAGTCCCTAATTATGGAGGATGGAAGATTCTTTATTACAACATACACTTACTCTGGATATGGATATACCTGCCTTCACCACAAAGCTTCTTCCAGTGTTGGTATTCTGTTCATGAATTATATAATTCAAATGCAATATTGCTTCTCTCTGAGAATCTCCTTTTGTTCTGCAAAATAGAGGAGGTGCTTGTAATTCAGTACTCTATCTTGAGTCTCATCAGGCAGATAGAACCTATGTAGGCTGAGATGACCTCTTCAAGACTTAGTTGTGGGACTAGTTGAAGAGATATTATAATGTTCGAATGCTGCCATCCAGAATACTGTAGCCTTACTTTAACCTTATAAACAAGGAATGGAACAATTTTTTTAAAATCCATGATGAAACCAATGGCTTATAAACCAAGTATTGAAATATAAAGATAGATCTTTGGTAACTAGTACCTTGAATAAGATAATCAAATATATTTACCTGTTTGCACAATTTTCAGTGCTGACAGCTTACATACAATGAATGAAATCCACCCACTAGAAAATATAATCACTTTCTTTTTTTATTTATTAATTAAAGATTTCTGTCTCTTCCCCACCGCCGCCTCCCCTTTCCCTCCCCCTCCCCCAACCAAGCCCCCCCTCCCTCGTCAGCCCAAAGAGCAATCAGGGTTCCCTGCCCTGTGGGAAGTCCAAGGGCCACCCACCTCCATCCAGGTCTAGTAAGGTGAGCATCCACGAAACTGCCTAGGCTCCCACGAAACCAATAGATACAGTAGGATCAAAAACCCATTGCCATTGTTCTTGAGGTCTCAGTAGTCCTCATTGTCCACTATGTTCAGCGAGACCGGTTTTAACCCGGGCTTTTTCAGACCCAGGCCAGCTGGCCTTGGTGAGTTCCCGATAGAACATCCCCCTTGTCTCAGTGTGTGGGTGCACCCCTCGCGGTCCTGAGTTCCTTGCTTGTGCTCTCTCTCCTTCTGCTTCTGATTTGGACCTTGAGATTTCAGTCCGGTGCTCCATTGTGGGTCTCTGTCTCTGTCTCCTTTCATCGCCTGATGAAGGTTAATATTCAGGAGGAAGCCTATATGATTTTCTTTGGGTTCTCCTTCTTATTTAGCTTCTCTAAGAACCCGAATTATAGGCTCAATGTCCTTTATTTATGGCTAGAAACCAAATATGAGTGAGTACACTAACTGAAACAGATCTACATGCTTTTGCTGAGTATATTCCATCTTAGCACCTCTGCTGAAGGTCTTCTCTTTCTTCAAGTCAATCAATATACAAGGCTGTGTCTGTACCTCTAAGCATATACATACCAATTTTGGTATTACAGGAATAAATTATCTCTTTATTCCAACTACAGAATCTAAGGGAAGCATATCTAGTGAATGTGTATCTGATTTCTGAGGTCAATTCTAGGTCCAATCTGATTAGCAGAGACCAGAAATCTCTGTTCAAACACAGAGGCTAAGATACATGGAGTCGTCATTGCCAATGCAGACACTGTAAAATGTTCCAGACTCTGGTGTTTTTATGTTCTTTATCTCACTAAATCTTCATATGAAATGAAGATGAGGTGGCCACTAAGTATTTCCTGCCCTTGGATTAAAAGGCACATTGGACCGGAAACCCTAATTTCATGCCCTGTAGAGACTTCATCATTCTCTTCAAGATGTGAGCAAATTCCCAAGAGAATGAGCTTCTATTATTTCTGAAGTCATATTTCTATATACATATGTCTGCCCCATTATCTTAACCCAAGGGTAAGGTTCAACTGTCCATTTATTTTTTAGTAATATCAAGCAAAAACAAGCCATTCACACATTTCATTCATAGGCTTTAGCATGCACATGTGCATACAGCATGTGTATGTATATATGTGTATTTGTGTGCACATAATATTATCTTTATATGTTATAAAGATTATATTGCAGATATCAGCAGTCTTACTGTAATCTTTCTAAGAAGGCTTTTAATAAGGACACCAGAGATCTGGCCCTACAGGCTGTTCTTTAGTGACAGGTTCTTGAAGGGGAGGTTTAGGGATAAGATAATAAAAAAAATATGAAAGCTGAGACCAGAAGTTCTTATATAAGCTGACAGCTTATGCCAAGCAAGTTTATGTCAGGATTGCAGCATCTTATTTTCAGTTTTAAGGGAGGAAATTGGACAGAGTCATCACAAAGCTACCATACAAAGGAGCAAAGTCAGCAGAAAGCCAATCAAGTAATGATCCACAAAGGGAACATGGGGCATCTCAAGTATGTCAAACTGAGCACACCGTGGCCTTGGGACAGAAAAACACAGCCCTTTAGAAGAGAAGAGCTGGATTCCCAGGATCCTAAACAAGGACATGGCCCCAGGTAATAACCGGCCTTGTCATGTGTGTTCCTGATTTTAGACAAGGAAATGCATTCCTTCTCTATAATCAAGGCCTCAGGAAAAGCTTTGAATTGGCCTGGCTTCCAACATGCTAGCAAACCTTCCATTCATATAGTATTAGCTTATCCTTGGTCAGTTTCAGTCAAAAACTAGAAAATAATTACATACTCATCAATCTTGTTCTTGCTGTACCATTTAGAAATCTTAGTGGTACTACTAGAATGCCCATTCTCACAGGCAAAACATTTGTTGATATTTTTTAATCATTATTCTCTCTTGTATTAGTTTCTATTTTATTGTATTGCTAGAAACTCCATCTTCAATTTCAAAACATTCTTGAGTTTTATTCTGAGAGAGAACTTATTCTGTAAAGATGTCTCAAATATGAAGCAATTATATGATAAGACAAATATACCAAATGAGGAACTTTCAGATGGGTGATTGATCATGAGGTATTAGAATAATGTCCTGAAGAATATCAAAATAATAAATGTCTGTAAAATGATAAACATCAATGGAGTTAATGCCACATTAGGAAGAGATGGGATTTTACTCCAAGTATGTTTTCTCCCCAGTTCAAAGATTCAGAATTGTTGTCAGATGTTTATAAAGGCTTTGCTATCTGTAGAAATTTCTTTATGTATTCTCTACAAGAATCTTGTGAAGACCCCAATCACACTATTTTAAAAATTGGTATCTAGTTATGCCACAGTATTTCAAAGTTTTGAACCTGTATTTTTCTATGTGGAAAATTGAGTGGCCATTCTACATTACAATTCTCAGGCACCATGGTAAGTTTTCTATCCTCCTCCATTCTATCAGCATGAAAACCTCACTCTAGCTTTTGAGTAGCACTCCTTCTATCCACCTATAATATGCTATTGATGTGTGTATAGGTCATCAAATAATGTAGATTTGGATACTCCAGTAACTATGTACAAGAACGTGAAAAGTACTTGTTGAAAAATAACTGATCTTACATGACTTACCTGTACAATTTCTCTTTAGCGAGAAGTGATTTGGAATCTATCCCAATGACTGGTGCAACTCAAAGTTAAAAGTTTCTTTTTTTTTTTTTTTTGGGAAACATCATTTTACACAGGTGAAGTGAAATTGCCTGCGATGAGTATTGCATTTCTTGTGTTGATTCTCTTTTCTCTTTGCTCAATTATTGAAATGTGATCATAAACGTGTTTGTTTAGAAGTTGCTAGTTACTTCCATTCATGCCATTATTCCACCAATGGGCCTATCTTGTCAGGATAGTCATTGTACCTCACAGGGCTCACAGCTGGGTGATGGATTTAAAACCAACAACTTTTCTTTGTCATGAGTTACATATATACTTCATATCAACATGTACATACTTATATATTTCCTACCTTCTATATGGACAACAAAGATAAATTTGACTTAAACAATTGAAAAGAAAAAAATAAATTTCATATCATCTTTTTCTCTTGCTTTAGTTCTGTATTCAAACATCTGTACATAGGTTAGTTGTATGGAAATATGCTATTCTATAGAATATTGGTTATTTAGTATAAGAAGTTTGACTGCCCATTGAAAGGTCAATAAATTAGTTTGCACTTATATGTACAGAAAAGCTGAGAGTACTCTAGAGTTTTCTTTCACCAAAAAGAAAGAGTAACATAACATGAAAACCAGTGTAAATCTTACTAGCTGTTGAAATGTGTCTTACTCTTTAGTAACTGTTCATTCAAATATCATTGGTGGAAAGAAACAAGGAACTTAATTTTTTATGAAATACAAAGAGAAAAATAATAGGTGATTATGTAATAATCTAATATGTCCATGAAATCAAAAGAAAAACAAGAAATTTCACAGTGATGAGATGAAAGTAGCCACTAAATGTTGTTTTCAAGTGTTTGTTTTTGTTGCATGCTTATTTTTTCAACTTCTCAGTATGGAAAAGTGGATCAACTGACTTTGTTTATATGAGACGCTGGTAAGCATTTAGGCTGATTTGTAAATTAGAATGCGCTAGATGTAAATGTTATTGGCAATTAAGGTTGCTTATTTGCCTTCCGTGTTTTTTTTTTTTTCCGTCACAAGCATTATCTTATAGATAACATTATTTTGTGGAGCTCACTGAAAATGAGAAGTGAGGAAACAATTTTACCAGCTAGTGTGATTAGTGGAGACACATAATTGCCTGCCTATTTACTTTGAAGCTGTCATTTAATGAAGTGGTTCTAACTAAAACTCTAATGGAAAGAAATTCTTAATTTCTTTTTAATATTTCCCTATGTCTACGAATGTAATTTAAAATAAATTTGAATACTGATTGCTAAATTATATTCTTTCCCATCAGCAGAACATCAAATTGTTTCTCTTTATAGACATCAAAACAAATCACTTAAGACGTTACATAAAATAAACAGCCAATCATTAGAAGATAATCAAAAGTCCAAACAAATTGCCAATTTTCATGCAGTTATTCCACATAAATGTATATTTTATGCTATATTAATATGCTTATTTCTTCAAGAGCTTTTGATTTTCTTATATTTCCACATTATTACTTATGAAACATTTAAATAAAATCTTTATCAAATAATCAAATGGAAAGTTAAGTCTGTAGAAACTGTACTGCCGACGGATTTAAATGTCTCTGTTCACATATTCGTTCATCATGGTACAACATCAATATAATAAGGCCTACTGCCTATGGCCCCTTCCAGTAGACATTTGAAAGTTGACAAGATTGTAGATCTGGAGGGGTTCATAGTTTTCAGGTGATAAGGATGGTGATGATGACAAGGGTGTATGCAACTATTAAGGTGTATCAACAAAGGAAGAATTTGTGATGATCAACTAGATCTCTATCACTGGTGCAGTGAAAATTAGGTAACTATACACAGGCATTAAGATGGCATAGCAACTACACATGCGCAGGCATACACATATCCACACACCTGCACACACAACACAGGCACACGCACTGTACAAAGCCTAATTTGTTGGCTTTGATATACTGTATTGTAATTATAGGAGATGCACTAAGGCAAATTGGAAGAACAGAAGACTCTTTAAGCTTCTGTAAATTCACAAAATCTACAATTATTTTAAAATATTATCTCAAAAGTTCATGTGATGAGAAAGTTTATTTTAGATTTAAAAACAGATTGTAGAGATTTAACTTTTTAATTTCCTAGCAGAGACTTTAGGCAAATCGAGAAAACTAAATTGCCTACATTTCCACAACATAGACAGTAATGCTTCCTTTATATATATAATGTCAAAATGCACCTACCTGGTGGTGTAGCTTGAATATGAAATGCCCCCCTCTTGGTCTTGTATATTTGAGCATTTGGTCCTTGTTTGATGGTATTGTTTGAAAAGGTTATCGAATCTTTTAAAGATAGAACCTTGCTGAAGGAAGAATCTCACTTGGTTGGGGCTTATAACCTGGTCCTGTTTACTGTGTGCCCTCTGCTTCTAAACTCCTTATTCAATGTGTATACAATACATGCTTCTGTTACCGTTCCTCTCCCCAGTCCTAATGATGGACTGTATTCCTTCTGAAACTGTAAGCCAGAGTAAGCCCTTAAGTTGTTCTTCTCAGGGTACTTTATCACAGCAATAAAAACAATGCTATAGGAAACAATCCAAGAATGCTGTCTATTACAACCACAATTTTCCTCAACTTGGTGCTTGCTTACTACAGGTAGCTCAGGCAGAGGATCCATGGTGACGTCTACAAAGGGCTTACAACGAGAAAAAAAACTTCTAGAGATAAAGGGAGTGCTAGCCCTAAAATGGTGAGACTAGGAACACTAGGAATGAAAAACAAAGAGCTTTCAGCTGGGCAGTGTAGTGCAATGCCTGTTCTGTGCACTACACACAATAGTACGGTTCCCCAGTCAGGAAAGGCCCTGGAGATTGAAACACACACAGACACACTGAGACATGGGTAATGGCAAGAATACCCTCTTTACTGTGTTCCAGGACAGCTTATATAGAATCTTCTTGACTAATGGCCATGCCCTAACTCTAAGCTGCAAGCCCACCAGAAACCACTCCCAGGACATCAGAAACTCCTGAGGGTCTTGTGCTCAGAGCAACTGCAAAACAAGTTGTTTGCTCAGAACAGCTGCAAGCATAGGAAAACAAATTGCTTCCTCCAGCAGGCAGAGGGTCACAGGAAATTCAGGGTCTGGGAGTCCACAGTCCCAAAAAGAGTAGGAGATAGTCAAAAAGACTTGATAGGAGAGAGACAGTAACCTCATGAAGAAAGACTAGTATTGACTGGTCAGTTAGTCAGGTTCATGTAGATTTCCTCTGGATAGAAAATTCTAGGCAGTATTGATTTTGTATATTGTCCTGCTTATGAAGCAGCTAACTATAACAGACCAAGTTGTAAATAAAGATAACTTCTTTCTTCCCCTATTTCAGAAAAGAGACCTGCAATCATTCTGTGGACAAAGAGCTAAGAACAAATGCAGTCACTTCTTATTAATTGTGACAACATAGAGAACTTAGCGTAATTAACAGCTTTTGAGATACCTGCAAGGTACAGAGGTACCTGGTAACTAATAATTATCACAAACTGTCAAGAGTTGGAGACAAACAAAGTCTATCTAACAAAGAGTTAGCAATAGACAGAGGAATGGTTTCATTCCCTTTGTTTGGGCAGATGATATGTGACAAACCATGATCTTCTCTCTAGTTGGTTCAGAAAAGCATATACCAAATATAGTATCTTCTAATTGGCAAAAATAAAATTACAATAGTCTTCCTTATTACTCTCTAAATAGCCATGACCTTGGCCAGCTACGTGTCATCCCTTTCCCCAACTCTAAGAGCTTTATATTCCTTCTGTTTTAAATCTTTATGTCTTGGATATTTTCTTCACTTTTTTCTTAACTTGTTACCTTTCTATAAATCATGGTAATAAAGTTTGTCTTTGTTTGTAAGTATCGCCATATTTAATATTCATTAGTATGAGACAAACATCTCTGCAGCCACTGCCCTACATCCATCTTTGATGAACATGTGTGTCTGATACCGTACATCCTTGGGTCATGCACAAGTCAGCCATGTCTCCCTCAGTTCTCAGACCAATGGGTTTTCTGATTTATAGAATCACTGAGTGAGTATTTGGCTTCAATTTTTTCAGATATTTAGTGTTTAGGAACATGGAACCAACCTTATTTAATATAGCCATATTTTTTCTTTCTTTACATGTGTGTTCTACAAGTACTGTAAAAGGTATAGTCTTCACTTAAAGCTCTACCATGCTAAACTTACTCACACATACACTGATCCTTAGATATACCCTGATTCCTTGTGTGTAAGATACAAGACCTACAAGTAATCTCAATAAATTAATGCAGCATAAAACAGCCTGTTTTCATTTTTAGCATCTCTAGTGTCCAAAAGTTCTTTATTTATTGAGCAGCAATCTGATTACTTAAGAATATCTATCAGTTCCCTTGATACTATGTTATCTCCAGGTATTAGACTAAAAAGGCAAATATGCCTTTTATCCTGTTTCTTACTTGTTTCTAAAGATGACTGCATTAACTTTGTCATCTAGATAGGTTGAGAAATAGAATTTTGACATGACTTTAAAAGGCCATTTATCTGAAGGAAATAACTATAGCACATTAATAGGGACAAAATACAGAAGAGGTGGAGAAAACCATGAAATGTGAAAATTTCACATTATAAATGTGAAATTGAAGATACTTAAATAGTTCTTGGAAGAGAATGTTATAACCAGGGAAGAACTGGCCAAGCAGCTACTCTTATGTGTGTTTGACTGAAATCTGATTTCAGAACAAAAGAGTCAGACTACCACCTAAAGGAAGAAAATAATAATACTTTCTTTTTTGCCACCAGGAGATTCAATGTGTTCCGTGTCAAAGACCATCTGCTTACAAGCTACCGGAATACCCAGGGACAGTCTCTCATTAAGCACAATGGACAAATGTCTTATGCATAGGTGGTATCACTGGCCATCGCTGACTACTGCAGAAGACCCAGGAGGCATCTGATGATGGATAATTGTTCCCCATAGAACATCCCCATTGTCTCAGTGTGTGGGTGCACCCCTCGCGGTCCTGAGTTCCTTGCTCGTACTCTGTCTCCTGGTACTCCTGATTTGGACCTTGAGATTTCAGTCCGGTGCTCCAATGTGGGTCTCTGTCTCTGTCTCCTTTCATCGCCTGATGAAGGTTAATATTCAGGAGGATGCCTATATGTTTTTCTTTAGCTAATAGGTTGAGAAGGAAAAGGCTCTTGGCTGGGATTACCTCAAGTTCATCTTTATTCTTTCAGGTTATTAGTTGTTTTTTAATGAATGTCAACAAATTACAGTTGCAAAGTTTTATGATACATGGGTGGATATGACCAAAATACATCGCATATATGTTAAACTGTCAAAGAATAAAAAATGGTACCCTAAAACAAATAATAAATACATAAAACTAGAAGATTTCTCTATCCATCAGGTTTTAATTTAGCTATCTATGCTCTTCTAATATTTTTAATAAATGAATAACTTACACACTTAGCTTGTCAATATGGCAGCTGAAAATGACTCCGAGTCAGTTATAATCTTTGGGGTGGATTAAATGAAACTGCATAACCTTATATGAACATTGGATACCTCTATTAATACATTTTAATATCATATTTGCTTCACCATCAACTATTATATAATGAGAAATTACTATTTCAACTTGTTTGCTATTGCTATCATGCAATATCTCATAATCAACTTTAGAATAACTTAATTTTACAATTAGTATTTGAACCTGGATGCTGTAATTACTTTCCTGGCATATATCATTAGCCATGTTAGATTAGTTTCCTTGATGTCAGTGTTGACTGCAGTTAGTTTATGTATCTAATAAGTACATAGGATAATATGCAATGATAAATTTTATGTTAAGCACAAATTAAGAATAATTATTTGTAGTAAATTATATGTTAAATGATAAATCACTTATGTATAAGCTGGAGAAATTGTTGTTGGTAAAGTGCTTGCTACACAAGTATGAAGTCCTCAAAAATCCATATAAAAAAATGAGACACTTGATTATAATTCCAGTATTGAAAGGCAGAAACAGCAGATTCGTGAAGTTCATGGGAAAGCTAGTTTAGCCTGTTTGTTAAGCTGCTGGCCAATGAAGTACACTGCATCAAAGAAAACGTATGAAAGTAAGGTGGATGACTCTGAAGACCAATGCCCGAGGTTGTAGTCTCACATACCTGTGACCACACGAGTTCACACATTCAAGTGGACTTGTACCTACAAGCACATACAACATAAAGTTAAAAATAAGGGTTTGGAGAGATGGCTCATCAGTTAAAAGCACATACTGGTCCAGCAGAGGACAGAAATTCAGTTCTCATCCTGCACATGGTGGCTCAAAACAATTGCAACTACAGTTCCAGGGAATGTGTGTGGTTTTCTTCCTAACACAGACACCAGGCATGCACAGAGTGAACATGCATATATGCAGGCAATACCTGCATATACATAAATGAAATAAATAAATGCAATTTTAAATTTATTAAAAATAAAAAATAAATTATTAATATTTGATGTGAGAGTCCCCTCTCTATGCTGTGAGTATGTTTGATTACCATTGGTTAATAAAGAAGCTTCTTTGGGCCTATAGCAGGGCACAATATAGCCAGGCAGGAGATTTTAACATAGATAGAGAGAGAGAGTAGATGGAGTCAGAGAGATGGCATGTAGCCGCTGAAGGAGACAGACACCCGGGAACTTGTGTTTATTAGCCAATAAGAGGTGAGAACTAATGAACCGGGCAGTATTTCAATGAATACAGTGTTTGTGTAATTATTTCCAGTGTAAGCTAGCCGGGCGGCTGGGACAGAACAAAGGGGCCCTGCATCCTCCTACAACATACAACATAATTCAAGACATTCCCCAACTCAAGATCCATAAGTTAATCATATCTACAAATACCCTTTGCTGTATTATATAATAGAATCAAAAAACTTATGAAGACAGGATCCAAGAATTTGATGTGCCATCAGTTAGCCTATCCCAATAAGTTTTACTCAGACACCTCAGTGTATTTTTCTGAAGGTGCTAAGAGGAATTGCCTTATTCTGATACATTTTGGGGGTTCCAGATTCCTAGCCTCTGTGTTGTCTTATCCAGGAATGGCAGCTTAACTGCTCAGTCTTCACAGGTATTCAGCTTGGTATGTGACCTTCTCTGACTAAACACTCTGTGCATCCCTTGTTGCCTAACATCGACTCATTCTTTATTTAAACTATTTTTAATTTCTGAAGCCATGCTTCACTTTACTGATGCAGATGATGAAGGTGAATTATTTGGAGTTCTTTAAATTTAATTTTCAGCATTTTGATAGATATTTTGCTACTTGAACACCAAGTCTTCTTTGTTTCATTGGTCATTATACATATTTGCTATAAATATTATAATTTTTTCCTTTTTAATAATACATTTAATCAATGGACAATGTTACACATGTATATAATGCATTCCAATTACTTTTCCTCATCTTCATTTACCCATTTCTCACTCCTCCCAGGCCTCCTTTTCCCTATGAATTTCTTCCATATATTAGTAACTTTTTCTTTTGTGCCTCCACTGCAATAAAATTGTGCTTTAGATGTGATCATGTGCTTGGAGCTACACATTGGAGTATGTTAGGGACACAAGTGGATATTATATTCTTCTTTGTAAGTTCAAATTGAGAGTTGGAAAGTTCTATCCCTACAAGGTGGAGACAGTGAAAGACTTTGGAGCTCTCAGTCCTAAGTGGGATGTATCCATCAAAGTACTTAAGGATCAGAAACCTATATGGAAATGGAAGTGAAAGGACTAAAGGAGTCTGAAGTGATAGCGTTTCCAATCAAAGTGTCTTCTGGAAGCAACAGGACTATGCATGTGACTGTGATTGCATGCACAGGTTCAAGCCAAATGAGATCCCAACAGGGAGAGGTAGGGGTGAACACAGGCGCCCACATTTAGCCAAGAAGCTTTCTGCAATTAATACTTGCTGACAAAGGAGCAATCATTTTTCTTCAATGGATTCTAACTGGGTATATTAACCACCTGTCAGGGTAGACCCCATGCTCAGAAGTAGATAGCCAACATAAAACAAACTCAATGTCATTTTTCTAGGCATTTTGTCTCTTTTTACTTTGTTTGGGAGTGTGTGTGTGTGTGTTTTATTGTTCTTTTGCTTGTTTATTTTGCTTTGCATTTGATGAGTTCTCTCTGTATGTGTTTCTTGCTTTTTGTGTTGTTGTCTTGTTTTAATTTTTATCTGTAGTTTTTGTTGAAAATATTTTTCCAAAAAAGTTTAATAAGTATATTCTGAGTATGAAGTTTCATGCATGAGAGGCCATTTCATAGTTTAATCATTGTCCTTAGTGCTGATGAAGGTATTACTGAAAACCACTCTACCCTGCTCTAAATTTAAAAGACAATATTCAAAATCACATGTATGTGTGATATTGTAGTGTTTAAGGTATAAACACATAGACATATTTTTGCTTCTAATAATCATCATCTTATACAATATAGGCCATGCCAATTTACTTTAAGTTGAAGGGAGTGTGGGATGTATTCTTTCCTGTTTCCTTTGCTTTTGTGAGGGATTTCTTTGCAGAGAATGAAAATAATGAGTTGCTATGTGGTAAATCTTCTCAAGGATGATTTAACTACCCAATTTCCAGGCACTCTCATGTAGCCCTCAGATACATCTTAATTTGAAGCAATGACAAAGCTATCTCAGCACCGGCTATTACAAGGTGGTGCTAATAAAACATAGCTAACCGTAGGGAGCACATAGGGATGTTTTATGACCAGTAGGTGACTGATTGCCTGAATCATAAGTAGAAGAACCTGGTTTCATTGTAATGGAATAACCTGCTGCAGGAAGTACTTTTCTAATATCAGTACTTCTAAATAAAATATAAAATTTTCCAATTGCACCTCCCACTACATTCAGGATAGAAACTTTGGAATTTCATTTCAAAATATCTTTACTATTTCCAAATCAAATCTGTGTCTACTACCTTATTTATCTTCTATTTTTAATTTCAATAGATGTAGCAAAACATGGTTTAACTTCACAATATCTTCTGAAATACTTATCTGTACATATATGCATGCATGCATACTACTATGTGAATGTGTATAAATATACTCATTAATGTAAATACCTAATATTTGTAGTCTGAGGATGCTCATTCATTTCCCGGCTGCCCAAACCTGAAATAATCACACAGAAACTAAATTAATTATAACACTGCTTGGTCAATCAGTTAGGCATATTGCTAGCTAGGTGTTATATCCTAAAGTAACCCATTTCCATTATTTTATATTTTACCACAAGGCTTGTGATTTACCGGGTGATTTACTTGTGTTTATTACTTTATTTATTGTTGTGATGAAGGAACGACCAAGAAGCAACTTAAGGGAAGAAAGCTCTATGTTGGTTTACAGATTAAGGGAATATGGGGAGAAGACGTGGTGGTAGAAGGATAGAGAGGCTGGTGACACCATGTCCACGGCCAAGAAACAGACAACCAACATGAAGTATGGCTAACTATGAAAACACTAGGCTTCAGCTTCTGAGCTACATCTTCCAACAAGGCTCCAAACCCTAGAGGTTTCACAACCTTTCACACCCGTGCTCCTGTGTAGAGACCAGAGGCCAAGCACAGCAGCCCATGGCTGATGTCACATTCAAGCCACAGCAGCTGCTTACTTTCTTACAATTATTGGAGTCAGCTATTTACCCTATAAAAATTCTTCAAGAAAGGAAATCAAATTAACCACAAAAGCTAAAATGACCAGTGTGCCCACAGGTCACAGAAGAGGTCTGCGGCACTCAGCAAAAGCAGAAGTCCCAGAGAAACTCCTTCAAAGGAAGTATGTGAATTTTCATGAAACATTCAAGTTAGGGTGAATTTATCACACACACACACACACACACACACACAAAGATAAAGGAGAATCTTTCCAAAGCAATTCAAAAGAATAGCCATGTAGGCAAAGAATCACTCATCTATAAATTATTAGTCCAAATCCCTCAGAAAAAAGAAAAAGAAAAAGAAATAGTCACTTTCAGGTATCACTTTTGGCATATTTCCCTTGAGAGAAAGGATCATGATAGTGGGTTCCTCATGATAGACAATAACTTTGATAATTTGGGAGGAAAGAAGAAAGGTTAGTTGAAATTTTTTTTAGCTAGAATTTAGTGTGAGCACTTTGAAAAGTACCTAACCCCTCTGTTCCAACCTGGATACTTGGAAATGATGTTTTCAGGCAATAATCCTGGGAACAGTAGCCCCATATCCTAAGAAGACAATATAGTGACATGGTGTGATGCAGATATTGAGGGTCCACTAGTAAGGACTCACTGCCAGCCCTGTGGAATCAGGGGGCCAAGAGAATGTGATGTTGTTATGTACAGAAGACACAGAGAATGCCCAGTGTTCCATACTGCTGCTATGAGCCAGGGTCCTCTTTCTGATTTACATCTCCCAACTGAACCAGGCAGTCAACTCTTAGCACATCTGCTCAAACAAGACAGTAAGGTTTCTGTCTTACCTTTTAAAGAAATTTCAACTCTTCTCTATTTTAATATTATTAATACAAGTCACTGGTCATGCAGGAACTCAAAGGGAGCGCACACAGATTATAGTACTCTTAATAGGTTTGTTAATCTGTTAAGTATATTCTATGTTTATATTTATGAATACTAATGTATCATTGCATGAATGTTTACTGATATAAACTTGAAGGCAAATTCTTTCCATTTTGCTTTGGTTTTAGATAGTATAAAAATATTTTAATTCAGTTTGATTTAACCAGATCCTTTTATGGCCAGACAAAGCAAATTTTGTTTCACTTCTTAAAGAAGAAAGGTCCCTTGTTTAGTTTCTTTGTTGTAGTTAAGTGACTATTAAGCCTCATAGAGCATGACAAAACTTCAAATTATTTGAAATGCACTTCATAGACATTACTCATTTTAAAGTAAATTGTTTCTTTTTCCACTATGACTTGACAGTATATGTATAGTATTTCATTTGGTGATATTTGGAAAGGACACCTCAGCATGCAGGGTTTTATACAATCAGCCTCTCATTTTGAGACATTCAGAAACCAAGATTCATTTGTGTATACCAAGGTCAGAGTTCATGGCACTAGTTACAGCACTGAGTAGCTTCCTTAAGTAACTTTTAGATCAAATATTAATTCATGGCTCATGTTGTACTTCTAAAAACCAGGTCTCTCAACACCAACTGCAGTGTCTGTGTGATCTGGTCACTGCTGGATGGCAGTCCTATCTCTTCTCAAAACCAGGTTTCTCAGCACTGATGGTAGGGTCTGCATGAGCTGGTTGCTGCTGGATTACAGGCCTATCTCTTGATCAGTTTGTTCTGGCGTGGTGGTTTCCCAGCGTCTTAAGGACCCCAGGTTCCATTCTATCCTCACTCCTTTTCTTCATCCTGAACCTCTCATTCTTTGCCTGTTTCCAAGCCAAAATTAACTTCAACTGAAATTCTTCTCCTTCTTTCTTTTTCTTCATATTTCATGTTTTCCCAAATTTGCTGGGTAAAATTTATGACAATGTTCCTACCATGATTTTGTAAATGTAGGTCACATGTTCATATCTATTACACATTTCCATAACACCAGGGATTAGATGTTTCATTTCCTACATCCAATATTTTCATACCATATCACGAAAAGAGCTTGGTTCTCTGGATGGACCTGTTTGTGTGTATTAGGCTGATTTTGCTGCAGAAACAATAAATGAGAAAGGGTCTCCAAATCTAGGAATTCTCACTGAATTTGGTTCCGTTGCCCAACATGCTTTCTCCTTCACTTTGCTGGGTCAGCTCTCTTCAGACTTTCATTCAATGGTGCAGGATAAAATCTGGGCAGGAGTTAAACCAGTATTTTCTTCTCCTGGCAACTACAAACAGGCAAGTTCAGCATAGTACACCATTGTGTTAGTGAAGGGTGATTGCTGAAGTTCCTTGTGTGCTAGACAGTCTAGACCCAATCTCCCCCACACTCTTTCGGTGCATTTCTTATCTAAGTCCGTGTCCATGCCTAAATGTGGCCATATGTGCATGCATGCTGGTGGAGGCTATAGGTCAACATCAGGCGATCACCTTGCTTTCTGAGATGATGTCTCTCCTTAAACCTGGAGTTCATTGATTTAATTGGATTAGCTGCCCAGTAGTTCCTGAGTTCCAGTAATAAATATGTATACTCACTCCCTCCTCCTGGGAACTGGGTTGCTTGAGGCCTGTCCCACTGTGAATATTTTCACACAGATGTTTCAGACGAATTCAGAGCCTTATGATGGGTTAGCAAGCACTTCACAAACTGAGCAATCATCAAAACACCCTTGTTGAAGATTCTAATTAAATTTTCAGACTCTCTCAGATACTCATGTATTACACGTCTAGTCATAGCAAATCATGCATCCCATATCATGAGCAAAGAGCGGTGAATTATGTTTCCTGGGAGAAACTCCAAATGCAGATAACACTTCCTAAGAAGGCAGACAGCAAAATCCCTTTCTCCTCACCATAGGCATTTTAAAATATCAGTCTCCATACGTGGCAGATAGTAAATACTATCTAGACGTTTTGTGAATATACAACTTCACAAACTGTCTCCCCCTATCCTTTCAACAATATATACAGTGTTTAAGAATGTTAATAACACTAATATACTGACTTTTTAATATTAACAATCTGATCTATACAAAATACCACCTAAAGTTATTTTTATTGTGTGCAAGTAGGAAGGGTTCCTCCTATATTAAAATTTGTTTTACAACCAACACTGTGATGAAGATCATCATAGGTCATTTTGAGTTCACATAGACTTTGAAAGATCTTGGATATGGCTAGAAGTTTGAGAGGATTTAAATTTTTTTTTAAATTATATTTGACCAAATTATTTTCCAGGAGCTTTGATCTACTTTTCAATCACTTACTCAAAGAATTTGCACCAACCATCAACTATCCCAGGCCTAAATATTAGCATTAAGGATATTTTGGGACTAATATAAAGATGCATGTATCAGTCATTCTAATGAAGGAAAGGATAAGTAGTTGACAGTAGGGGAAGGCACTATGAAAGAGTACTACTTAAAAGATGTTTGAAAAAAAGAGACTAGGTAGTCTGCTCCGCTGAGAATATGGAGGACTTGGTGGTATCAGAGTAGAGAGGATGGGACGGATGGGGAAGCTACAGCCCAGGTTGCTGCAAACCCCAGGCTGCGTTAAAACTCTTAACTCTAGTGTTTGGTTCCATTCAAGAGGGAGACAAGAGAAGTCTGCGTCTGCTCCTATGAGATGGGAACCGAGAACTGACCAAAAGAATCTTGGGTCTGAGATCCCCATGTAGGTTCCCAGTATTCCTCACCCAGCTATAAGACTAATTGGGGGCAGAAACTGACTGATTATCCTTCTCAGAGAAACATGGCTTTCAAGGGAGTCTGAGAGATGCTAAATCCACTCGGTTTGGGAACTAAGCTAGAGATGACCATCGGAAAGACATCAGCTTTCTCCTAGGTACATAACCATCCTTGTGTATTGGGAAATGAACACTTTACTACCTGGGGAACCATTCCAGATCTGGGTGCTGAGCCACAAGAAAGCATGGTTTGGAAGGGGAGGAATACTAGGGAAGCACTTGATCTTAGGGTGCATTGCTTGTGCCTGAAGTAGAGGCAGAACTGTAGAAACGAGGATGTAAGGAGGACAGCAGAGTCCTGAAAAGCTGCCCTTCAGTTCCCGTTCTTGTCCCAGTTGTACCTGTGCGTTCCAGGAGCCATCACACACTAACACATTCTAACAGCCAGCCAAGGTAACTTAGATCCAAGGAGACTCTTCACTAATGCAACATTAGTAATGAAACACAGACTATTATTTTTCCTTTAGATTCTACTCCTAGTAAAAGACCTAAAAAGGTTAAGTATAGAATTGGTCTTTTCATCACCCAGGAGATAATACTCCTGCAACAGTTTTTCTTTTGGCATTTTTAAATATAGGTGTATATATATATTTGATTTTAAGATTCAAAGATTTAAGGTGAACACAGAGAAAAAGCTATTTATAGCAAAACTTTGCACTTTTAAGGGTGGATTTCCAAACTAACAGGTAATTTCTACCTTATAATACTTAGAGAATTTCACATCCTTAGCCATCAGAGAAATGCAAATCAAAACAACTCTGCAATTCCATCTTACACCTGTAAAAAAGGCCAAGATTAAAAACACTGATGACAACTTACATTGGAGAGGTTGTGGGATAAAGAGAACACACCTGTGTTGCTGGTGGGAGTGCAAACTGGTATAGTTCCTTTAGATATCAGTATGGTGATTTCTCAAAAAATTAGGAAACAACATTCCTCAAGACCCAGCAATATCACTTTTGGGTATATACCCAAAGGATGTTCAATTGTACCACAAGGACATGTGTTTAACTATGTTTATACTTCAAATGAGTTAAATTAAAATGTAAGAGTTAGCCAATAAGAAGTTTGAGTTAATGGATAAAACAGTGTTTTAATTAATACAGTTTCTGTGTGAATATTTTGGGCCTAAGCTAGCTGGGAAGCCAGGAAGAACAAGCATCCTCCTCCAACAGACTGACACCCAAGTGGCCAACTAAATCCACGAAAAACCTGAGAGGGCTTGAAAAGGAATTCTAAACACAAAAATACAGAGTTTAACACAATTTCTTGCTGTTTGCTGGCAGTGTGATGCAGCTCCTTTAAGAGAGATTTTCCTGACACAGCAGCAGAAAAAAAAAGCCACAACATTTTGAAATGCAGGTTTTCTGGGACATGCTGCAAGAGTGATTCTGGCTCTTTTGGGAGACAAAGTATTTGGATGGGGTTTGTGAGCAGTGTGCTGCAACTTGCTTGATGGCAACATGAACCAGCTTTGTGTCTGGAACTGGGGTGTGCACGGTTCATAGTCTCAAGTAGTTCCACCATGCTGGACTATGCAGATTGAACATGCAGTATTGTATATGCCATAGTAATGGTGCACCTTAAGTTTTAAGAAGCACTTATCATTTTATAAAGTGCTCCTAGACAGTAAAGAATTACTGATATGCAATAAAGACAAATCCAGATGAGTCATAGTGTTGTAAAAATGTACATAGGCTTGGAAGAGAGAAGAAAAAAAGTATAGAGAATCATAAAGTTAATGCATAAAAAAGGGTAAAGTCTTTAAAGAGAAAAAGTACAGATTGTCATAGATTAAAAGGAATAAAGAAAATTAAGCCATGTGAAAATGAAATATTCACAGAGAGTCTAGATTATATATATTATTATGTTATCTTTTAATTTTTTGACTGTGAATGAGCTAAGTACAAAGAGACATTTCATCGTACAGCCTGCTAAGCTAAATGAGCATGTATATTAAAAAGGTATCATGACTTCCAAATTTGGGTCTAAGGTTATATTGTTTTGGAAAACAGGTTTTTCTCTTCTTTCCATAGAGGATGAGAACATGTGGACTGCTTCTAGACAAATATGGTTTTATAGACCACACCCCCTTGAAATGTTGTGAACACCCTCAAAAATTACTTTGTCCAATTGCTGACTAAGATAAATCTTGCACACCAGATAGACCATGAAAGACCTGATTAACAGTACTCCCAAACAGCAGAAAGTAGTATGGACAGAACCACGCCCATATTCCCAAATATTGTTTATAATTGTTTGTTTACATTTAAAAGGGAATATGCTATAGAGATTTGTGTTGGTATGAATCTTAGTTTATTGATACAAATTTAAGGACAATTTCGTTATATGTATATTTCTGCTCTTGATTAATGTATTGTGATTATGTAGTTCATTTAAAAAATGGAATGTATAATTAAGAAATATAGGTTAATAGGAACTCATCTATAATAGTCAAGTTTATAGTCATGTTAGTTAGGTTTTCTGAATAGATAGAGATATATTTCAGTTAGATTGGTTTTCTTCAAATCTTTCAGAGACCTTCAGAGTATGGCATTTAAAATGTTTTAATTACGTAGGGCTTTTCATGACAATGAAACCTGTCTGCTCCTGGCAGAGGAAGATGGACAACCAACAGGTTCCTTAGCCATTTGGGCAAAAAATATGCTCTTTCCTGGATTTTTTAACTGAACATGCAGGACCCACAGAGAGATGACTGCTAAACTTGCCTAAAGGTGAGATGATTCTTCAGGGTTGCTGCTTCGTGAATGAGTCTGCTAGACATTCTGAAGGACACAGAAAAATGTAAAGGACAAACTTCCAGTATAGGTAGAACTGTCTTTGAAATTTCCTGCTTCGTGAAAAAGTCTGCTGGATACTATGGGCCTGTAGACTAAAGATGGGTGTCCCAATGCTACAGAAGAACTTTAGGTGACTGTCCAGCTAGCAAGATGTCTCTGTCACTTCTAGAGTTTTGGAAGTTGCTTACAATGTACTTCCTGCTTACTTAGGTAATATTATATCCTTCTGGAGTCTTTGATGAATTTGAAGAATTTAAAGTTATAGTTATAGTTTTCCTTAGTTATGATAAAAGATAAAGTAGATATAAATATTGTAAATGTAATTCTTGCTTGATACCTGTTTTGTTATAAGTAATCTTACTATGTTAAAGTCAAAGCCTTCTTTTCTTTTATTTAAACAGAAAAAAAGGAGGTAATGTAGGAGTCCCCTGTGCATGCTGTGATTACCATTAATGAATAAAGAAACTTCTTTGAACCTATAGCAATGCAGAACTGTGGTAGGCAGGGTAAGCTGGGCTGAATGCTGGGAGGAAGGAGGCAGAGTCAGGGAGAAGTCATGGAGTCACCAGCAGAGCCAGACATGCTAAAATTTTGCTGGTAGGCCATAATCTTGTAGTGATGCACAAATTACCTGAAATTGATTAAATTAAGATGTAAGAGTTAGCCAATAAGATGTTAGAGCTAATGGTCCAAGAAGCATTTTAATTAATACAGTTTCTGTGTGATTTTTTAGGGTCTATGCTCGCCTTACAGCCAGGAAAAACAAGCACCCTCCTTTGACAGTTTGTCATTGCCAGAACCTGGAAACAACCTAAATGTCCCTCAACCAAAGAATGGATAAGGAAAATTTGGTATATTTACAGAGCAGAGAAAAATAATCACATCTTGAAATTTGCAGGCAAATGGATGGAGCTAGAAAACATATATTGAGTGAGGTAACCCAGACCCAGAAAGACAGATATTATATGTATTCACTCATAAGTGGGTTTTAGATATAAAGCAAAGCAAACCAGCCACTACAAATCACAATCCCAGAGAACCTAGACAGCAATGAGGACCCTAAGAGAGACATACATGGATCTAATCTACATGGGAAGTACAAAAAGACAAGATCTCCTAAGTAAATTGGGAGCTTGGGGACCATGGCAGAGGTTTGAAAGGGAGGGGAGAGGAAGGAAGGGGAGCAGAGAAAACTGTGTAGCTCAATAAAATCAAGGAAAAAAATCAATTTAAAATCCCAAGACATTAAATTATAAATTATACAAATAGATAGAAAAACACTATCAGGTAATTAATACAGAACAACTTTCACAAAGCAAAATCAAAGGCTGTTTATTTTAAGGAATACTTTAAATATCATAATTTTAAAAATATTTAAATATTTTTTCCTTATATAGAATAATACTTGACAAAAGAATATCCATATTTATTTCCCTTCCCAAGTTTTAACTTCTTACCATATTTAAAACAGAGAATATAAAGCCAAATTTTATTTCAAAAGCTAATTTCTTGAGTGGCTTGTGCTTTAAGTTGACTTTTTACAGTGTGTTGTTTTATCCCAGAAAGATGAATATATTTAATATATTTTAAATTATACCATATTTTATGAGATCTCAAGGGATCCATTCTTATATGAACTAAACATTATTACATAATTATTGTTTCAGATACCTCAAATGATAGCTAATTAAATATACATAATACATAATATATATTTATCAGTGAAAAAATTGCAGTGTCTCAATTCCTACTCCCCCCAAAAGTGTTGATATTTCTACAGAAGTTTCAAGGAGCAAAAACAACACTACACCTGAGAATATAAATTAGCATTAATATTTCATGTGAAAATAAAATATGTTTAGCTAGGAAGTGTCAAGATCTTCCAAATAGGACTCTTGAAACAGCATTCATCTCTTTTGTATGCACCTTTGATTTATGATGAAATTCTATTTCATTATTAACTTAGACTACTGTCATGATGACATATGTTTAAAAAGAAAGCAAAAATGTTGCAAAACTATCATTCATTTCCTCCTTAATGCTGCAGTTTTTTACAACAGAGTGTGCTAAATTGTAGTTCTGATATCTGCACCCTTAATTCTAAGGTGAATTACAGACATTAACCATTCGACCTTTTCTGTAAGTCAATAACTCTTATGTGCTCCTTTTTGTTTATTGCATAATAAAAATTTAACCAGTTTTTAATTGGGTCTTTTCTAATAGAAAATGCAAAGACATAAACATCTAATAAACAGATAGAGGGAAAACATAGAACTTTTACACCCTACATGGTAGGAGGAATTTACAGAGTGATAACAGATACTAGATTGGTGGATCTTTAATACCATGTCCTATCAGAGATTCTTCTCTACCAACATTTTTATGTTAATGTTTTATTTATTTTTAGGGATTCGTTTCATTAATAATACAGATAGGAATTAAGTGAACAAATTTTTTTGTGCTCAATTATTAACACAGTACAAATCCTCCTTCCTCTTTTCTTTTATGCTATTTTCCCATGCTTGGTTGCTTGTTCATCTTTGAAATACAAAGCCTCAAGAATTGTAACTGTGTCAGAGGCAGATAGACTGCCCTTCACAAATCATTTCACAAAACTTCCCAAGCTAGATGCGCCTTGCTTTCTTTCCTAACCAAGTGAGTTTGTTATCCAAAGATCATTGGGGGTGTGGTTACTTGGCACACATGATGGCATTGTAATATTTCTGTTAATTTTTTTCAAAGTAGTCTTTTAAAGAACCCTAAAGCAATGAATTTCTCTAAATTTAACCAGTGATGATTTATGTAATTATCCCTTGGAAACAAAGTCCTTAATAAACTTGTTGTTAGCAAGCCCTCATGATTACAATGCATGGACCTCTGAGCACCTGTCTGTCTAAAGCATTAGGATAATTTAAATTCTGATTTTGGCTTCATATTGATGCATTTCATTTTACGACATATATAAGCCATTGTCTAATGCAGAAGCTTTGTATCTTATTGAAGTGCACAGTTTAAAAATAATTTCCTATCATTTCCAGACAATTGCCCACAGACAACAAGCCATTCTGGGAAAACACTGCAAATGGTATTGCGATGGAAACATATGAACCATCTCCACCAGCAATAGCATTTGGAGCTTTCAGAAGTCCTTGCTTTTTATTTTTCATTATAGGTTAAGGGAGTCCCACTGCTCACCTTTTATAAGGTATAAATCCATTTTCCCTTTGTTACAATTCTTTCTCCCAGTTACTAGAAATCATAAGGAATCCCAGGACTCTTACTGAAAGAATTAACTACACTCACTTCAGTTACGCACACACAGCCCCTAAATAAACATACAAATCTAAACCTAGAGTATTACTTGAATCAATAAATTGTTGAAGCTGAAGAAATATTTTGTTGTCTGAAAGTTCAAAGACAAGGTATCTTTAAAAATGAAAAATATGTATAGTAAAATAGATTTTGTGTTTTTCAACAGTTCTATATCCTCTTACTCCTTTGGGAATTGTGACCCCTGGAGTTGCAATGGCAGCAGACTCTGCCCAACAGCAATAATGAATGGAGCACTACTGAGCACCTAACACCTTATGAAATGTAGCACGGACTCATCACTGAATAGAAATGTTCTTTCTTTAATACAGCATGGTTGTCTTCACATTCTCAAGCTAGTCTTGGATTGCTATACTGCCTCCTTTATTTATTTCTACCATCAAGGAACAAATCAAAATAAGGTTTTTTTAAAAATTAAAATATAAGTACATCATTTTCAATTTCTTTTTCCTCATTCTAACCCTTCGTATTGCTCCCACTTTCTCTCACATTGATATTATCTTTTTATTTGATTATTATTATTATATGTACTTGTATATAAACTCATAAATATATAAGTACAACCTTCTGAGTCTATTTACTGTTTTTTCTGTGTATTTGATTTCAGAGTTGACCCAACCACTTAATAGTGTATAATCACTGAGGAACTCATCCCTAGGAAAGGATAATATTCTCTTTCTTTCTCTCTCTCCTTCTCTCTTTCTGTCTCTCCATCTCTCTCTCCTTCTCTCTCTACTGTCCTTATCAACTACAAAAAAGTAAAGGATTGTACACAAGAGGAAAAAGGAAAGACATATACCATTAAATAAACTCTACTACTTATTACCAGTTTTAACATCTAATTTACTTCCTAATTAGAAAGTATTGAATTTAATAATCAGTAATAGCCCATCTGGAGAGAAGAAGCATGATAGGAAATATAGACTATTTTGTTACGAAAATATTATATATACTTCTTTAACCAGCAAGATCTCTCTGACCAGTGAGTCTTTTAGAAATGTAGGATTTCAGATCACATCCAAATGGACTGAATCACAACATGCTCTTGGACAAGGTCTCTGGGTGATTAGTACAAACAATATCAAATTAATGTCATCCCCTTGAGCTTCTTATATCTCAAGAAGTTGATAACTTATGAATAAAAAGTCACACTTCGGTTCATCATCTTTCATGTCTGCACATAAGACCAACCATGTCTATTAATAAGAAATGATGTGATGAAGAAATCCACAGGCTTCATTGTTTCTGTACTGTAAGGATATTTAACAAGATATGCACAAAATCAAACAAAGACAGTTCCATTGAAACTGTAATAATTTCATTTAAGTTATCCTATTGTTAAAACTCTGAAACTAACATTAATAATAAGTAAAAATTGAAGATACTTACAAGTGACACAATATACCATTAGGGCTCTCATGTGACTTTTAAAATGCAAATGAAAGCAATTTTAAAAACCTATATAAGCAGGAGACTGCAATGTCCCCCTTTTCACCCACATACACACGTATTTCATGAGCACAAAATTCAGCACAAATAACTATTCTATCCTTAGTGGATAAATAGAGATAGGAACATTGAGCAATTTTCTACTGTGTATTCAAGTATAAAAATCAAGATATTACTAAGAGGCATTATGATAATTAGCCATATACATGTTATTTTCTCAGTATGATGATTCTAATGGATTCCTTTTCCATGGTTTACTTCTTTGCTATTGCCAAAATGATGGCCCAAAGAAGAGCCATTTTAGGTAAATTTGATTAATAGCCCCCACTTCTTTACAAAGCCGCAAGTATAAGAGCTCAGATGGATATTCAACAATGAAAGTAAACAAAGCCTTGATATGGTTTATGTAAGAGCCTCTCAACTAAACTATTTCAGCAAAAGAGCCTGTGGAAGAAAACAGGACATAATGAAGGTCTCTTAGTGTATAATATCATATGAAATCAGTGTCTCCTAAGACGCTAATGCAGCAGCTATGCAAAAGGACCATGGGGAACCTAGGGAAACAAACTGTATGCACCAATTCTTGTGTAATAATTTGTTACAAGTAACTGACTTTTAATAAAGAAAAGACAATTAAACACAGGCATTTTGTCTCATCTTGCTGTTAATTAGTGCACCAAGTCATAGTTGAACTGCTTCTTCATGATTCTCCTTTCTTTTGTATAATTACATTCAGAGGGCAATGGGGAGGGTGTTATTCAAATTAAGAAAAAGATACATACAGGTTGTCTGTTCTGTGACTAGACAAGCATTATTATTAAAAGAAAAACATTTGTACAGATCTACATATGGTTAGCTATAAATTTCCTGGGAAGATAAAAATGATATCTAAAGCAGAATTAGTTGCCTTGACTTCAGAATTCACTTTTAAATGATATATAGAAATGTGGGAAGAGACTTAATATTTAAACCAGTCTCCTCAGTGATTTCTCTCTCTATTTTATGTACTCCACGGCATATTGTACATCTACCACCTCAATAAGAGTTTCAAATATTCTTTAGATTAGCAACTATTTTATCATTGTTTTAAAAATCGTGAAATAGAGCATTCTGGTACTGGTAAGCCAAATTCACTTGTTTGTAAAAGAGTGAATTTTTCTCACCTGTAAATACGCTTAGAAGTAGGAAGATGCTTACTTGGGTCTGTGAATTTCTGCTTCCTTTACCTTTGTAAATTTTTCTATGGTTTTCTCAGAAAATATTGTGTTTTGAAGTTATACTTTTACCCCTTTTCTGTGACAAGAAATGATTAAGGGGTTTTGTGATGCAATTAACCCGAGAGAAAGAGTGAAGCAAATTATCACAGAAAAGTAAATATTTCAGAAAAGTAAATAGAATGGAAGCAAAGAAGCCACCAGTAGAAGTAAATAGCAGTTTGTAGTGATCGCATATGAGAGTGTTTTCTGAATAAGGAAAGCAGGTTGATAGTTTTATGTATTTGGCAAGAAAATGAAGCAATAGGAAAGACTTTTCAGGAAAGGAAGCAGCAATAGGAAGCAGGAAGGCAGTTATGTAGACAGGAGTTAGAAATTAGTTACTTTTAAGACAAGATTTGGAGACTTTAACACGTACAAATCAAAGATTGAATTATGAAAGAGGAGATCTGCACATAAGAAAGAGGAATGGGCATAACTGAGGGAGAAAGGATAGGAATTGAGCAAGTAACTGGAGAGTAATGGTGCCAGAAACACATGGTTACATTTCTTCTGTAGATAAAATTTTCCATGTAGTCAGATGCACTTTGTTAGGAAGCACACATTTTTAGGCCTGATTCCAGCACTGGAAACAGTTACTTTCCATCCTTAAAAATTTCACACTCACCTTTCCTTAAAACATTTTTATCTTTTTGTCAAAATATACAGTAGGTCCCAGTAGGAGACTGGGACTATACCCACTCAATGCTCTTCGTGAACGGACTTTGTCAACTAGAGCCTTTTGGGGGTACTGGTATCCTTTGAAGCACTAGACTCCTTTAAATCAGTAGGGGTCCCTGAAATTCCCAGAAAGCTCTACTCCATCCACAGACTCAAGCAGTCTCTCACTCAGAGCCTATATAAAAAAGGGATAGCATCAGGTACAAGCATTTAAAATACAGCAGATAAAAGTGATGGGTTCTCAACAGCTGTGACATGGGACAAGCACCACCTTTTGTTTTTGCCACTAACAAGAGAAATCGAATATAACAGTTTACTCTTCCAATCATTGCCTTGGAAAGAATACAACTTCATAATTATCTTGCCATTTTCAACCTTTACCGGGGCTGTGATATCTTCGGGTAATTATAATACATTAAACCCAGGGTTGGAGGTCTTGTGCATACTAAGGTGTGTCTCCCATAACCCTAGACATGGAAAATATTGGGAGATGTGTTCAATTTTATTAGCTTATTTTGAATTTACATGTTTTCTTTTACTTTTCCCCTCTTTCTTTTTGCTAGAAAATCAAGTTTTGTCTTCTGTGAGAGAATTAGTCGGTGATAATTGCTGCATTTATGCTTCCAAGCCTGCGCAGTAAAGCACCAAAGAATGAGCGGTTTAATGACTTACCTTCTTGAAATTCTCAGGTACAGAAGTTCAAGATCAAGATGCGTTCAATCTGTGATTGAATGAGGACCCTCTAACAGCTGGCAGATGCCACCTCCCCACTTTGTCTTTGTGTTTTTTCAGTTCCTCTCTTCGTGCAAAAGGTTGAGCAGAGTTGGGCAAGTTGCTAAGGTCGGCTAATCAGGGCTTCTTCTTTAGAATCTCACTTAACTTTAACTGCTCCCCCAAAAAGTTTATGCCCTTATGTAGTCAAAGTGTGAGGTAAGAATTCAATATGTAAAAATGAGTGAGCATCAACTGCTAATTCAGAACTACTATCTTATGAGGCATCTTTTCTTACAATGCAATTATACTATGGAGAACTTTGAATGGTGTAGAAATGTGCTTTCAAAAGAATATACTTTTAGAAATGAGTTTCACTTATTAAAGATTCATCTGGTTAGTTTCTATCTAATTATGTCCAGAAGGATATTTGAGTCATCACCAAGTGATCTTGAAATGTGCTGTTAGTGAGTACAGCTCTATAAGCTCCTGAATCAATCATATCGCGTTTTGTTATCTGACAAAACATGTAGCATTCATTGCCTTCACACAACCAGTGTCATTACGATAGCTAAATGGTTAGAGAAATGGAAGATACATACTATGAGGGCTAGATACAGAGGGTGAGCAAGAAAGATCTAGAGAGCGAGTGGAAGAGGGAAGAGAGAGTAAAGGAGGAAAGAAAAGAGAGAGGGGGAAGGAAGGAAGAAAGGGAAGGAGGGATGGATGAGGGAGGGAAAAAGGGAAGGAGAAAAGAAAGAAAATAAAAGAGAAAGAGAATAAATGAGAAAAGAATTCCCTGTGTGGGGGTTAACTAATTACTTGGAGACACTGTAACAGCTCATTGGGCAATCCTGTAATCAGATGAGCCCAAGGGATGAATATGATCAAGTTTATAACAGTTCATTTTCTTTGAATGCAGCTGTATACAGTGCCCCAGGAGGTTCTTGAAGCATTGAAACTACAGTGACTGTTTTGATTAATAACACATTGAATCCTTAAAACCCACAAACAGTAAAACATATTGTTAGGCCTTGAAGGATATCCAGAGGTGCTATGGAACCCATTCTGGAGAGAAAGTGAAGCAGATGAGAACATTTTATGAATGGCCATCTTAATTCTGTTGCCTTGTTAAAGACATTCTTTTCAAAGTTTCTTTTTGTCCTGGCTTTTATTTGCGCCTATGTTCCTAAGGCTAGACTATGCTGAGATTGCTATAATTGTCATTTCTCCTCCAGTGGTTTTATAGTCAACAAGGGAACATTAGCACCCACTGATTCCTTGTGGAACATAATCTATTTAAAGATACTCGCTTCTTCGGAATCTTTTTTTATAGTGTTTCACTTCGTTATTTTGTTATTGAGAAATCTGCATAAAGGCAGAATGGGAGCTTTCAATGAGTTCACTTGTCTCTCTATTTATTCCTCCCTGGAAGTCGTGAGCCTTGTTGATAGCAGCCCAGATGGGTGGTAGGGAAGCAATTATTATTAAAACCGTGATGGGAAAGAGGCAAACAGCAGGGTGGCTGTGAGGATCAGAACTCTTTTTTTTAATATAATTTTTTATTGAAAAAAATTTTTTCTCCTCCTCCCCGCCTCCCATTTCCCTCCCCGTCCCCCTTTTCCCCCCTCCTCCCTCTCCTCTCCCCC
>NW_026067944.1:15587873-15654108 GCF_014885135.2 Alexandromys fortis
CCTTCAATGGAAGAATGGATGAAGAAAGTGTGGAATATATACACATTAGAATACTACTCAGCGGTAAAAAAACAATGACTTCTCAAATTTTGCATGCAAATGGATGGAAATAGAACACACTATCCTGAGTGAGGTAACCCAGACCCAAAAAGATGAACATGGGATGTACTCACTCATAATTGGTTTCTAGAGATAAATAAAGGTCAGTGAGTCTATAATTTGATCTCCTAAAGAAGCTAAATAAGAAGGTGATCCCAAAGAAAAACATATAGCTATCCTCCTGATTATGGGAAGTAGACAAGATTGCCGGGCAAAAAATGGGACCTTGGGGCTGGGGTGGGAGGGAGGTAAGGGGAGATGGGGAGAGAAAAGTGAGAAGGGGAGGTTGGGAGGAACTTGGGAATCAGAACTCTTGTTAAGGACCTAATTCCCACTCAGCCATGACGCTGTCTTAGGGTTGCCTAGTTCTCAGTATTTACTGAGCTACTATAAAGCTTGTCTGTCTGTCTGTCTGTATATATGTATATATGTGTACATGCTAGCTAGTTATTTGTATCTTGAGTCAGCTATGTGAACACTGTTTGATATATTTCACTTAGACATTGAATCTAACAATGTTTTCCTTCAAATAAAGGAAATTTACATTAAAGGAATGCAATAAATAATGTATTAAATGTACAGTCTGAATTTGCTTAGTAAAACCTGGCATATACAGAAAATATAAGTTTCTTTCTCTTCCTTTATTTCTCTGTAAAACCAGATATGGGCAACGTAATGAGAAGAGGAAAAGCTACAGTAACTACAAGACATTTTAAAAAATACCCAGTAACTATTAAGTGACATTTTAAGAGAAAACTACTTCAGTGCCAATACGCTAACTCAGAACAACGCTGAATTATTAGCAAAGCACTGAATACCTATGAGAATCCAGGTATTACAGATGACATATAAAATAGCATTCCAATACCATAAGAAAGATTAAATGTGCTCATAAACAAGAATGAGTATAATATTCACCAAATACTCAAAGTGAGGTTTAAAAGTATCATCAAAAGTTTAATATACAGATTATTCTTATCCCCTGTATGTGGACTTGAGGGCTAACTGATAAAGTAGTTTAAGAACATATCAGTTGGTTTTTAAGCACGTAAAGACAATTATCACATGTACCCACTCATAAGTGGTTTTTAAACATAAAGCAAGGAAAACCAGCCCACAAATCAGGATCCCAGAGAACCAAGACAACATAAAGGATCCTAAGAGAGACATACATAGATCTAATCTACATGGGATTTAGAAAAAGACAAGATCTTCTGAGTAAATTGGGAGCATGGGGACCTTGGGAGAGGGTTGAAGGGTAGGGGAGAGACAGGGTAAGGAGCAGAGAAAAATGTAGAGCTCAATAAAAAATAAAAAATAAAAGAATTCATGTCAATCTGTAGAGTGAAAATAGATCCATGTCTATCACCATGCACAAAACTCAAGTCCAAATGGATTAAAGACCTCAGTATCAGTCCAAACATACTGAACCTGATAGAATAGAAAGTAAGAAGTACTCTACAACAAATGGGCACAGGAGACCACTTCATACGTATAACCCCAGGAGCACAGTCATTAAGGGCATCATTGAATAAATGGGACCTCCTGAGACTGAGAAGCTTCTGTAAAGCAAAGGACACTGTCACTAAGACAAAAAGGCAACCCACTGACTGGGAGAAGATCTTCACCAACCCCCCAACTGACAAGGGTCTGATCTCCAAAATATATAAAGAACTCAAGAAACTAGACTGTAAAAGGCTAATCAACCCAATTATAAAATGGGGCACTGAGCTGAACAGAGATCTCTCAACAGAAGAAGTTCAAATGGCCAAAAGACACCTAAGGTCATGCTCAACTTCCTTAGCGATCAGGGAAATGCAAATCAAGACAACTTTAAGATACCATCTTACACCTGTCAGAATGGCTAAAATCAAAAACACCAATGATAGCCTTTGCTGGAGAGGTTGTGGAGAAAGGGGTACACTCATCCATTGCTGGTGGGAACGCAAACTTATGCAACCACTTTGGAAAGCAGTGTGGCGGTTTCTCAGGAAATTCGGGATCAACCTACCCCTGGACCCAGCAATACCACTCTTGGGAATATACCCAAGAGGTGCCCTATCATACAACAAAAGTATATGCTCAACTATGTTCATAGCAGCATTGTTTGTAATAGCCAGAACCTGGAAACAACCTAGATGCCCTTTAATGGAAGAATGGATGAAGAAAGTATGGAATATATACATATTAGAGTACTACTCAGCAGTAAAAAACAATGACTTCTTGAATTTTGCATACAAATGGATGGAAATAGAAAACACTATCCTGAGTGACGTAAGCCAGACCCAAAAAGAGGAACATGGGATGTACTCACTCATAATTGGTTTCTAGCCATAAACAAAGGACATTGAGCCTATAATTCGTGATCCTAGAGAAGCTAAATAAGAAGGTGAACCCAAACAAAAACATATAGTCATCCTCCTGGATATTAACCTTCATCAGGTGATGAAAAGAGACGGAGACAGAGTTCCACACTGAAGCACTGGACTGAAACCCCAAGGTCCAAATCAGGAGCAGAAGGAGAGAGAGCCTGAGCAAGGAACTCAGGACCGTGGTGGGTACACCCACACACTGAGACAATGGGGATGTTTTATCGGGAACTCAGCAAGGCCAGCTGGACTGGGTCTGAAAAAGCATGGGATAAAACCGGACTCGCTGAACATAGCGGACAATGAGGACTGCTGAGAAGTTAAAAACAATGGCACTGGGTTTTGATCCTACTGCACGTACTGGCTTTGTGGGAGCCTAGGCTGTTTGGATGTTCACCTTACTAGACCTGGAAGGAGGTGGGAGGTACTTGGACTCTCCACAGGGCAGGGAACCCTGACTTCTCATTGGGGTGATGAGAGAGGGGGAGTTAGTTGGGGGAAGGGGGGAAATGGGAGGCGGTGGCGGGGAGGAGACAGAAATCTTTAATAAATAAATAAATAAATTTAAAAAAAATAAAAAAGAGATGATGTCTTGGTAAACATGGAAAAAAAAAGAATGCAAAAACCAAACTATAGGAGATCACAAATAATATAGTCCCACACTAGCTCAGAATTGAGTATAATAAAGAGTTCTTTATTTATGGGGGAATGAACAGATCACATTCCTCTGCATGAACTGGGAACAGGAATCAAATCCAGCAGCCAGGCGAGAGAGGCAAGGGAGCTAGCAGGCACACAAGAACACACTTTTTGGTACCCATGGCCATGCCCAACTTTGTCCAGCATCTCAAAGGCCACTGGCTGAAGGAGGTTTTCTAGCACCTCCCTCTTTTGTCTAAATATGAGTTTCAAACCCAATACAAAACTATATACAAGAAGAAAATAGCAAGAATAAAATGTAAACTAATAACCAGTATAACAATAGTAAGCAAGAAACATGCGCTGTTTCAATAATTATTTTATCCTAAGGAGTATAGTCTTGTATTAGAAATACCTTGGCTAAGTCATGAGAGGAAAGTAACTATGACTATCTAGTCTTCAACCCTGTCTAAGACCTGAGAAGACTTGAGTAGGCAGGAAGTATAATCAAGCAGCTTCCAAAATATGCAATAAATGACAGAGACAACTGGCTACCTGGGCAATCACTCAAAGTTTCATTTGCAACTTTGGAACAAACAACATTGGTTAAGGCTTAGAGAAAATGACAGACCATTTTTAGAGGCAGGAAAATTTCCAAAACTGTCTTACCCTGTCTTGGAAAGGTTTGGCAGTCTTTTTTCTTGTATCCTGCTTGTCCTGTCCAGACACAATGCCTTTTGTCAGTGGTTGAGGCATGGGCAATTCCTTACCCAAAGGCAAGTTTTGCCAAGAAGAAAACAAACTCCAAGTGGAGTGTCTTTGGTGCTCAACATTCTCTAGGGAATAGATCAGTGCTGTCAGAAGTAATTGTGTCTCACGTCAATAGAACCCTAAGTTACTTAAATGCCATATTCTAAAGTTCTTTAAAATGGCTGGAGATTACTTATCTCTGTAGAATACAATCTCTATGTCTAAAGAACTTGAGTAATCTAACTAGAAGTATGATAAACATGGATCACTATTGACCTATAATAGTCAAGACTAAGGCTTCATATTAGAATACTAAGAAATCTTTAAAAAACTGTGCAGCAAATGAGGATAATGACCTCAAAATGTAAAGAGTATATAAATATATTGATCAGAGGTAGAAATGTATAGTGCAATATGATAAATATATCCTAAAATTATATCAATATGCAAAATGTCTTAAACAGAAGTAGAAACATGCATGCATACAATATGACAAAATAACTTTGTATAGGTGTATAAATATTGTAAACAGAGATAGGAGCATATTGTATATAACAAATATAATTTGAATTTGTATCAATATACAAGAATCAATACCAATGTAAATTGTCTACAAATAATAGCTCACAGCTATTCACTCTAGCACTCACTATTATTATTAGTGTGAGTAAACTCACATTAATCTACCCATTATCACATTCAATATTCAATTTCCTTTTTTTTCAAGTGAGGTCCCTGAGCCTACAAAAAGTTCACCCAACCCCCAACCCTATAACAGTTCTAATCAACCCCTAATTGATGTCCCTAACCCTGAGGACAAACTTTATTGAGAGAGGGGACATCTTTTTCAATTACTTCAAGCTGTCATGTGGGTGATGTTCTTGAATGGGATCCTGTAAAACTAAATTGATAGTTAAGTTTCAAGGTAACTGTCCGGTATAATGATAAATAGTCTCTGAGTAGTCGAGAGGGATTTTGGTACCCAAGTCCAATCCCAACCTGATCCAGTATCTCAAAGGCCATTGGCTAAAGGAGGTTCCCCAGCAGTAAGCTGGATGTGGTGGCTCCTGTCTTTACTCCTTGCATGTATATTCATGAGTAGGTGGTTCTCTCTGAGTTTCAGATCACCTTGAACCTGGGATCCTTGAAGAAAGTATACCCTGTAGTAGATTTTTCTTAACTCTTTGCTCTTTGGGGGGCCACCACCCAGCTCCCAAATAAATACATAAAGACTTATTCTTACTTAAAATTGTCCAGCCTTAGCTTGGCTTATTTCTAGCCAACTTTTCTTAAATTATTCCATGTATCTTTTGCCTCTGGGCTTTTATCTTTCTTTCCTTTTTACTCCATGACTGACCATATAGCTGGGTGGCTGGTACCTGGTGTCTTCCTCTCCTCTCTTTCTTCACTCCTCTCTGCCTGGCAGCCCCAACTATTTCTCTCCTGCCTAGGTATTGTCCACTCAGCTCTTTATTAGACCAATCAGGTGTTTTAGGCAGACAAAATAACACAGCTTCACCAAGTTAAAAAATGCAATATAAAAGAATGTAGCAATGTTTGCATCATTTAGCAAATATTCTACAGCATAAATGATTGTAACACATTTTAAAATAATAATCCATAACAATGCCCTAGAAATATAATTCTGGACAAGTACTAAAGATTTTTAAAGTACACATTTTTCCAAGTTGAAATTATTCCATTTATAGCACACACACACACACAAATGCAAAATTTGATTGTGAACTAAAACCTCTGTATGGATATAGATTCTGGAGAGTAGATATGTGGAGCACAAAGGGATTGGCTTGATTCTGTTCTATGATATTTTCAGGCTCATTAAAGAGAATTAAAGAAAGTTGGGATAACTTCCTGGTGGGAGGCTGGCATCATATGAAAGTTTTTCATGCATATGTCTAGTACCTAAATGGGGATGATTTGAGGAAAAGGCATATGATTTGTGGATTACATGCCAATCTACCATGCAACCTAGCTTTATCACAGCACAGCAGTTTCTGGTACTAATAAAGTTGTTGGCTTTATTCTATGCTGGCTCGGGTACCCAGAAACAACTGTTCCAATACACAAACTAGAAGCTATCTGCCATCTGATGATGCAGTTTCATCAATCATATAAAGCCATCCCCACTTTGCTGGTTAAAACAGTCCCATATTTGTTTACATTCTAAGGGAGATGTTACCTCATTTTTTATAGCAAAAATATAATAAAATTTGAAGACAATACTCGTTGTTTTGTTTACTTTTGGAAGGCTGTACTTAAAATTTTTACGGAAATATTTCATAAGTACAAAATGAACAAATGATTTATGGTTAAAGCATACATCTCAGAAATACACATTAATTACCGCTATGAGGGTAAAATGTTGTTAAAAATTAGAATTAAAATTTAAAGTCTTATGAGAAGATTCCTAAACCAAAAGGAGTTACCCTACCGTGTATGTTTCAGGTCACATTTCTAGTTTTTAAGTCAGCTGTTCAAACTGTCCTATCTTGTCTTAGCTTCATTCTTCTCAGCTTCCTGATGCCAATATGGATATTCGTGAAGTTTGTGAATTGCTGAAATTCTTACAACTAATAAATGGCAAATGCCAGATTTTAATTCAAATATCAAGATTTGTTGGTGCTTTCTGCTGTTTCTCCCGCTGTAAAAAAAAAAGGGGGGAGGGGTTCACTGAACTCACTAAAAAGATAACTTATGAGATTAAAATGATAAGACTTTCACAAACAAAATTGGAAAGGTCAGAAAGTCATGGAATTGGATCTCTGCTTCCAGCATTATACAGTAAGTGGTAACCATTTCAATTAAAGACGGAGCAGAATACAAAAGGTTTACATTATTCTGCAACAGGAGAAAAAAAGAAGCAAGCCTGGCAACCAAATTTATGGCCCACAGTACAGAATGAGAGTGTATTGATTTTAATGAACAAGAAAGGGATACAGATCAGTGATAGAGCATTTGCCTAACACAAGCAAGGCTCTGCTGTAATCAGCACACCACACACACACACACACACACACACATACACACAAACACACACACAAATGCACACATACATTTTAAGACAGGAATCAGAGCCAGAACATAAATATTAATAAACAAAACAGCAACAACAAAACACTAGACGCTATGTGATTAGTCCAAGAGTTAACAGTTCAATGAAGCCAGTCCTGAAAAAATTTGGAATGGGGCATGTTCCACTGTAGATTCTGGAAAGTGCAGGGAAGATGAACCTAACAAAACAAGATATAGAAAACTAAATGGTCTTTTTAGGTTCGAAATGGATAGTAAGAAGTTCGCAAATTCCAGGACCAATCTATATCATATTAAACATCAAATTCCTGATAAAGAAAGAATGAATATTTTTGAAGCTAGCACTAACTTTCCTGAAGATGTTATTGTTACAATAATCTCTATCCTAAACCATAGGGCATAGGAAAAGGACTCACCAGCTTTAGAGTTTCAGCATTCATTCAGGGATGCATACAGATTCTGGAAACAGCTTAAATTTCTTTCTTTTTTTTTTAAATATAATTTTTTATTGAAAAAAAATTTTCTGCCTCCTCCCCGCCTCCCATTTCCCTCCCCGTCCCCCTTTTCCCCCCTCCTCCCTCTCCTCTCCCCCTCCCCCCACTCCTCTCCCCCTCCCTCTCCAGTCCAAAGAGCAGTCAGGGTTCCCTGCCCTGTAGAAAGTCCAAAGTCCTCCCCGCTCCATCCTGGTCTAGGAAGGTGGACATCCAAACTGGCTAGGCTCCCACAAAGCCAGAACATGAAGTAGGATCAAAACCCAGTGGCATTGTCCTTGGCTTCTCAGCAGCCCTCATTGTCCGCCATATTCAGAGAGTCCGGTTTTATCCCATGCTTTTTCAGTCGCAGTCCAGCTGGCCTTGGTGAGCTCACAATAGATCAGCCCCACTGTCTCCGTGGGTGGGTGCACCCCTCGTGGTCCTGACTTCTTTGCTCATATTTTCCCTCCTTCTGCTCCTCCTTGGGACATTGGGAGCTCAGTCCGGTGCTCTAGTGTGGGTCTCTGTCTCCATCTCGAAACAGCTTAAATTTCAACTGTGGTAGAAAAAACACATATTCATGAAGTGCATTAGTTTTTTTTTACCATTTTCCATTAACCAGGTGAGCAGATTTTATTTTCCCCCCTTTTAAATTATTTTTATTGAACTATACATTTTCTCTTCTCTCCTCGCTCCCTCCCCTTCCCTTCTATCCTCTCATGTGATGCCCATACTCTGAATTTACTCAGGAAACCTTGTCTTTTTCTCCTTCCTATGTAGATCCATGTATGTGTCTCTTAGGTTCCACTTTGTTGGTTAGGTTGTTTGGGACTGTGGACTGTAGGTTGTTTTTTTTTTCTTGCCACTTATGAGTGAGTACATATTATATCTGTCTTCCTGGGTCTGGGTTACCTCACTAAATATATGTCTTTTTTTCTAAATCCATCCATTTGCATGCAAATTCCAAGATGTCATTACTTTTTACTGCTGTTTAGTACTTCATTATGTAAATGTACCACATTTTCTTTATCCAATTCTTGGTTGAGGGATATGTAGGTCGTTTTCAGGCTCTGGCTATTATAAATAGTGCTTCTATGAACATAGTTGAGCACATGTCCTTGTGGTATGATTGAGCATCCTTTCAGTATATACACAACAGCAGTATTTCTGGGCTTTGAGGTAGACGCTAAAAGTATAGAACAGAAAAAAGAAAACATATTAAACACATGGCACTAGTATACATTGATATCAACATGTAGAAAATTGCAAATAGATCTATATGTATTGCCATGCACAAAACTCAAGTCCAGATGGATCAAAGACCTCAACATAAAACCAACCATACTGAACCTTATAGAAGAGAAAGTGGAAAATACACTTGAACACATGGGCATAGGAGACCACTTCCTAAATATAGCCCCAGTATCAGAGACACTGAGATCAACAATTAATAAATGGGAACTCCTGAAATTGAGAAACGTCTATAAAGCAAAGTACACATGCAACAAGACAAAACTACAGCCTACAGAATTGTAAAAGATCTTCAGACACAGGACTGATGTCCAAAATATACAAAGAACTCAAGAAACTTGACATAAAAAGAACAAATAATCCGGTAAAAATATGGTGTACAGACCTAAATAGAGAACTCTCAACAAATGAATCTCAAAGGGCTGAAAGACACTTAAGGAAATGCTCAATATCCTTAGCCATCAGAGAAATGCAAATCAAAACAACTCTGAGATTTCATTTTACACCCATCAGAATGGCCAAGATCAAAATAACTGATGACAGACAACTTATGCTGGATAGAATGTGGGGTAAAGGGAATACTCCTCCATTGCTGGTGGGAGTGCAAACTGGTACAGCTACTTTGGAAATCAGTATGGTGATTTCTCAGAAAGTTAGGGTGAGCAGATTTTAGTTTCACGAATCCTTTTCAGATATTGTCACTAAAGAGTAGCTTGACTTTATGCATTCATTTAATAACTGTTTACTGAGCTTCTATTTTGCTGTAAGCAGTAAATTGTTCTATAAAACAACTGATTAACAAACTTCCTGTTCTCACATTTAATAGCTCCCATACACAACACTCCCTTTTCCTGCAAAATGCTAAGATTTATTTCAGATATAGGAATAAATGTGATGATTTATCAGCGATATTAGCATATGGTTACTGGTGAGCCCCTCAGGTCTGCTGCTAATCACCTGCCTTACCTTCATTAACTGTTTTAAATTTCCTGTTTCCTTTTCAGTCCACAAACGAAAGTCCTAATTTTGCCTGAGATCCCTGTGAGTTCCTATGTATCAAGTGCCTAGATGGTTTCCTACCTAATACCTACAAAATAAATATGACATTTCAGTGGCCAGCCCTTACTCCCTACATTGAAAATTACACATCACAATAAAAGTTCCTTATATATCTGCCCATCTGGAAATAGTTGAATAGTGTCTAAAAATGCCTTGAAAACGGTTGTGCTTGTGACACACATTTAAATGTTAGCCAGTTGTCCTAGGCTTCTTCTGTTGAAAAAAATTATGTGGAAAGTTGGGGTTTCTCGGTGGAGTTATTCTCAACTTTTTATTGGTGGTGTTGTTCACAGATGTCTTTGAAAACACAAAGAAAGTTAAATGCATTCTCCATCGAAAATCTCTCTTTCTCTCTCTCTCTCTCTCTGTCTCTCTCTCTCTCTCTCTCTCTCTCTCTCTCACACACACACACACACACACACACACGCACACCTCAAAATACAATCCCACAGTAATCTGAGGGTACTTGGTCCCCTTGATGTCAATGAATCACCAAAATGAGAGCTCAACTGGTATTCAAACATGTATTTATTTAATACAGAGGCTAAAATTTTAATTTGAAATTTATAAGTTCCAAGAAACTATGAAGTTTGATAAATTACCCTTTAGCATTGCAAATACCACAAAAGGAGAAGCTTGAATTGATTTGATCTCACATGCCATGTGTGAATATTGATTTCAGCCCTGCCACGTTGAGCTTTCTAAAGAAGAATGAAGAGAGAATTCGCCCAGCATTTCAAGGTGGATCCTTCTATGCTGGTGAAGAATAGTGGAAACAAGACCCATGGGTTCTGGCTGTTTCATATAAGGTCATGGCTGTTTCTATGTGTCTGAGAGATTAGTCAAATGACATTGATGTTTCTCCATGCAGGAATGATTCCCTTGTTCATATAGATTTGAATAGAAGTTATTCAAAGTGTCTGAATTTATGTCAAAAGACAGTTTACTCTAAAAGTTCCACTTTCCTTTTTACTAGTTTTAGGTAAAATCCTTTAGTCTTTGGGTCTTATCCAGTAGTTGTTTATTTCACTTAAGTGTAAAATACATAAATTTAATAAAAATTAAACACTTTTATTTGTCTGTATATACAGTACTGATATCAGCCCGTATAAGATTTTCCTTTCCTTATTACATATATGGAATATTCTTTTAGATTTACTATATGTTCATATGGACTATGACAGGCTGTTTGCAGCAAATAAATTCATGATCTCTTTCATGTCCTATAACACACACATCATAGCATAATTCAGCTTGAAATTGCTGTCTTAAATAATTTAAAAATCTAAATGACAACACAACATAATAAAATGTTTTAAAATGTTGCTGTGCACATGCAGTTGTACTCGGTGGACCAGCTCAGAGCCAAGCAGTCAGCCAACCTCTCCTGGGACTGCTTCAACAGAGCTCTCTCCAGCCTACCATACACAGGCAGCCTGAACAGCACAGCATGATCCACTTCCCACTGTCCCTGACTCCTGTGTATTTGAGAAGGCTTCACAAGCCAGCCCAGGACATGCACCTAGCCTAGCCTAGAAACAGGCAGCCCTCTACCTCGAAACACTGCCCAATCTTCCTTTACCTGTGGTACCCTGTATAGTTGACCAACAGTACACACAGCTCAGTGTGAACCCAGCAAAGTAGTTGTCCCTGCTGACTGTCTTCTGGCTACTCTTCTATCCTGCCATCCTTCTTTTGCTGACCTGTGGCACACGGCTAGGCCTGGCATACACAGAATAGTGTTGCTCTACCCTCTCTGCCTCACCACTGCTCCCTCCAGCTTCCCTCAATCTGATGCCTACCTTAAAGTTCCAATCTTTTAGGTTGAAAACACATAGCAAAAGATACAAAATGCAACCTAACCCTGGATGCACAAGTGTCATTTCAAATCCACAAGCAATACCAAAAAAAAAAAAGAATATGACCCCATCCGTCTGAAAATGACAGTGCCTAAGAAAAATGACTTAGATGAAGTTCAAGACATGAAACTAAGAAGAGCAATTCTAAACTTGTTGAAAGTGTTCAAATAATTTAAAAAAGGACAGGAAAAAGCATCGTTTGAATGAACTGAGAGAAGACAAGAGTAAACTGAAAGACGTTCAAAACACCCACAAAAAACTCAATTAAATATGAAAGATAATTCAGGGTATAGGGTGAATATGGGAGCAGGGAAGTATATATCTTAATTAAGGGAGCCATTTTAGGGTTGGCAAGAGACTTGGCTCTAGAGGGGTTCCCAGGTGTCCAAAAAGATGTCCCCAGCTAGGTCCTTGTGCAGCAAAGGAGAGGGTGCCTGAACTGGCCTTATCTCATAGCCACACTGATGAATATCTTGCATATCACCATAGAGCCTTCATCTGGTGATGGAAGGAGATAGAGACAGAGACCCACATTAGAGCACTGGACTGAGCTCCCAAGGTCCAGATGATGAGCAGAAGGAGGGAGAACATGAGCAAGGAAGTCAGGACCGAGAGGGGTGCATCTACCCACAGAGATGGTGTGACTGATGTAATGGGAGCTCACCAAGGCCAGCTGAACTGGGACTGAACAAGCATGTGATCAAACCGGACTCTCTGAATGTCCTGACAATGAGGGCTGACTGAGAAGCCAATGATAATGGCACTGGGTTTTGATTCCACTGCATGTACTAGCTTTTTGGGAGCCTAGTCTGTTTGGATACTCACCTTCCTAGACCTGGATGGAGGGGGAGGGCCTTGGACTTCTCACAGGGCAGGGAACCCTGACTTCTCTTAGGACAGAAGATGGAGAGAAAGGGGTAGTGGGGGAGGGGGAGGGAAATGGGAGGAGGGGAGCAGGTGGAATTTTTTAATAAATAAATTAATTTTAAAAAATAGAATTCAATAAAGAGGTAGACAAACAGAAGGAAATCCAAACTAAAAGGAATCTGGAAATAAAAAGTCCACGTTGTCAAATGGTGCAAGCTCTTGTCAACAGAGCCGGTCATGTGGCAAACAGAGGAACAAAGGCTTGGGGATAAGACAGATGAACTGGGTCACTCACATCCCAAAGCAAATGCTGCATTAAACTCAAAACAGACAAAAAACAAAACAGAAATGGAATACATGGGATCTTTGAGATACATAAAGAGATGAAATCTATTGATTGTGGACATAGAAAAGGGAGAACAATTCTAAATTGAAGTCACAGAGACCATTTCTTTCCCCTCCTATTTGTCAGTTCATTTCGAATGTCATAAGGCGTTCTCTCCTCTGTCCTCTACCTACTCCCAGGTCCATCCGATTTCTCTACCCACTCAACTTTATATCTCGGCTTTCAGTTCACCACTTTCTACACCTATAAAATTAGCATAATCATAAATCGAGTTTTATAGACATATTATGCATGTATACATAGAATAATTCAACAATACGTAGGAATTGTTTCTGTAGACTACTTTAGGCTGGGAGTATTCATTATATGTTAATATGTAATGTAACTACCAGAATTTGATTATCTTTGCTCCATATGTCATATTTCCCTGTTACAAAACAGCTAAGCTCATCAGACACAATTTCTATTAATCCCTCTATCCTTGATATATGAAACTCAGTGTTTACATTGTCTTCCACAGCACCTTCCAAAATCAAGCTGCATATCTCCTGGCAACTAGCATTAAATATCAAAACTTTTCCAATCTGTGGGGGGGGGGGGAGGAACACACCTTAAAGTGACATGCTAACACAAAGTGGGGAAAAGCTTTAAAAAAAATCCCTGCAAACTGCACATTGATCTCACCTATGGTGAGAGGATAATAAATAATGCCTCCGTCACAGAGTCGCTGCCAACACCTTTTCCTTTACACTGGGCGGACCAAGCTGCTTGCCATATGGGTGTTATTTAGCCATTGCAGTTGCCCAGGACTGAACTGAATGGCACTCTCCCCACACACAAATGTCCACATATTTTGTAAGTTGAAAAAAACAAACAATAGTTATTACCATTCCGGATGAAAGACAAATGTTCTACCTTTCCATTTTAATTCACGTTCTGGTAACATAGCCAGGAAACCTCTTTTCAGGACTTGTCTTTAAATGTAATTGTTGATGGATCTAAGTTAGCTATGCTGTTTGCATTGCTCTTCTCATTATTATAAAGCAATAAAAACAAATGACTATCAATGATCTAAGAATTTCCTAAGTAATGACATTTATATTCATTTAATGATATATGATTAAAATATAGCCAGAACATAAGGCTATTCTGTCATCTGAAATAGAGATGCTGTTTTATTCAAAAAAGTCCTCAAAAGTTTGAATATTTGAGAATAATTTATATAAAAAGAAATGAGAATAGTATAATTAGTGAACATGTTGTTTAAAATATGTGAACTTCAATTCCTGATGTAAAATGTCTCAAGTTTACTGGACAAATTTTCTAATAAAGACAGAAAGTCTTTAAAAGAATCATGTATTTTTTGACTTGACAAGGACCAGGGAGACATAAGAGAATTCATAGTTGATTCTGATGGCAAAATTCCTATTATTAATTCTGTACATTGCCCAGCAGACGAGAAAGAAAGCAGTACTGGAGATCACTAACTTGGGATTCAATATTTCACACTTTGGCACCAATGTAAGCCAACTGTTTATTTGCTTGCTCCTTCTGACTTGTTCAGCTACCTTTCCTAAGTAAGCCAGGCCCATGTGCTTAGGGGTCGTACTTCCCACCATGCGAACAACCCTCCTGCATCAATGAATAATTAAGAAATGTTCCACAGACACAGAGCCAGGATCAATCTGATCTCTTCAGTTTTCAGCTGTGGTTCTCTCTTCTCCAGTGCCTCTAAGTTGCTGTCAAGTTGACATCTGAGGCTAAATTCCGCCTTTCTGCTCTCGCTCCCACCTTTTCTTCTTCTTGCATTTCTACTAAAGACAACAATCAAGCTAATAATGTTTATCCCTTCAAATTTTTGTGTTTCTCGCTCATTTCTATGTTTTACACATTATCATGGGAATCCTCCAGTTTTTAGATTGCTGGAAAGCTCATATTTTAGGACTATTCATGTCCCTTTTTATTGGTTTATCATTTTTGTCTAACTATTAGTGTCTAACCATTTAGTGCCTGCCACTAAACAAGGAGGCACTATTGTAACTCTACTAGAAATTTTACATAGCATCAGGGCTGGTAGATTGTCCTGCATTCAATCTTCTCCTACATAAGCTAAAAAGATCTAAATACACATACAGTTCATCTATTTTAATGACAACAATTGGACTGAGCTGAACTAAAATTGAATTTTAGATGTTAGAGATTTTATTGGTTACAAATGAAAACAAAAGGCCATTTATTTAGGTCTTCCATCTCACTTTTACAAGCTCATATGCTACACATTGTTCAGAATATTTTGGCCATAACCCATCAGGTTAAATATTTGTAAATTCCTTATATACTTTCAATCACTTTTTATGTGATGCAGTTTCTGATATTTCACAGGTGGTTTGGTCTCACTGGTCTCGCTGTGCTCTACTCTTGAGTTGTGACTTCCTCTGTTTTGAAACATCCATTACTGAAAAGAGGTTCATGAGACTCTGGAAGTAAACAAACCATAGTGCAGGGAAGATCAAAACTTACAAGATTCCCAAGGCTCCTCCCCATAAAAGAAATGCTGAGGGAGGGGCTTTGACTGCACACCTACTTTGAGGAGCAGTAAGGACTTGTCAAACTGCCTGTAAGTGGTGCAGAGACTAGCATGATTAAAGTCATCTGGAGCAGTTATCTGTGTTGGGTGGGTTTTTTTCATATAGGGTTGCATGTGAATTTTTCACAATCTTAAGAAAACCTCTTACCCGCACTTCATAGCAATCCCAGTAACCTCATTGGTTAGTCAAGCTGAACTTAGAGTCACTGGTACTTTGGTCTATCATTGATTTTCTACCTGGTGTGAAGAGACATTTGTGACCCTCCACCCAGGAGACTCTCACACAGCCCACAGTTCATGGGTTTTAGTCACACGTAGCATTATCTCAAGCTTTTAGACTTGAAGTTGGCATTTTTTTTTTACTACCTAAAATGCTGCTGCATTTTACTAAATTAATCTATAGTAATCATAAAATGTACAGATTACTCTTGGAGCCTCCTCTTTTTTCTTTCATATCTCACAAGATTAGGCTCTTGCTTTAGAGTCCCCTTACGCAGTACAGTGACCATTCTGTTCCATTGTTCATGGTGATCTGCGAGCAGCACCTGCCACGGAGTCCTCTCCTTGAGATTTTTAGCTACACCAGAGTAAGAAGTCTGTCACTTCTCTCTGTAACTCTCACGCTTGGCATCTTCTGAGCTATAGTCATTCGTTATGAACACAAGAGTAAGAATATATTGCATAGGGCAACCGACAGGTCTGTATAGGTTTTAATCGATCTCTACAGGAAATATCCCTGATACATTCACAGTGTATGATACGTGCACTGAAACAATGAAAACAAGCACCTATTTATATTGCCAGACAATCTGACACTTAAGTCAAAGAAACATTGCGACACATGGAGGATGTTTATCACAATCAAGTGCAATGTTCCATTTTCAAAGAGCATCCTAAGTGATGCAACCCGAAGTGGGAGGAAAGCTGCACGTCTGTGAAGCCCCCCTCCCGGGCTCTGTTGTTGGAGGGGGTGGAAACTGAAGAGAAACTGTATAGAAGACTGTGCACACTTGCCAGCGTAGCTGCGTTCAGCCACTCTTTAGTCCTGCCAAAGTGGAGGTGGTGCAGGGAGCATGGTCTGCAAAACAGCAGATGAGGGTGGCTTGGTCCCCATGGAAACCAGATCCCCCATTGAGAAGTAAACAGATTTGGTACTTTTGTCATCAGTACCCTTCAAAAATTGGAAAACAATCCATTTTATTGTATTGTCTTAAAAGAATTATTCTAAGACATATTTGCTGGAAGATAGTTCCAATTCTACATGAGTGTTGTCAAGTCATGCTTCATTTAAAACATAGACACGAGATATCTTACTAGTTCTTTAGTTAGTGTCATGACTCAGTACTCCACTGAAGTCTGCAGAAGTAATTGGAACTTATTATTTGTGAAGAATAAAATATGAATCTCCATCTAAAGGCAAAGCACCTACTATGAAACTTATGCAATGAATATACTGATAATTGTAATTAAATAATAAAGTTCTCTTTATAACATTTCCATAAAATAATATAATGTGCTCTGCACTTCCCACCAAACTGGGAAAGATGATCTTTCATCCTAATATGCTGATTTCACAGTCTTTGAGAACTATAGATGATAAACTCTATAGTCCTGTTTCTTGAAACTGCTACTGTATGCATTTGCAACTCTATGAGTGAACTCATCATGATTGTGAAAATGTGTGTGCATGTGTCTGTAGTCAATAAACATTTAATATCTAGAAATTGTACCCCATGTATTGTCATGACATCATGGTAGAGAATTTGATCACTTCTTACATGTAGAAGTAATCTGACTTCCCTTATACACTCTCATAGACAATTTGTCTATGAAGTTAAAGTGCTGAGATAGGAAAAGAAATGTCAAATTATTTAGTATCCAAATTATATTAAATATCCATCTAATCATATATGGGATGCATGGCATATTCTACACAAATGATTGAGGTGACTATGCCCTCATTTTAACATATAACTTAAAGCAAAATAATAATAAAACCCCCATAAATATTAATTCAACCTTTAAAATATATTTAAGTGTAATAGTTTCTAGATTACTGGAACTTTTTTACAAGCTTAGCATATTTTCCCCTAATTCATCTAAGCTTACTTATCAATCATATATGTCTATAATATTAATGTCCCTTACTGAAATTAATATCCACGTTTCTAATAGCTCATACACACTGAGACTTACTATTGTCTATTAATGAGTTCGGATATGCTTAAGGGGTGGATCCTGCTATTTAGTCATGTTGTTGTGACTGACAGGGGGTCATTATAGAAAACTTTGAAGTATCTTAATATGAGAAAGCAGTGTTTATTTTCTTGTTCCAGTATCACAACGCATTTCAGAATCAGTCACTGCAAACGTGCCAGCAAACTTAGAAAACAACCATGATTGAAAAGTAACTGTTTCACGAATGAGCATCTTTCATGGGTACATGCTGTTCTTGGACAGTGTGTTTCAAATGGTATCTATGAAGCATAAAGCAAGGACAAAAGCTCAGCTACAAGAGAGCTTTTGACCTTGCTCATTACTGGAACTAAATAGACCAGGGAGAAGAGAGATTTTTTTCAAGCCAATTTGCTCAAATTCTTTATCATTACTTTTCTAAATATATTGTCCTATTCCAATACCTTATTACCTCGAAAGACTTCTGTGAGATACATGTTCCAATGTCCTTCTCTCTTGCATGACTCACTTTCTTTACTTTATTTTACACATTTTATCTACTTCAAGAACTACTACTCTCTTTGGAAAGGGACATAACAAAATGAATATATAAATACAAACATCATCCATAGGATCACAGTTTAATAAGTTATCCAGTACATCTAGTTCAATGACCTTGAGAATCAAAGGATGTACTGTACAATAGCAGGAAGCCAGTTTTCCAGTCTGTAGTAGAGGTAATCATCTCTATTTGGAGCATTTCTTAAAGAAGGAAATCTGTTCCATCTTCAGAAGCATAGGACTTTACATTTACCTTTACAGAGGACTCTGCTTTTGTTAATCTTATGTGTATTTGTGTGAAGGTGTCAGATCCCTTGGAACTGGGGTTATGAGAGTTGTGAGCTGCTACGTGGGTGTGGAGAATTGAACCCTGACTTCTCTGGAAGGGCAAACAGTGCTCTTAATGACTAAACCATCTTTCTAGACCTTAGGACTGTGTTTTTAAATTCTCTCTCTCTCTCTCTCTCTCTCTCTCTCTCTCTCTCTCTCTCTCTCTCTCGTGTGTATGTATGTGTGCATGCATGCATGTATGTACAAACAGGTGTGCATGTTCCATAGTGCCCTGTGGAGGTCAGAGGAGACAACTCTCGGGAGTTGGTTTTCTTGCCAAACTGTGGAGTCATGGTATAGAACTCATCACTATACATAGGTGCTGCAATGCTTCCCACTGAGCCTTCTTACCAGGCCCTAACCAGGGCTGATTTTTAGAAATGTCTTTCTTACTCTAACATTAGCATACTAGTTCAAATCATGCTCTCTGTAGGAACACAGGATAGTCCATTGCTTCTCTTGCCCCTGGTTACATATTTAAAACATCAACTAGTTTTACTTGGAAACATACATTTCTTACTCTAGAGATGCTTTCTACTTTCATTAGAAATGACAATCTAGCCGGGCGATGGTGGCGCACGCCTTTAATCCCAGCACTCGGGAGGCAGAGGCAGGCGGATCTCTGTGAGTTCAAGACCAGCCTGGTCTACAGAGCTAATTCCAGGACAGGCTCCAAAGCCACAGAGAAATCCTGTCAAAAAAAATGACAACCTATAAATTTGAGTTCAGAACGCAAAGTAGTACTCTAAGTGGATTAAAATGCTGCTGTCATATGATGTAGAGTCTGATTCAAGACAACCCACCGACTGATTGCAGGCACGCAACATAGTGTTAGCTGTGTTCACACTTCCCATCAGTGTATGTCATCATTTATGGAATAGATCTTCATTCAGTAAGTAGACAGAAAAGTTACCAGCTATTCTAACAAAGTTGATGTAATAAAATAATTAATACACTCAAAACTAATAAGAGTGTAGAGCAGAAGTAGAACTCCACCCATCATGGTGGAAGCAAATGCAGGAAGCAGCTATCACCCATACAGTTGTGAAGCAAATGCGGGAGGATAGGATTATTTAAAACATGTTTCAAGATGTTTTTGAGCTGGTGCTGGGATCAGGAAAGAGGCTTCATGGCGCCAGGATTCAGACTCTGGAGGGGGGCACTAGCTCCGTGACTTCAGGGTTTCTGAAGAAATGTGAAGAGGCTGGTCTGACAAGTAGAGGAAAAACTGTGAGCTAGGGTCCTCTGGTGCCCCTGGAATAAAAATGATCACATCAGGGAGAGGTAGTGAAGCTGGAGACACTTCCAACTGCGAAAGCCAGGAGAAGTAAGAGGAAACAGCAAGTCTCCCGTTCCTTTCTAGCCTCGCAGGCTTTCTTTAGCATCCAGACTTGCAGTGCCTAGCAGCCTGCTGCCAAAGCCGAAATGTGGTTTGCAGAGTCCCAGCCCAAACTTTATGAAAAAGCATATGGAGATGGGTGTTGAAACCGAGAGACAAAAGCTTAATAACTGGCACACTTGCTTTCCTGTGTTTTTAATTAGTTGTGTACATGGCTGTCATTTGAGCCTAAAAATTCCTCCTCGAGGGCAGGAAATAAATTTGTATCCATCCTATTATCCAGCATAGCATTTGATGTACAGTTGCTGTTGAATAAATCCATGGTTAATGTATCGCAGCCTCAGATTTATCCATATTAAACATTATTCTGTTCGATAAAGCAATGGTTCTGCTGTGTTTGTTTCCTAACCTAGCTCTATTGGTCATCAATGCCTAATTTCCAGTAAGCCACCTGCTGTGATAGAGACAGGAGTGGAATGCACTGTAAAGAGTCAGTCCTCTGACTCTCTAGGCCCTGAAGATCACGTGCTCAGCTAGTTAGGTCTAGAATGCTCTACCCCAGAGGTTTCCAAGTCAGTAGGACTGCAAGGTGAGTAGAAACTTCTGTCTCTAACAAGCTCATAGGTGTACCATCTGAGGGCCGCACTTTTAGTTGCTTTGCTTTAATAAAACTCCAGAAGAAAACGTCTTTTAAGAAAGCTTTCTACTTTAAATCAGAATATTTATTGGGGACATGGTACAAATAAATCTCCGTGTTTAGGGTTATAAAAACTCTGTGGCAGTGTGTGAGATATGTCTAGTCTCTTAAGAACTTGTGAATTTGATAACACACTAAAATATCCCAAAAGTGTTAAATAAGAATTAGTGTGCTTTGGAAAACTTATAGGGGAAATAATTATCATAAATAGTAGATTTCTGTTTAGATCATTGCAACTGACTTTGGGAAATTGCTTATAAATTGTTTTTTACTCACTTTAATTTTGATTTGTGGATAATGTAACTAGTGTATACTATTACAGATCAGAATTATTCAGCTTCAAATATTGTGTTAATTAGTCTTAATTCAGGTAAGGCACTAAAAAGTGTCTGACAGAATGTCACTCAAAGACTTTGAAATAGCCATACTGATGAATATCTTGCATATGACCATAGAACCTTCATCTGGCGATGGATGGAAATTGAGACGGAGACCCACACTGGAGCAATGGACTGAGCTCCCAAGGTCCCAATGAGGAGCAGAAGGAGGGAGAGCATGAGCAAGGAAGTCAGGACAAGGAGGGGTGCACTCATCCACTGAGACAGTGGGGCTGATCTATTGGGAGCTCACCAAGGCCAGCTGGTCTGTGACTGAAAAAGCATGGGATAAAACCGGACTCTCTGAACATGGCGAACAATGAGGGCTGATGAGAAGTCAAGGACAATGGCACGGGGTTTTGATCCTACTTTATGTTCTGGCTTTGTGGGAGCCTAACCAGTTTGGATGTCCACCTTCCTAGACCAGGATCGAGCGGGGAGAACTTTGGACTTTCCACAGGGCAGGGAACCCTGACTGCCCTTCAGACTGGAGAGGGAGGAGGAGAAAAGTGGGGGGAGGGGGAGAGGGGCGGGAGGAGGGGGAGGGAAATGGGAGGCTGGGAGGAGGCGGAAATTTTTTTTCTTTTCAATAAAAAAAAAGTGTCTGACAGAATGTCACTCAAAGTCTTTGAAATTTATTGAGATGTAATTTCTTGTAAATATTTCTAATACCAAAAAAGAGTCAGTGCAGTTTCTTCCTCAAGGTTGCACAACCGAATTTCCAGGATAGCCTGTTAAAGCTCTGATGTCCAAGTCTATTCCCAGAAATAGGGATGTGAAACTAGCTGGAATTGAACCCAGATATGCTGAGAATTTTTCAAGTCTTACTTGAGTGAGTCTGAAGTGCTTGGGGGATTTAGAAGCATGATGTATGTTCTAAAATCAGTAAGACTAAATTCTGGGAAATAGGACAAGGAAAAGATATGAGGAAGACTTAACATATAATGCTGATAGGTAACAATTGGTATGAACTTGCTGTATGGAAGACATTGTACATAAATTGATTAATTATTATAAGCACCTCAGAAATGGGTGTTATTCTCCCCCTTTAAACAACTGAGTAAACTGAGTCACAGAAAACTTTTAACTACAAAACAATGTAGAAGAAAGAGCCCAAAGCAGAACCCAAGAATCCAACATCAAGATTCATTCCCTCAATACTATACTCAGTTCCTAAGAAAGAATGGAAAATTAAGAAGCAAATGTGTAATACTACACTTCATGAGAAGGACAGGAAGTAGATTACAAGGAAGAGCTCAGAGACAAAAAAAAAAAAAAATGTGCCTCTTCCAATCCCTGTTCTAATTACCTATGTTACCTAAACTTCTTTCTGCCCAGGGTTTCTCATATATACAGTTAGAATACAAAGGTCACCCTATCACTGAATTAATATAAGATAAAATGAACTGATGCCCTAAAATTAGCAATTTACATTGATGGTTTTACAAGAAATGACAAAAAGGGATGTTTCAGTGTTTGGTTATGAAACAATGAAGATTCCTTTATTCCTGTTGCCCAAGTGAGCCTTAATTGTCAACTTGGCAAACCCTAAGTTTACCTGAGAAGAGGAGACTCATTTGAGGAATGCATTGTGGGTATGTGTTGTGGGGGGCAGCTTCTGATTATGAGCTGATGGAAGAGGATCCAGTGAACTGTAAAGGGCACCATTTCTGTGTCTATGTAAGAAATCTTTGTAGCCATGAGCCTGTAAGCAAGCCAGCAGCAGGAAGAAAGGCAGCTAGCAAGCAGCATCCTCCGTGGTTCCTGCTGTCCTTCCTCTTCTGTGAATTAGTCCGCTCCTCAGAGGTAATGCTGCAGGAAACCCTGCGAGCAGTCCTGCCTTCACACATCCACCTGGTTCTTCTCAAACTTCCCTCATTGGCAGACTGGAACCTGGAAGTGCAGGGTGAAATAAACTCTTTCCTTCCTAAATTGCTTCTAGGGAAAGTGTTTTATTTATTATTTATCACAACAATAGACATCAAACTAGACCACAAGTGTGCTAACTTACGGGATTCATAACAGCCTACATACAGAGCATAAGTACAATGTATAATTCCCAATGATAATTATTTAGAATCCCTGCTTTATTCTTAAACATACCCTGGCTCCTTAAACATATAGAAGACCTACCTTAACTATAACATAGCATCTTTAGGGAGAACTAAGAGTAAACTTTCAGTTAGTAAGTTCCAAAATGAGAAGGAAAAAAAAAAAAACATTGTGCTTTTGAAAATAACTCAGACAGAAGTCTTTGGTGACTTCCAAAAGTGAAAACTTTTATAATTTCTAAATTCAAAACACTATAAACACTGATTTAGAAAGCCATAACAGATACTTCAGGATTGAAATCAAGGGTGGAAAGGTAGAGAGTGGGATGTGACCTACTGAGACAGAATCTTTGAAACAAATGATCAAGCTAGGAATTACTTCGTGATTAAGGCCATGTGTAGCCTTAAACTCTCAAAAAGTTCATACTCAAGAAAGTTGGCCAACTCATCAGTGGTGAGTGGGTCTTAACTTTTCTTGTTATAGGAAAGAATAGCAATGTGAGCCAGAGTAGAAAACACAGTGCCCTATCTATGTCTGCATGATCAATGGCGTGGGAATAGGGTCGAGGTGTCTAAGCTTATCTGTGTGATGACTGAGAAAAGGGAGAAAAGAAAAGAAGAACTGACTGCCATCACATCTCATAAAACCTCCCATTTGTTCGCAGGAACATAGACATGAAGCTTTGGGGGAGAGCAGCTTATGCTGTTTTCCTTACCTTGGTGATTTCACATGGTTAAGATTCTTTTTTTTTTTATGGTTAAGATTCTTGGTACAAAATTTCTTTAAAAGAACATACCACCTCTCACACAACATTCCGGGATCAAGGCAAATGAGGGTGGCAGAGAAATGAACCTATGCTGGGAAAGCGAAGCCAGAGTTTCTGCATTCCTCGCAAGTACCCATAGTTCTTCTTATTATACTCCAGCTCGTAAACAGGAAAGTGTTTCGCAGATGTAAAGAATTCAAGAGGTGAGCCAAAGAAATAAAAAAAAAACATATGCCTTGGCCAAATCAAACTAGAATAAAGCAACATGATTCAGTAAGGGAGAGAGACATTTTAGATAAATGGGGCAATGATAGAGTAATATGCAAAATGCTACTTGTTTCAGAAAACTTTGCAACTGACAGAAAGATTGCCGATTTTGATAAAGATAATGAAGATATAGGTAATAAAAATGAGAAAAGACATTACATAATGTCCCATCTCCAAAATTTTAGGGAGTTAACCCTAGAATTATTATTTCTACAGAGTCTACCAAAAACATACTTTCCATATTCTCTGAGGTATAATTCCATTCTTAAGTATGCACATCTACGTTTACTAAACTCCTATCGACTTATGGTCTGAAGCATTACAGATTTTTTTAAATATCACTTTGTTCCTAGCCAGTTTTCCATTAGTGTTACATTGGTCATTTTCTGTTGCCAAAATGAATTCTGTAGAACTTGTTAGTAAAGCACTCCAGGAATTTAAGAGGTAGTTTTTAGAGAAAGTGCAATGTGTTTAGAAATGTTTACCAAAGACCTGCACCCCCTCCCTGACTCTGGCATCTAGAAAACACACAGGCAGTTGAAAGAGGCCCTTAGGACATATTCCATCCAAACTATCCACAAAAAGCAAGGTTCTGTTTCATTCATTAGTTTCTTATTCCTATTATGCAGCCTATCAATGGATTCAGATACAATGTGCTTGCTATCTAATTTGCTTTCCCAGAATTCTCCTTGCCTCCTTCCTTCTGGTGGGAAGTCTCCTGTGACATCTGGTTCTTGTAGATCTATCAGAAAGGATAAGTGGCTTCTCGTGCTGCTTAAGTAATGGATTCTTCAACCTTTTCTCCAACAACTTATGTTCTCTTTTTCCCTCCTCTTTTGCCATATGGAAAAGATAAATACCAGAGCCAAATCTATCAGAGGAAAAGAGAACTGAGAATAAAACTCTTTGAACACTGACCATGAGGGAAGTACTTATGAAGTACATTAAAATGTGCTTCCATTGCTAAATTAGGACCATATCAAAAATGCTACCTGAGAATCTTTTCTACATCCACCTACTAAAAAACTCAACTGAACACCATGTTAGCACTATGCCTCAGTTCATACTACTTACTACTTACTAGACTGTGGTGGGGGAAATGTTAGTGGAGGAAGGCTTGCTCTACGAGCAAGAAGATTTGAACACTGGTTCCAGAAGCCATGTAAAAGCCAGATGCAGTGAAACAGGTATCTCTAGTCTCAGCCCTCCTGTTTGGAAAATGGAAGGTGGAGTCAGGATTTCCAGAAGCTGGCAGTTCAGCCAATATAGTTTCCATAGCCTCAAGCAACATAAAGAAGACACTTATTTCAAACAAAGTGGAAGATGAGGAATGACACCCACCCGAGGTGATGCTCTGATCTCCACCATATAGAATCTATACACACACCCAGAAACACACATGTCTGAAAGACCACAAACAAACACTTCCAGATTTTGTAGACAAAGTAAATATTTGATTGCCCTAAAATATACTGTGGCTTTCATAGGCTTGTCTGGGTGGTTTATTTTGGAGTCTCTTCCATGCACTGTTGTGAGAACTTAGCTGACATTGACTTCGTTAGAACACTTGCCTGGAAGAGATAAGTAACGTGACTACACTAGGCAGATGCTGTAGTGTGGAAACTCAACTGGGGCTGTACATTATTGCACTTTGACAAACCTCTCCATGGAGCCAGAACTTCTTGTGGCAGGGGAGCAGGAGTTCCAGGAGTGTCCCTAGGGTGGGTGTGCTAGGATCCCAAGAAATGTAAGAATTTATTGTGATTCAGATTCAAAAGTCAGGCGGCATCAATTGTCATACTTGGCTTTTCACGAGTCACAGTGTCAACCCAAATTCACAAAGCAGACACACAGATGTGCCTGACCACAAGACATCTTGTTGTTGACAAGCTGGGTAAGGAAGATTTGACTGTACTTATAAACTAAGTACTAGACCTCTGTCTCAGTTAGGGTTTCTATTGTTGTGAAGAGATACCATGGCCACAGCAACTCTTATAAAGGAAAATGTTTAATTGAGGGTGGCTCCCTTACCCTTCAGAGGTTCAGTCACCTATCATAGTGGGGAGCATGACAGCACGCAGACCAACATGGTGCTGGAGCTGAGAGTCCGACATCTTGCCGGCAACAAGAAATTGACTATCTCCTGGGCTGGGTGATACCCTGAGCATAGGAAACCTCAAAGCCTACACCCACAGTAACACATTTCTTCTGACAAGGCCATACCCAGTCCAACAAAGCCACACCTCATAATAGTGCCACTCCCTATGAGATTATGAGTGGCCATTATGTTCAAACTACCACAGCCTCAAATTAAACACATTAGAATCTTCACAAAATATTTAACATTTCTCTTGGTTAGCATTTACTTAATATTACTTTACATAATACTCAAATATATTGAATTTTTATCCCCCAAGTTGTATCTACTAAGTAAGGTTTCATGTTGCTATTACTACTGCAGTATTGTATTTGAGGTATAACCATCATTTTCAATAAGAATCGAAGGACATGGTACAACAATTTGAGGTTATTACTCATCGCATCATAGGATAGTGTAGCAACTTCCCGTCTCCTCACAGGAGTGACGGCATTACAGACATCCATTTTATTGCACCTGTCCTTCATGTGGGGGTTCTGATTCAGGTCATCAAGCCTGTGGGACAAGTGTTTCACCAACTCACCAACTGAACCGTCTCCTTTGTCCTTGAAGTGGTTTTTATGCATCAATAAACAATTGAACTGAGGGTGGGGATCTAGTTTTTAACTCTTGTGTCCAATTGAGATTTTAATTGGATAATACTGGGGAGAAAAAAGATGGAGGAGCAAGAGCATTATTGAGATACAGCTTTTGGAAGATTCTTATGTATATCTAAAAAGCAGTGTCATTGGCTGCTTTGGTTCCATTGGTCACGATACACACTGTCTTTCACAGTCTCCAAATTACTGTCAATAATTCATCCAAATTAATCCATAGTTTGTATTAGTCTATCTCTGGACACCAAACTGGAGTTTTTAGGAATGGAGTATTTCATTTTGTTTTTCTTCAGTTCTTAACAATGTCTGGTTTATTAAAAAAAAAAATGGCTTGCCAAAAAAGCAAAAAAACAAAAACAAACAAGCAAAAAGCCCTGCTAACTGAATGAGTATGTGAGTGGATATAATAGGAGTTAGCTTCTGGTCTCAGTTTATGTATAAATTGACAAGAATTTTGACTCTCACTATTAATAAGCTTATCATACTATAGTGAATAAAATTTTATCATGAATCTATGAGAGCATACTGTAAGTATCCAGGTTAATTTAAATACAAAGTAATTGGCTAAATTATCCAGGGATTGACTTATTAATTCTTAATTTTAAGTTGTTTTTTTTTTGGTGTACCAAAATGCAAGATGTTCTGTTAAAACTGCTTGCTGCTTTAGTTTGGAAATTTGTTTTAGAAAATATAAAACAGGTGTAGATCATATGTAATCATTTACAGCAGCTTAAAAATGAATTTTTGAGCATATATTTTAGAAAACATATGCAAACTTAGCTTAATTTCCTATGCAAATAAAATAAATATTGATATTTATAAGTACCACATGAAAAGTTTCCAAATTAATAGCAGGACGTGAAAAGTGAACTCCCACGCTTAGTTTACTAAGAGAAGAACAACTAAAGGCAGCTTGTTAATTCCCAGATATGTATGGCCACACAGAACTCATTAAAAATGATGTTATATAAATCATTATACAGAAAAATAATAACAATATTCCTTTTGAAATCAGATTTATAAGTGAGTAGCGTTAGCCAACAAATTAGTAAGTCAATGGTATGATATTTCAGTTTGTTGCTGCTGTTCTTGACCAAAGAGGAAACCTGACAAGGAGCCACTGCTAACAATTCAAGTTGTATTAATTAATAAAATTTTCATGAGTTGTAATTCTTGCAATACTGTCACTTCCATATTCACAACCTGATTATATGCCATTAGTGAAGAAGCTCTTGTTGCATTTCTATAGTCATTTGAAAGAAATATAGAAGAAACTATCCAAAGAAAACCATTTTGTTCCTTTTTTTGTAATCTGATATTTTTAATTGAAAATAATTTTTTATAGAATATATTTCCAACATGGTTTCTTCTCTCTCATCTCCTCCCAGATCCTTTCTACCTATCCACCCATCCAACTTCATGCCTTTCTCTCTTTAGAAGATTTTTTTTTTAAAGAGCAGGCAAATAAATCAGAATAAAAGAAAACAAAAACAGGAAAAGCCTGATGACGCACATATGACTGACACATACACTGGCCGAGACACAGACACACACAAAACTCATAAAAAACACAAAAGCAGGAAGCCATAATATGTAAGATTAATAAGATAAAGAATGACCAGACAAAGCATTATCACACACACACACACACACACACACACACATCCATCACGTTCGTTTTGGGTTGGCCGTCTACCTGCTGGATGTGGGGCCTGCTCTGAAGAGCTGTTTCTATGAGCTCATATGTTCATCAGTTCTGCTCTGTCTGGCAGGCCTTAGTTTCCTGAAGTCAGCTTGGAAGTGTCTTAGTCCTACTTCCTGCTAAATGTTCTGTAATAATTTCTACAATAGTTTAATTAATTAGCTCAATTATACTCACTTCCATGAGAAATAATTTAATTTACAACTCAATTTAAAGAACAGAAAAATAGCTGAATAATTCTTGTTAAATTTAAATTAAAATTACAAACTTAATTAATTTAATAAATATTAATAGGACTAATAGTTGCATTCCTTAAAAGATTAAATTAAAAGTTGATGCTAATGAATTATCAGAGATTTAAAAAACATAATTTATAGAAAAGTATAGAACCATATTCTGAAATAAAAATAGAAAAAATACAAAAGTGTAGTATATAAATATGAATTATAGGATCTAGACATATAGTATTTTAAAGTTCCTATGAGACAACATGAGCTATCATAAATATATTTTTCTGCAACAAATTCATAGGAAGTCCTTAATAGATTATTTGGAAGCATTTTATGCTTTTATAAAAATGAAACATTTTACTGCTAGTAAAAATCTCATAAAATTGTCACTAAATAATATTTAAATCTTGAGAGTTAGAAGTAATTTTCTGACATCCAGCATAACATTTTACCAAAAGTCTCCCTTGCTAAGCGCATGGATGTTTAATATCTGTTTACATAACTGAATGGAACTTTCTAGAGTCCTTCAGTGACAGCTCACAGTTCAACAAGCTCGTCCAGCCTTTGACACTGCTACTGTAGATATTGTCATCTACAAAGCTGAGACTTGAGCATGGTGCAATTAAGTCACACAAAGAGAAAGAGACAAAGGTTTCTCAGAAGCTCTGGGCTTTTTCTTCTGGCTTTCTGAATCATTGTGGTTTGACTACAAAATGTTTTCAAATATTCTCTTTTAATAACACTGTTATTGAGGCTAGAAAGATGATTCGGCAGTTAAGAGTATTTGCTACTTTTGTGGAAGACCCTAGATCAGTTTCCTGTACACATCCAGTAGCTCACAACCCTCTGTAATTACAACTCCAGGGGATCCATTGCCTTCCCCCGGTCACCAGAGATTCTGGGTCACATATGCTACACATATACACCTGCAAACAAATATTCATATACATAAACCAAAACTAAATGAATCTTTAAAAAGAAAAGGAAAACAAAATAAGGAAATTATTTCATGATATTTTCCCTTGGTCATCTCTTTATTTTGTCTCTTTGGACCTGGCAGTAAGGGTGACGACTCTGTGCTCCTGTCCTTGCTACGTGTCCTTGGTGTTTAAATAAAGACTCTGATTAATAAGAAACAATAAAGAAGAGAGAAAATTGTTGCCATTATCTTACCGGATCGTCTTAAACATAGAAAATTCCAAAAATCACTAATTTATTTTTAAACTAATAAGTGAATATAGCAAAGCTGCAGACAGCGTGCTCAATGAGTAACAACTATATGCCAAAAGCAAAACACAGGAAATAGGAATCAAAGGAACAATTAAATGTATATTAGCTACCAAAAATAATTAGAAATAAATGAGTGAAAAAAGGTGAAAGATTTTGACAATGAAAAGTTAAAGTATTGTTGAAAAATTTGAAGAGGACTCTGACACACATGCACAGAGTGAAAGCTGATGGATCGTGAATATGAAGATTCGATACTTTTAAACATACCATTCTCAAGGATCTGCAGATACAACCCAATCTCTATGAAAGTAACAGTGATGTTCTTTTAAAACAGACCTGAACCCTGACCATCTGCAAAAGCAGCAAATGCTCTTAATCACTGAGTCATATCTCCAGCCCCAGCAATAACACCGTTTACTGAAATGAAAAATAGCTTTTGTTGAAACCACAACGAGCACCTTGAATCCCAAAACTATCTTGAGCAAAATGGACAGAACAGAAAATGCTGTAATACCTGACTTCAGAATATACACAAAATCATAGTCCTATAAACAAGAGTTTTGCCAGAAAAACAGACAAAAGATCAATGGGACAGAATAGAAAGCTTCAAAGGAAGGTAGTAAATCTACAGCTAACTAATTTTTGATAGAGTTGATAGGAACATGTATGTATGTTAAAGAAAAAGATTTTTTTAATAAATGATGTTAAGAAAATTAGATTCCCAAGTTAGATATTCATATAAAACCAAATCCTCCTCTTACAAATTACCAGAATCAATTAAAAATAAAGACTTGAATGTAAGATCTAGAGCTAAGAAGAAGAAAAATATAAATGGGGGAAGTAATTTAGGTAACTGTAATAGACAAGATTTTTTTTCTGGAGAAGAAAATCAAAGCTCAAAAAATAAAAGTAACAATCAACAAATGATACTACATAAAACTGAAAAGCCTCTGAATAAAAGGAAGTAATCAATAAACCCTAGAGGCAAACTACAGAATGGGAAAAATATTGGTATGCTATACATTTGACATAGGGATACTATTTTGCATACATGAGACTAATAAGTAACTTGCAAACAAGAGCCAACACAAGTCAATAATGGGCATTAGTTTCTAAAAGACATTTCTCAGAAGTAGATCAACAGATGGCCAACCATCATATAAAAAAATTGCTAAACATCATTAATCATTATGGAAGTATGTTTTAAAACCTCAATGAAATATCACTTCACTCCAATAAAAATGTCTCTTATCAAACAGAGAAAAAATAACAAGTGTTGGCAACATGGTGGAGAGAGACAGTCTATGGGCACTTGCTGGGTATGTCAAATAATATAGTCATTATGGAAAAGAACATAGCTTGTCTTCAGGAGGTTAAAAATAGAATAGCCATATAACCCATCAGTCTCACTACTGGTGTACATCCGAAGGAAATGAAATCATTATGTTAGGAAGAAATCTGCCCTTTCGTGTTCATTGCAGCACTATGCACAACAGCCAAGGAAGGGAGGCAGACTACATGTCCATCAGCTCAAGAGTTTCACCACAAAGAAGTGGTAACTGTTTAAAAAGATAGGTATTATATATTCTGATTTATCTATTTTATAGTGAGCACACATATTAAAACATTGCAAAGCATTCCAACAATGTGAACAATTCTTACACTTAAATAAAATTACATTATTTCATTAAAATTAAAATGTGAGAACTTATTGTGCAGAAAGTGTAAAAATTGCAAAATGAATAGTGTTTAGAAGGTCTTTTCTGGGGCCAAAAATATAATGTACAGCATGCAGAACAAGAAGTACCTATCATTTCAAAAACAAAGATCAAAATGGCATAACTGTTTCCTACAAGGGCAACCTTTGAAGAATGGATCAAGACTCAAAAGAAATTAAAGTAAATGTTTACATGTTAAAATCATACTTCACCAAACCCTTTAGAGGGATCACCATTTAATGACACTTATTTAATAAAGCATTTTTGCCCTGATCTATACCAGTCTTTATATACATTTTTTTTTAAAAAATGCTAAATACAAAAGAAAGGAGTCTTATATTTAATATGCTCATTAGATATTTGGAACTGTACAAAGTATTGTTTATCTCATCAGGTTTATCCAGTTTTTATTTTAGTAGAGTTCAATTCATTATTTTATGATCACATTTTTGAATTTTGATTAACTTCTATAACAATGTTACAGAAATACTAAAGTATGAGATGTTTCTATCATAAGAGAAAGTTCATCTGTGACCATTTGCAATTATTTCTCTCCAAGAAACTACAGTACAAGAGGTTGGAGACATGTTCAGTGGATAAGAGTGCTGGATGCTCTTCCAGAAGACCTGGGTTCAATTCCCAGTACCCACATCACAGCCTACACCTATCTGCAGCTACAGTTCCTGAGCCTCTGACACCTTCACACAGACATGCATGCACGTAAAACACCAATGAACATAAAAGAAAAATAAATTTAAAAAAAAAAACAACAAAGAAACTCTAAGACCCAACACCTTCTGATCTCATTTCTATCCCCATGCTTTTGAGTTTTTGCTGAATTTGACATAAATGAAAGCCTCCATTATGTAAGCACCTCCATATGTAAACTTCTTTAAATATGATAGTTTGGGGAGTTGTTCATATTTTTGCATTCATCAATTACTTGCTGCTGGTCCATGACAGCTGAGAGTCATGTGTTTCTGTGTCATACTTCATAGTATTTCTTTTTGATCTCTGTTATGGTTTGGCTTTGAACAGTTTCCCTCACTACTTTGAAAAACAAGAAGACCTTGTTACCTATTGGCGGGAATTATTATAGTGATGTGCCGCAATTGGTTGATTTCTTTTCCTGAGGTTGCAGCTGGGTTGCTTCAGGTTTGAGTGAGTATTAGTAGAACATTTATAAATATTAAGTCTCTGTGGTTGCCCGCTTTGCTTTCTTTGTGAGAATGACTAAAAGAACAAACGTGATGGGTCAGGAGAGTGAGTGTATGTTTGGAAATCACCACTAGTTTTTTCATACTGAATGTTTATGTGTGTTATTTTGTTTAACCTCAGAATAAATTCAGGGAGCAAGGCTTTAATCTTCACTGTATTTTAAAAACAAGGAGAGTGAGGACTATGGAGATGAACTATCTTATTCATGGTAGCAGGCTCTGTAAATTGTGAAGTCCGAAATGAACCAACTTTTTAGCCTGTGCTAAAAAAAAATAATGGGCTTTATTTAAACATGTTATGCACAAGTCTCCAGTTTCAGCAAAGCTGACATAAAAATTCTCTGTCCTCAGGGATACTGAAGTTTTTAGACCCAGCGGAGAGTCATGTCAAAGAGCTTCAATAAAACTGGCATCTTAGCAGTGCTGAGAAATCTCTTAAGCTTTAGTTTCTAACCATTTACGAAATGGAGACAACAATGTTTGTGCATTTCATGATGTGGCATTTAGAACAATGTCTGGCATCTAATCAAGAACTCGATAAAGGCTAGCATTAACATTATCAGGGACATATTGTCAATTCCTGTCCAAATCCCAAATTGGCCTCTTCTCTAAAATTCTTTTAAGTTCAGAGGGATCTGTGTCTGTGGATGTGTTTGTTTATTTTCCTCTCTGTTCCAGCAGACTATGTGGAGACATCTGTCAATGCTTAGGAGTTGAAGTTTACCTGAAGACAATGAAAGATGGCATTTGTGAGTTTATCTTTTGCTGACATTTACGATTCTGCTTCATAATAACAGAATAATCAGCAGACCCTAGAACCTTTAGTGTAACCTTTAAAATATTGTGCATAAATCTGCATCTGAGTAAAAGTTCCTGTGTTCCTGATAACGACTCACTACCTCTTTTGTCTTATTTTAGTAACTGCAAAACACGTGAGCAATCAGAACATGTCTATAGGAAATTCAGGGTTTTGATGGATTCAATGCTAAAATGATTGTTTTGTTTCTATTCATCCAACCATACAGGAATTGTGTGCATGTGCACGTGTAAGTATTTTAAAAGCATGGGGACTAACAAACCGCTCTTACTTTTGAATAATCTTATCTTCCAAACCTTAGAACTCTAGACTTCTTGTGACCCTGATTATGTCACAAAAACATTTAAGTGATCCTTTGATACTCTTTATCATCCAATATTTGACGTATATGTTCCAAAAGAAAAAAAATGAAGAAACATAAATTCTCCAAATTTAATGAAGAAACATAAAAACTAATCTTTACAAGTTCTTAATTTGATGTTCTTCATAATGTTTCACATTATATATTTTAGAAGATAGTTTTTCTATTTTTAAAACAATTTTGGTTGAATTCTCCAGAATATATATAGTGTACAGTAAGATAGATACTAATACACATATATGTATGCATATATTAATATATTTTCTTTTTGAAATTGATTGCTTTATTTTTAATTAAGAAATAATGACATCATTCACCCCTGCATTTCCTTCCTCCAGTCATTTTTATGGCCAACTACAGTTATCTCAAATTGACTGTCTAATTTAACTATTGTCATTACACATACAAATAAATAAAATGTATTATAACCTACTTATTCTGTTTAGTATGACTTGTGTATATTTTTAAAGGAATTCAATAAGGAAGGCATTTTAAAAAGAAGAAAGGCGAGGTCTCAGGAATGAACTAATCCACTCAGGTAGCATGCCCTACAAATTGTGAGAGAAGAGTGCTCACTTTTAAACACTGAGCCATTATGACTTACACTTCTTAGTAAACGTATTAGAAAATTCTCTTGGCCCAAAAGATTGTGCTATTACTGAAGAGTATTGGAGAAAAGCCTGAGTAACATGCATAGGATCTATCCACAAACCCTCAAGAAACAGCATTCAAATGGGAACACACTTGGTGTTTTGCTTTCTCTGTTGTAGGCAGCTATGAAAATCTCTAAGACACAGCAGGAGGTATGCCTCTCCTCAAAAGGAGAAGTTCCTGGTCTTGAAGGTCAAGCATTGTGACAGAGGGAAAGTCGTGCTGATTATTGGAAGAAGAGAGCACAGGGTCAGGACTGTGCGGGAACTGAGAACTTACATGCTCGTGCTGCTGAGTGAGCTTCGAGTATTCTTAAACAGCAACAGGAAAACACTGGGAATTCAATCTTTTAAATTAAATATTTTTAGTAAGGTGAGCATCCAAACTGCCTAGGCTCCCACAAAACCAGTACATGCAGTAGGATCAAAATCTCATTGCCATTGTTCTTGAGTTCTCAGTAGTCCTCATTGTCCGCTATGTTCAGCGAGTCCGGCTTTATCCCAGGTTTTTTCAGACCCAGGCCAGCTGGCCTTGGTGAGTTCCCAATAGGACATCCCATTGGAGGTGGGTGGTCCTTGAACTTCCCACAGGGCAGGGAACCCTGATTGCTCTTTGGGCTGACCAGGGAGGGGGACTTGATTAGGGAAGGGAGGAGGGAAATGGGAGGCGGTGGCGGGAAAGAGACAGAAATCTTTAATAAATAAAACAAAAAAAAATAAATTAAATATTTTTGTAACCTAGTTTTGATCGGCATTTAAATAGGACTGATCAAATAAAAAGAAAAAAAAGTCAGGCTATCTTTTTGAATAATTCATTGATATACTTCTTTTTCGAAACTATATTTACTTAATTTTAGTGTTACCAATTTCATGTGATTGAAATATATTGCTTTGAGATTTCACTATATTATTTTTATTCTTTCCACTAACCTTTTACAAGCCAAAGACTCAATCTCTCTCTCTCTCTCTCTCTCTCTCTCTCTCTCTCTCTCTCTCTCTCCAAAATGTTGACAACTAATCTAAATTTATTGGATTTCTTTTCTATTTACCACTCCCTTTTGTTGAAAATAGATTCCTCCCTTATATAATATATAGTGTTCACAGTCTCCCTTCCATCTGCTCTTCCCTTCCTTCCCTCTCATGAAGATCCATTCTATTTCTGTGTTTCCTTGGAAAAGAATAGACTTCCAAGAGACAACAAAACATATCAAAAAAAAAAAAGTAAGATAAAACACAAACCAACATATGGAAGTTGGACAAGGCAAAGCAACAGAAAGAAAAGAGCCCAAGAGAGGGCACAAGAATCAGAGTCACACATAAACACCAATGTGAAAGCCAGAATGTGTATGCAGATGACCAGGTACAGACCTGCACAGGTCCTATGCTTGCTGGATCAGTCTGTGAATTCACATGAACTTTGCTCAGTTGATCAGAGGGCACTGATTTCCTTGTGAAAAAGGCATATGAAAATTTCTCACAATTTAGGTCATGAAGTTTGATCAATCAAAGATACATCAAATTGGTAGCACTTAAATACAGGTGAGGAAGGAGTAGAGAAGTATTCTATTGTTTTTTATCATTCTCAAGTCAAATTCTTACAAAATCAAGGGACATACTTTACTTCTAAGATGACAGTCATCTTCTAGTAAGCAAAAGACAGAAAAGAATATGCTGGAATATTCAAATCTGATAGGAGGATAACAGATATGAAACAAATGTCTTTCTTTGCAAACATACAATGAGTTGAATGTATTTTTTTCTGCTAAGAAAAATGTTCCTATTAATAGGGCTTTGTACAGAGTCACATACAATGTATACTCAAAAGTAGACCTTAGCAGTAAGTATAAGATTCATTATAATTCTATAACATAATATGTTAATGATGAGATAAATTATGAAGAGAATATCCAAGGGCTGTGAAATAAATGTCTACCTTAGCAAATATCATACAGTGAGCTGAGTATATTACACTGTATACTTTTTTCCCACAGAATTTTGATAACAAGCAGCATAACATCAAAGAACATCACTTGCAGTATTTTTAATTTCAAATATTCATACTGATTACTATATACACATATTTTAACATAGAATTACACTATGCACCAATCTGAAGACTATTTTTTAATGTCAACTGTACTAAAAAAATAGACACAACTTATGTGTGTAGTACTACTTCATGCAAACACAAACAAGACCTTGTAAAATGACATAATTATACACTAGTAAAGAGTCCTTTGTGGACATAGTAGACAGTTAAGTCAAACCCTACCTATAAATTATAAACATCAAATAGCTTTGAGTGTGGTTGTGAATTCTAAGCCAGCTTCACAAAGTTTGTACATACTGTCATTGCATAGACATGGCTCAGATTGCCCTCGGGTTGAAAGGTGCTCTCCAATTCTCCTTTCCTACTAGACCTGTGTCTGAGCCTGCGCAGGACTGAGACTGTGTTATTGTGTACCCATTCACAACACTGACAGGATCCTGTGGTCCTGAAGTGACTGTTTCTTGCTTTGGAGTTTCCACATTGATTTTGGTCTCTCTTCTTTGAGTTGCTTTCCCTTACACTCCATGTGCTCCCTCAGTCTCAGTTCTCTTGACTACTCAATGGCCTTTGCCCCCCCCCCAAACCTGTATCCAGAGGTCCATTTCCACAGAAGAAACTGGGCTTTTCTATAGAGTTCTACTTCTCCATGCAGACCTGCCTCATGTTTCATCCTGCAGCAGGTTCTAAACCCAAGAAAGTCAGTGTTCACAGAGGAAAGCCTGGGAATTCATGGTGAGAGGCTTCAGTTGCTCTCTACAAGGAAATGAAACAGCTTCCTACACATAACACCTCCCTTTTCCATTCATTTGAAGACTCATTCACAGCTATGAGATAAAATTAAAGTAGCCTGCAGTCCCCAGGGTTTCTCAGATATCAGAAAAACTTTGACACTTGACTGCAATTAGAACCATGTTGCACCAGCACCTTTTCAGTTTCAAGAGACAAATGTTCAAAAACACACCAGGAAAGAAACTCAGTGGGTGAAAATGTCTTAAGGCATCAGGTGCTTACTGCCATCAGCAATGGAATAGTCAGGAAAAAAAATGCATTTCTAAAATCTTATTTTGGTTTGCCAAATGGAAGTGATAATAGATTTCAAACCTCAGAAAATCTTTGCCTCACAGTTTCACTGTAAAGTTTTGCTTTAAGGAAGCATTTCCTGAACTATTTAATTCATCAAATATGAATAAAGATGAAGGAGAATGATCATTTGTCACATACATAGAAAAACATTGTTCAATTTTTGCTAATCTCATTAATCATTTTAATGGCCACATCACTAACATTATATGTCACCAGAATCAAGAAAGAAATGAATTATTCTCTTGTAGTATGTCACTCTGAGAAAAGTTGTCATAATGCAGATCATCGAGTTATTCATTAGATTTCTGAAAGCAGAGTAATTCTGTGAACAGGGGTCTCTTGACTAAGATAATTAATTGAAGCTCCCCAAAGTGTTTAACACCCCATTGAGTATCTCATGTCCCCACTGAAAGAGCTATAAAGGATAACAAGAGTCTGTAACAATTTAAAGAGACGTACTAACATAGTCCCATCAAAAAGAGCAGAATCATTGTTTCCTTTATCAAACATCTAAATTGAGACATAGGATACAAAACAGAGCAACTCTGATTAAAAATGGAATTCTGACCAACAACATCTAGCACACGTGGTGCTTTTCTTGTAATTGATTTTCAAACTGTAATTTGATCCTTAAGAAATGTTTAACATCCTTAGTCATCAGAGTAATGCAAATCAAAACAACTCTGAGATTTTTATCTTACACCTGTAAAAATGGCCAAGATCAAAAACACTGATTACAACTTATGCTGGAGAGGTTGTGGGGTAAAGGAAACACTTCTGCATTGCTGGTGGGAATGCAAGCTGGTACAGCTCCTTTAGATGTCAATGTGGTGATTTCTCAGAAAACTGGGAAGCAACCTTCCTCAAGACCCAGTAATACCACTTTTGGGTATATATCCAAAAAATGCTCAATCATACCACAAAAACATGTACTCAACTATGTTCATAGCATCATTGTTTGTCATAGCCAGAAACAACCTAAATGCCCCTTGAGCGAAGAATGGATAAGGAAAATGTGGTACATTTACACAACGGAGTACTACACAGCAGAAAAAAATAACGACATCTTGAAATTTGCAGGCAAATGGGTGGAGCTAGAGAACATCATTTTAAGTGAAGTAACCCAGACCCAGAAAGACAATTTATCACATGTACTCACTCATAAGTAGTTTTTAAACATAAAGCAAAGAAAACCAGCCCAAAAATCACAATTACAGAAAACATAGACAACAATGAGGACCCTAAGAGAGACACGCATAGATCTAATCTACATGGGTAGTAGAAAAAGACAAGATCTCCTGAGTAAATTGGGAGCATGGGGACCCTGGGAGAGGGTTGAAGGTGAGGGGAGAGGTGGGGAGGGGGCGAGCAGAGAAAAATGCAGAGCTCAATAAAAATCTATTAAAAATGAAAAAAAAAAGAGAATTCTCTATGCGGGCAGAAGAATTTCTCATTAAACCAAGCAATCACTATCCCCCATTTTACAGACGAGAAAAAATGAGGCAGAGGAAGTTAAGTAAATTGTTTACAAAAACAATCAAGGGTTTATCACTAGTAAACTAGTAAAACTAGTAAACTAGTAAACGAAGTGATACAAGGGGAAAGTAACTCCAGGGTAGAGCAATTTTCTGAAGCTCAGTTGTCCAGCCCCAGACTCTTTATGTGTCTATCTATCTATCTATCTATCTGTCTGTATGTCTGTCTGCCTGCCTGTCTGTCTTTCTGTCTGTCTGCTTTCCTTCCAATCTTCATTTCTTCCTTCCTCCCTTCCTTCCTCCCTCCCTTCCTTCCTTCCTTCCTTCCTTCCTTCCTTCCTTCCTTCCTTCCTTCCTTCCTTCCTTCTTTCCTTCCTTCCCTCCCTCCCTCCCTCCCTCCTTCCTTCCTTTCTTTCCTCTCTTTCTTTCTTTCTTTTCTTTAAGTTAGTTTTGGGGTGAGACATTGTATCCATTTCCCATCTTAATGGTGGGACTTTGTCTGGTGTGAAGCTGTGCTAGTCTTGCGCACGCTGTCAGAGTCTCTGAGAGTTCATATGTGCCTCATTCCTCCTGTGTCCAGAAGATGCTGTTTTCTTGCCATCCACCATCTCTGGCTCTTGCAATCTTTCCACCTCCTCTTTGTCATATATCTAATAGAGAAGCTATCTAAAATTGATACCTGCTGGGAACAGGAAAGTTGTATTTCTCCAAAAGGAGTGTCAATGGTTATAGTAACCATACTCCAGGACATGCCCAGTGCCCAGAAGTAGTTGGCAAATACAAAACAAACTCCATAGTTTGATTCTTTGGTTTTTAGTGGGCTTTCTGTTTCATTTTGCTTTGAGGTTTTTGTTTGTTTTTGCCTTATTAGTTTTTCTCTTTTGTTTGATTTTCATTTTGTGGTCTTTTTCTTTATCTTCTAGAAAGAGAAAAACAACCTGAAGGTGGTAAGGTGGGAAATGCAGAAGAATTGGAAGAAGTTGGAGGAGGGGAAAGCCTGATCAAACATATTGCATGAAAAGAAAATTTTAATTTAGAAAGCAATTTTAAGAAGTTAAGTTTGAATGTAGTTGCATCCAGTATCTGCCTTCTTGACGATTGCACTAAAATTCTTGCTTAGAAAGAGAAAATCAGCGTTAATGAAGGTATGTGTGTCAGAGGCTCTTCCTCACCAGGTTTAATATAACCGTTAAGGAGTATCAATGATGTATTGTAATAAGAGTTAAATTCATAGGACATTTACTATAAGTTGAATATTTTTTATTAATCATACATAATTCTAATAATGGGTTTCACAGTGGTTATAGGATCTACATATATACAAATACAGAACTTTAGGGATAGCGTGTCATTTGTTGAGGGTTTTGATCTCAGCAAGTGGCGACATCTATATTTAAAAATCCGGTCTCTTTAAGTTCAGATTCTATATTATGATCCCTCTAATGTAAGACTATTTTACAAACATACTTGAGGCCCACCATCCACATCTGAGTACAGGTCCTCTATGCATGTTTATCAAAGGTGAAAAAAAAAAAAAAAAAAAAAAACAAGCTGCCACAAGCTGGCCAGGGATTGAAACCAGGGAGCAGGGAGCGTCTACCTCACACTGCATTCGCCTTCGCATGGACTGGAGACGGGTAAACAGAAACTGACCCACTGCTCTAATTTTAGCAAATGCCATATTTCTATAAGAATAACTTCCAGATGCCGGCCTGGGTGTCCATTTTGTTATTTCTGGCAAAGCAAACTCTTTTACATTTTGCCAGCCGGAGAGAGCAGCATCTACTAATCAGTGCCAGCCATGATTTGTTCCCCCAACATAAAAGCACAGGCCTTTCCCTTGGAATGCTTTGTTATAAGCATCTTTTCCCCCCACTGTTCCATCTGCAGCAGTGCAGATTCGTATTTGTGTCACGATCTGCAACTGGCTTTAGAGCTAGTCGCCTAACTTAGTAAATCCATTATTGTTATCAGCAAATGGCATATTCCTTGGGCTATACCATCCTTCTAAGAGAGCATTTCTTCAAAATTGTTTGGTGTTTGAGTACCTGGAACGTTGTGAAGAACACAGAAACAAGCTTGTCCAGACAAAATAGGTCCCGAGGCTTTTTCATTTTTAGTGATTCTGTAAACAGGCAGTTGTTAAAATAATTGTTGTGGTTCACTTCGGTTTCCTCTTTCCTGGCCCCTCATCAGAACAGAGCCAAAGAATTTTCCTAAGGTTGGCTCTGGTTAGAAGTGTCCACCAAAAAGGCAGTGCTAAGAAGTTCTAGGAACCTTCAAAAGATGCAAATATGGAGAGATGATTAGGCTGTTGCAAACACTACCTCAAATGGGCTTACGGTAGCTTCTGAGGCCCCATGATTAGTCCTTAAACCTGTAGGTGTGTTAAAAAAGAGTTAACCTGGCCTCAGGATGCTCTGAGTTCTTGTCTTTTTTTTTTCGTATATCAGACAGGGAGATATTTTTTGTTTCTCAGGAGACAGCTTGCTAATGGAATTGTTAATTATGTCTCACTTTGCTTTGTCCAATTCAGTTAGCTTGATTACGGCTGAGTTGTCAACCTCCCTGTTCTTGAGGTTCCACAGTTGCAGACTATTCTGAGACTTTTTTTTTTCCAAGACAGGGTTTCTCTGTAGCATTGGAGCCTGTCCTGGAACTAGCTCTTGTAGACCAGGCTGGCCTCAAACTCACAGAGACCCGCCTGCCTCTGCTTCCCGAGTGCTGCGACTAAACTGAGACCTTTTTTTAAATGTAAATGACATTTAATTTTTATCTTTCAGAGATACAAAAAAATAACAAAATAAAATATAACAAGGTATAACAAAAAGCATCCTATTGAAGTTAAACATGGCAAGTTAACAAAAAATAAAAAACCCTCAAGAGAGAAGGCACAAGAACCAGAGATCTACTCGCTTACACATTTAAGGGTACCATAAAGGTATAGAACTGAAAACTATGGTATATACACAGGGGACATGGTGCAGACCCTCGTATGCCCTGTGTTGCTGCTTCAGTCAGTTCCCATGATCTTTACTCAGTTGTTCTAGAAGGCTTGTCCTTCCAGTGCCCTCCATATCCTCTGTTTCCCACTCCTTCTGCCTCCACCTCCATGGGGTTACCTGAGTTCCAAGGGACGGGATTTGATGGAGACATCTGGTTCTACATAACGTCCTTCTGCACCTTCATTTCTGCTTCTCTGTCATGTGATGATATTTTCAGGTAGGATGTCTCACGCTGCTTAGATCTTCCAGCCACCAGAATTAAGCCAAATAAGCCATTCTGTTTTATAAAATATCCTAGAGTGTTTGTAGTAACAGAAAACAGACTAAAATACTAGATTTGGGTCTATTCTCCTCGTAAACCAGAGCAGAGAAGTTTAGGAGTGGCTCTGTGGTAGCTCCTGTCCTGGTCTTTAGTCTGGGGCCTGAACTAACATTCTTTTTTTCCTGGGAGCTCCTGAAAGTCAGCCAGACGTGTGGGCTGTCTGTCACCTTGCCACTGTTGTGACTCCATTTGTACTTTCTTTTGTCCAGATCCCTCATTCAGCTTTCCACATATCCTCTTAAGTTCTTCCTACATGCATGCCTTGCGTAGGAGTTCTTTCTGTTTGTGTGTTGCTTTCATTGGTTAATGAACATAGAAACTGCTTTGGGCCCTTGATAAGGCAGAACTTAGGTAGGTGAGGAAAATTATACAAAATTCTGGGAGGAAGAAAGCAGAGTAAGAGAGAGCCACCATGGAGCCGACAGAGTCAGATATGCTGAATCTTTCCTGGTAAGCTGCTGCCATGTGGCGATATACAGATTAATAGAAATGGGAGATTAATAGAGATAGAAGAGTAAGCCAATAAAAGGCTAGAACTAATGGACCAAGCAGTAATTTAATTAATACAGTTTCTGTGTGGTTATTTCTGGGGTTTAAGCAAGCCAGGCCCGAAACAAACAAGTGGGCCCTCCTCCTTGCAGCATACGACTCTCCCTTAAACCATTGATCCCAATCCTGCTCACTTGGTCATTTACCTAACATTTTTTTCTCATGTTTTGATCAACAGGGTGCCAGGCTTTCTGGTGTATTCAACACATCTACTAGAGTTTGTGATAATGCATGATCCCTTCTTAATTAGCTTGGGCTGGGCTCGCTGTATTGATTCTAGTGAAGAGAAAATGGCAGAAGTTACAAAATGTCATTTTGAGACTAAGCTGTGAAATGACCATGGGCTTCCATTTTAATAATCATTTTTCCCCACATTCTCATTGATTGTTCACCTTTGAAACATGCAGTGGCCATACCTTGACTCAGGTTTATATAAAGGAGTTGGTGTATAACCAACTCCTGAAAAGGATGGTGTTAGAAAAAAATACATATTCCCTGAGCATAAAATTTGACCAAGACTTGTGATGAGGAGGCACCATGATAAGCTCTCACCTCATCTCCTTTTCTAAAAGTGTCTAGCAGAACAAGCCATCAGAATTTATAGCAACTACCCACAGAAGAAATTCTTGGAAGAAATAAGACCTCTATGTGCACAAGTGTTACAGTACAAAAGATTTCCACACAGTCCAGAATGGAGTATAACAAAGGTTTATTTATTAGGGGATAAACTTACAGAAAGAGTAGTGATCCGCAGTCTTCTGTGTGGTCTGGGAACTGGAACTTAATCCAGCAGTCAAGGGACCCACACATACTTTTTGTCTGCATATACAGTACATGAGACCAAGTCCAAAGTGGGTCAATATATTAAACTTTATTGATTGAAGGAGTTCCCACAGGACATAACATTTGTTGCATGCATCTACCTTGATTTTTTTCTGGCTTTCTCTAAAGTACATGTGACTGGCTAAGAATTCTTGCTTAGCCAGGAGGTGGTGGCACATACCTTTAATCCCAACACTCAGGAGGCAGAAGCAAGCAAATCTCTGTGAGTTCAAGGTCAGCCTCATCTACAAGAGCTAGTTCCAGGACAGGCTCCAAAGCTACAAGGAAACCCTGTCTCCAAAAACAAAAAAATCAAAAACAAAAAAAAAAAAAAACAAACAAAAAAAAAAAGAATTGTTACTTAAAGAAAGAGGCAGAAGATAATAATGGAGAAATGCTGTCTTCTAAGACTATTGTAGTGTTTTTATAATTCATACACTTTGGAACAAGATAGCAATGTTCAATCCATGGCCACATATAAAGAACTATAGAATAAAATGAAATTGAACATGTTGGTTATTGTAACAACAAAGACACATTAATCAGAGCAAGGAAAGCAGTCTATGATGCTATTGCATGGGAACAACATAGTTAGAAAAGCAAGCCTAGCACTTCTCACTATTCAAGACATATATTTTGCATCTTTTTGTGTCGTTTTCTAGATTTATTAAGCTTGGCTCCTAATGATAAACTTTACCTCTTTGCAACTTTTTTCAAAAGACATATTCTTATAAGCATTCTTACAGCTGCATTTTTGTATAGATACAATATTTTTCCTTTAAAATAAGATCCTAGAAGTAGAAAAGGTAAGTACCAAGCAAATGACAAGAGCACTGACTTTTGATGACAAGTGACCTCCTGGATATTTGTGAACACTTTTGTTCCCTATCAACAGTATAGAAGAATGTTCATTTACACACACACTCACACACACACACACACACACACAAACATCATAGTACTGTTAGTGAGGATGTTTGCTTTCTTCTGTTTTTGCTAGTTAAGTAGTATAACATGTGATCTGATTATTTGTTAATATTTATTGAATTTTCTATTACGTTAATCCTCCACTTAACTTCTCTTGGCTTCATGATATTCAATAATCCCCTATATATACCAATATACCAACAACATAAGTCATTCCCATTTCTTACTTCAAATGCTTACAAATAATTCTCTCAATAATTAAGAATGCTTGCATTTAAATAAACTTTCTCTTTTGTTTATCCCCAGCCTAAATATCTTTACAAAAAAAATTGTTCAGGAAAGACTATGGCCAAATTGTTTTCAGAATAGCCTTATCGATTTTCCAATAATAAATACTATCCATTGTGCGTGAAATTGTGTCCTCTAAAAAGACACGTAGGAGTGTTAGCCTTTGAGATCTGTGAATACAATCTCCTTTGAGAAAAAAAAAAAGTCATGATGTCATGAAGCTAAAGTCCTAATGCAATGTAACCTGTGTTCTTATGAGAAGACAAAACACACACACACATACAGAGAGAGAGAGAGAGAGAGAGAGAGAGAGAGAGAGAGAGAGAGAAGATAGCAAGATAACATCCAAAGATGAAAGCTATGAAGGAAAATTTAGGGCAAGAGGAGTTCCTCCTTATCATAGACATCTAATCCTCTGTTTTGTCTATTAATCTATAGGACATATATTACTTTCAAATGAGAAATGTAAACAAGCTTCCATTCCAGCAGAATAAGTTCTTTCACTGAAAGTGAGATCACAGAGGTAAGGGCTGAGGCAATCAGAATGCTCTAAATACATGTATGAATGTTCAAAGAATAAATTTAGTAAAATTTATATAAGAAGGGAAAACCAACAATTTGTTCCAGGGAGATGAAATAGTGAAGAGGAGGCAGAACCAAGGATAGAAAGAAGAAAGAGAAAACACAAATAGAAATCTGAGAAACTGTGAAGATGCCAAAGTAAATTGGATATTTTTACATCACTCAGCAATGATATCTAGTGGTGAAAAGACATCAGTAAAAGACAAGCACACAGACCAGTAGGAATTACAGCACTGTCAAAATCCCCTGTCCATGATTAAAGCAAGAGGCCATGATGATAATCACTGTGGGAACCTCTGAGGTAAGGATTTATCTTCAAGAATAACTATAAAAAGCTGACAACTCCAACTTAATTATGATGGAGTAGGTCTTAGGTGACTATAAATCTACTGCCAGGGTCTGTATGAAAATTAAGATGCAGGGGTATATGTTTTAATTTATACGGTTCTCCTTTGGACTGCTTATAAATCAAAATAGCAGAGATTTCAAGGACAAAACACATGTCCTGCTCATTTTCTCAGGCCTTCGTGGGTTGGTCAGGACTCGGTTTTGAGTCTATACGGACTGCTCTAGAGTGTTAGTACTGGTCCATTTCTAGCCCTTCTCCTCCCCACTTCTTCAAATCTAATTAAAAGCACAGTGAGAAATGAAATATCCCAGGATTCCATTTCAAAGTCTGTGAAAATGAAGTCAATGCACATCTTAAAATTCTGCTTATTGGACTGAATACAGAAATTGCCATGTGGGGAAGTTTGTTTTGTTGCTGATAACATCCTGACATTTATTCTGATACTAAATTATTTCACTTAACCTTCACATTATAAGTAGGCATTACTAAGGCCCTCCTAAGCCAATAGAAAATATTTTCTTTGATATATGAAAAATAGACAATATTTTGTTTTCCCTTCTATTAGAAAAAATGCAAATCCAATTATGACAAACTATTTTTTCTGACATTACACAGAGATTTATTCATTGATATGTATATTATTATATTTATATTAGACAGTTATAAGAATGGGGACCCAGGACAAATGAAGACATGAAAGTGGTTTATGCAAAGGCTTACAACAGAAGTTCTCAACCTGTGATTCAAGACCACTTCTTGGGTCAAACGATTCTTCCACAGAGGTGGTCTAAGACCATCATATAACACAGATATTTACATTACACTTCATAATAGTAGCAAAATTAAAGTTATGATATAGTAATGAAATAATTTTATGATCAGGGACCAACACAAAATAAGGAACTGTATTAAAGAGTCACAGCATTAGGAGAACTGAGAACTACCGGCTCACAGAGAGCCTACCTGAACAAGGGTATCTAGATTGTTCTGAGGTCTGCAGCAGACACAGTGGGGTGGCTCTTGAGCTCACAGCCTGGATAGTTACTGTTTCCTTCCAAACCACCTCCACACTCTAGTCAGACATAAAATGATCCTGAACGTAGGACAACAGTAGCATGTCTAATGCCATGGTTCACAAGTCATGGAATATAATTTCCGATTGCAGACCTGCATGATGGTTTCTAAAGACTATTTGTGTGCACTTTACAGTGGGTGTTACAAGTGGCATTTACTGGGCAAAGGGAAGGGAGGCTGTATAAAATCCTCTAGGCTCAGGATCTGATCACATATGACACAAACTGTCTGGCTCCGAATATCAACAGTTATGAGGTGAGAAAATGTACATAATAAGGACAAATTGGGCAAAGGCAATAAAACTTCCCCTTGAGATTGTAGGATTCACAAATCTGAGGTTTGGGGTTTTTCTATCATCTCTCTCTTTCCTCCCCTCTCCCTCCCCCCACATATGCGAATGTGTGCATTTATTTTTAAGAAAGGGAGGACAAAGTTCAGTGCCCCTGTGGCCAGGGCCTGGAAAATGGTTCTGTTTTCATAGCCACATGGAGTCAACAAGCAGTGGACATGAAATTGCCACACAAAATAAGCAAAGCTGGGTAAAATACCAGAGCCCTAAATCCCAGGCTGCATTGTACTCCAGTTCCAAAGCAGTTAGGGATCAGAGCTGATGATGGATGCATTACTCAGTCATGGACGCAATGCCCAGACCAATGGAAAGTGGATTTGTCTAAATAAAAACTGTATAAATTAAATATCAAAGTACTGTGCTTTTCTGGAGTCAAGCTCTTGCTCTAATTGGCAGAGAATCAGTCTTTATTATTATTATTTTTTAACCCTAGCAGCCTAGAATACCATTCTCAGGATGTACATGCCATGATGTAAGCTAATGGGTGAGGGTTGTGCTCTGCCATGCTGGCTCCAGATTCTCAGAGGAAGAAATCACATTTTGAAATTCTTAATAATGAATGCTCTTGGTGGAAGCTCCTGATACTTCTGGGGAACAAGCTGACTCCACAATGGTGATGACTGGATGACCACCAGCCCCACCACCACCACCACGACCTGCATTTCCCTTTTTTTATACTTGGTAAGTCAGACATGTGCCATCCCCTTTAGGGATAAGCAATGTTTTATCTTCTGTCCCAATGGATGGATCCCCAGATGCATTATATTCATATATACGTTTATGTTCTGAAATATAGGTTATATTTAAGTTTAGTAGATAGTTCAGTATAGTTCAGTCAGTATAATGCTACGTGTGTGTATGTTCTCAAGGCTGAGTGTCACTGGACATCCAAGTGGAGTGTACTACTTTAGAGAAGGCCACTGGCCACCTTTCTAATTCATAACTTTCCTCTGTGCCTTTAGTTCTTTTTGTAGGGTTGAGGAGTTATGAGTCTTTCTCGTTCAGTTTGGCATGTTCACTGGTGTCTGACATGTTCACTGGCATCTGACACGTTCACTGGTGTCATACCTGTTCAGCACATGTCTCGGCAGCCATGTTGGTGAGACTTTATGGGTATGATTTCTGATATTACTGGGAGGCACAATCTCACACCAAACTCCTTGATCCTTGCAGCCTCTTGGAATCTTTCTACCTCCTCTTCTGCAATGTTCCCAGAACCTTAGGTGCAGAGGTGTTTCCTAGATGCATCCGTTGGAACTGGAATGTATAAGTCTGCATTTGGATTGGTTGCAGTTTTCTGAAATGGCCTTTGCCTGTTGCAAAAAGGTTTCCTTGATAAGGACCAAGGACGACGCCTATGTGTGGTTATAAAAAGAGATGCTTGTGAATATACTATATTACAGAATGGATTTTGTTAATTTTGTGATGCAGATAGTCTTTTTAAGTTATGTGTTTAAACAATGTAACTTTTGCTCTGTCTTTCCCTGTTAATACCTGACAGGGGAATAACACACCTGTCCTCCCTCCTCTCCCTCCCCCTGCGGTTCTTCAGCTCCTCCAGCCTTTTTCCTTCCTCCCTGTCAAAGACAACACTAAAGAATTGTATTATACAAAGATATCTGCTCTTCTAAAATTGCCTACTTTTTAGATTTCTCCTAAATTAAAAGAGAATCCTCTTAATACTTCCAGGTTAATTAGGCTTTGTACAATTAGAATAAAAGCACCTATTAGTTGCCAATGAATAATAAGCTATAATTTTTTATCTACTTTCTAGCACTTTCTCTATCTCAAAGGAGAAAAAAATAGAAAATGACAGGGGAAGATAAGTAATTTTGCCTTAGTCTAATCACTTCTCTGTTGCCATCTCCTTTTCTTATAATTAGCCTCAATTTTATTTTCTTTAATTTCCATTAAAGCTGTTAAGTTGGCATCATGGTGAAACTCACATCTTCAATGAAACTTACAAGAAAATTTTTAGTGAAGCAAGAACCTTCAACTCTTAATTCATTAATATCAAAAAGCTTCCATATTCCATAAGCCCAATTTAAAAGAAGAATTTGGGTGCTTCCTCATTAAATTAATAAGTCTGGTATTTGCCCCTGGAAGACGTAAGGGGGAGGCTACTGGAGAGGTAAGTGCCTTTGAGAGTTTCTAAGGCTAGACAAACTTGAAACACACAAAGAAAGCTGTATCCATCTTTCATAAGTGTGACATTTACATGAAAACTGTAACCTGTGTTTTCTTTTGCTGTCCTTACAGGTGTTCTTACCATGGAAACTGGCGAAGCATCAAATATGCTTGGAGCTGAAAACCCTCAGTGGCCTATGTAGCAGCCTTTTTGAGTTGATATAAATAATAACCATATAGATGAAATCTTCTGGTCTCACTTTCCATTTTCCTAAAGACATAGAATGCGCAATTAAATACTCCAATATTCCTTACGTGGCTCGTGCATACACAAGGAAAACCTTTAGGTCTAGGTCCAGATGTATCGTGTTCAGACTGTTCCTAATGTTGCACAATATGCAATTGTCTTGTACCTTACAACACTCTCTTTCAGAGAGTTCTGATCGGGGCTGAAAATTCCCTCTTCCTCTAGTCGCAAACTCTCTCACATCCCAGTGTTTGATCCTAATATTAAAGACATTTTCTTTTTAAAAAAGAAAGCAAATCACAATGAATTTTAACAGTATGAGGTAAACAGGTTCAACACTGTGTCAACTGCTAAGTTTCCCCTTGCTTGCTTGCTGAACAAGCCTTTTATTCTGGCTCCTGAACACCATTGTCTCTTTCAAGGAATCTTTATATCTAGATTTTAAATGCTTCTAATCACTTATTGGGGTCACAGAGACCCCAAAAAGTTTGTGGCTGCTATTGTCTCCTTGACCAAATGAACTAAATGCTGAGATTTGCCTATCCCGCTACTCTAAAAATTAGGCAAAATGTTGAAGATGAACTTATTTTTAAAAATATGTTTTTAAGATAGCAATTATACACAAAACCTCATTGTTTGCATGTATCTGTGTATCTACTCCTATGAGAATGACAGATAATATTGATTTCTGTAATTTTATAGTAATTTTAGTAGCAGGCAGTGTGATCTCTTTCACTGTGTATTTTCCATATTGTGATGCTTTAGCTATTCTGTTGGGGTCCTGTCTGCTTCCCCAAACTTTAGAAGAGGCTTGTGCACATCTGCAAAAGACTAAGATCATTGTGAAAAGTATATTAAGTCCATAAATCAGTTTGGAGATGATGGACATATTTGTCTTGCTGAGCTACCACGTCTCTGCACACGGTATGCCTCTTTGCTTAGGCACCCTTGGTTTGTTTCACTACATTTTGTCATTTCTATCCAACTTTTCATGTCAAAATCATATTCTGTAATTTTCCTGAACAAAGAAAATATTTTGTTTTCTTTGGGGAAATTATAAATGACACTTTTTAATTTCAGTACCAGATGGGGGTGGAATAGAGAAATACATAGAAACTTACTCTGTAACTTTGATGACTCCACTAGAAAGTTCTGAAGGAATCTCTCTTGGCTTGGAGTTTTACTTTAGGGGCAGTCTCTCAACTGTGACATCATGGCGTCTTTATCAGGAACTTAGTATTATAGCCTCTGTGCCAACGAGGCAAAATATGAAAGGCACAATTTTCTTTTTTATGGAAGAAAACATACACTAAAAATGTATTTCTTCGTCCCAAATATATATGTCTTTTGCTTTCCTATCTCTTGGTGTTATGACCAGACCCTTCATACAATACTGAGTGGCAAGAATGAATAGCCTTGCCTCGTTCATACTCTTAGTAGAGCATTCTGCTTTCAGGTTAATCTATTTCCAAACTCCCCCACGATGCACATGTAAGAATTTTCACTGTTCTTGTATTCCTGAACTCAGATTCTAAATATAAAAGTGGATCCTAAGAAGCAAGTTAGTTAAACCAAATGGGGAGGGGTGCTCCGAGTAGCTCTACAGAATTAGAGTAGGAATCAAGAAAGAAGGCTTCAACATGAATTGCCCCGATTTGTCCCATTGCTTAAAAAGAGGTTATAAAGCACCTTAATGTACAAGTGTTAGTCTGAGTTTAAATTTAAAGCTTTCAGTAAACATGATTCTCACAGTTTTGGTAGTTAAATGATAGCTATTAAACTGAAAACAATGTAATGAGTAAATGTTTATAGTTGCTTAGATATTTACCTGTATATGTACAAGGTAGTTTGACAGTTTAACACTATACATATTTTTAATTGAAATTTTCATTGTCTTAATGTATTTCTTCTTTCATTTTTGAAAGTATAAAAATAAAAAAGTGTTTGAAACACTAAATTGCTATAGCAAGTTTTATAATCTTTAAAGTATCTTCTGAATTCTAGAATTATAAATGTCTCTCTTTATGGGTGTGCGGCCCTCTTGTAGAATGCTGGCAATGCAAAGAATGCTTTCTATATTTCGTATTAGAAACTCTGTGTTGACACATCCAAATACTCACAGGAGATGGAGAGGAAGGAGACGCGGCGCACCTCAGTTCCTGTATAACATATCAAAATACACGAAAAGCAACACGTGCTCTCTGGGCTTTTCCTGAAGTTGCGCGCCTTTGACATGCACCAGTGCCCAGGTCTGTAGTGGGAACTTGATGGAGACAAGCGAAATGACGAATCAGGCAAACATACTCAATGCTAAAAGTGTAAGCTCCCCTTAATGGCTTTTAGCAAATGTAATTTTAGTGTGACCAAAATATCCAGATGTATGATTTTTTTTTTTAATTACGTACATCAGAAATGAGACGATCACACTCGCCTAGTTTCCCATTTGAATTAGGCAAATGTGAATTTGTAAGAAGCATTTCTCCTGAAAACGTGGTAACATTTTCTTAGTGAGAGAGTGTCCCTGTGCTCCAAGGCTGAGCTAATGCTTGAAAATCAACAGAGCATCCAGAAAAGGGCGATGAGCTCTCCTGGAGGCTCTTACAAGCCGCTTAGTTTCAATTGTCATACAACAGGGTAAAAAGAGACGGCTACTGCCATCTGTTGGTCAAATGAAGCACCACCACCTCGGGCCATCAAATTGACTTGCCAACCACAACTAAGCCAGGCAACTCTGAATGTCTCTTGTTTGCTGTCAGAATGACAAACAAAGGGCTATTTTTTAATCGGGTATAGCATACCTTTATACAGGTTTATGTTTTAGAAAATTGTGATGTTGTATCCTGGCATGAACGGAGAGGGAGGGAGCAAAATAAACACGAGACAAGAAGGAGCACCAAGAGAAATTCGGTTTTGTCTATCATTCTGATGAGAGGGTTCTTTTCAGAAAAGGACCATTAGCTGGGAGACAGGCCTTGGTGTGCCTCCTCACTCCACCTGGGGCCTCAGAACGGAACCACCGGCATCAGCTGCTTCTTCTTAGAGGCGTAGCGTTTCGGGGTCGCAGTGTAAGAGAAAAGGGAACTTTTCGGAAACATAGCCTACATTGTAAAAAGGCTCTCAGGCGAAGCTTAATACACAGCCAAGTTCTTCCGTGGACTCCATTAATGCATTACAATAAATTGTTATGTTATGGGCACATATGTTGACAATGGACATGTGCACTTTTCATTTAAAATTTGAGATTAAAATATGTACTATACCCTATTTTGTCGTGTGTAGCTCAAGATTGTATTTTTCATTATAATGATATAGACCGTAAAGATACATCATACAACTGGTGGAATCTTTGTTTTTGTGATATGAAGTAAGCAATATTTGTTAAGTAGGAAACAAATATAGTATGATTTAAATCTAGTTTTTAAAAATGGAAATAATAAAAACACCCAGTGTTTCCTGAATGTTCACTACACCCTGCTTACTAAACTAGGTGAATGTGTCATCTTATTTAACTAAAAGAAATCTTTTTTTTTATACAGATAATCATGTTAACATTTAGGCTGAGATTTCCTGATTCCAGATCAAGTTTTTAATCAAAAACATTGTTTCTAATAATTCTTTTACTAGTGCAGAAGATATAGCAGAAAATACTTGAAGTGGGGAAGCGTGAAACCGAAGTTCCTGGAGACCAGGACAGTGACGCATACAGAGGCACTCCTTAAGAGCAGGTGATTCCCCAAGCTAGAGATAGAAGAGGGCTTGGTCCAAAGGGAAGGCGCAAGGCTGCCAATCAGAAGCAATTTTGAAAACTCTGAATATGGGAAGCACGAAGAAAGGGCAGATTGAAAAGTAAGTGTGATCTAGTCCCTGGGAAAGGAAACTGATGTGCTGGCATCTGCAATAATGAAGATAGCTTCAGTGTGCTAATCTTACCTTACCCCCTAAGGGTCCTGAACTTGGGCTTCCACAGTGAGGAAAAGTCTCATAGGAATTCTGTCACAGTCACACATGAGGCAACATCTCTCAGGATCTAGCTTTGGTGGGGTTTGTACATTCCAGGGTATGGGCATGTGGATTAGAAAAATTAAGTAGAAGGAAGAGAGCTAAAAAAAAGAAATACAGAGACATAGGATAGAACCAGGAGGGCAATCCAGTGAATACTGAATATGTCCATGTTTATTTTCCATATGTTTATATACCTCAGTCCAAAAAGGGGGGAGGCAAAAGACTGTTTTAACATGACACAAAGGACAAACAGGACACCTACTTACTTCAGTGCTTGAGACATCAAGTCACTATTTTCTGAGTTAAGCATTCTAATATTTTAAACAGGACATGCAGTGACTTCACCTTAGACCAACTATCCTATAGGCAGCCATTCCCTGTGTCAAACCTCCTGTCTTATCTTTGAAGGAGCAGGAATAGGCTTGAATTCTCTGACCTTTGGTCAAGGTGGAGAAGATACACCTCTACGGGCCATCTTAATATCCAATATGCTAGGTAACAACACCCTAGGTCAAGATACCTTGTTTGTGGCCACTCCTCTAGTCAGACTTCTTGTCAATAACTTGAAGAGAAGTGCAAGAGCAGGCTTAAGCTCTCTGACCTTCTGTCAAGGTGGAGCGGACCCACCTCTGTGGGCCCTCCACAGAATTCTTCACTGTCTTGTGTGCGTCAGGAAGGGGCTCATATTTTCCTTACTTTTCTTAATGTTACCCAAAGAAACAAATGTGCTCCGAGTAATACAAACAAGGTTTGGGCTTCTACCTTTCAGCCAACTCTGTTGGCTTCTATTGTTAAACTAAAATGCTGAGAGAGAGAGAGAGAGAGAGAGAGAGAGAGAGAGAGAGAGAGAGAGAGAGAGAACCAGTAACTGCAGCTGTAGATACACAAGAGAACTGTGAAAATAACGACTATCACTGATGGAGTTGTTACTATTTCTCAGACACTATGACGGGCCCTTTGTATGTGACAACAGCCAGATTGTTAGACCTACAGATGAGGGATGCAATGAACAGAGTGCACAGGATTTTTAACGTTGTCTAACTACTGAAGGCTGAAGGCAAAAGTCCACAATTAGAATTCATGTGATCTGGTAAGAGGAAGAGTGTACCTCACAGGTGGGTGGGTAAACACAAAGGTGCTAGCACGAGACAGTCTGCTTTATGATTCTTTCAGAATAACTCCTGGAGCATCTCACAATCTTAAAAGTACCTTGACTTTGGATAACACAATGCAGGACGAGGTGTCCAATAAAGTACTGATTGATAATTTATCAGCAACTTACTGTACTGGGACAATTCACAGATAGTGTGCTCTACTCAGCTTCCTTGGAGAGCCTCATTCCGACAACAAGCCACTACTGAACACTTAACTCAGAAACATTAGTTGGGAAATATTTGCTTTACTCGGCTTACAACATGTACAAATAGGTTTGTAATAAATAATATTATCCTATAGCTACATCCTTAGGGTAGGGACTCTCTTTGTTCATACAATTTAGAAATAAGCATATATAGTATACTACATACATTATCCTGTGCATATATTATAATATATTTTATATTATATATTATCTGAACCTTTTAGATATATGTGTGTATGTATGTATATAAAACCTATAACGATAATAATGATATCATGCCTAGAAGTTAGCACTCCCTGTTACATAGGCCCCATCCTGCTAATAAATTGCCAAAGTGTTGAGGAGATGAGACAAATACTACAGGGCTCCAGCTGAGAAGAATTAAATAAATACAACTTCAAAAGAATTGTGGCAAAAGACAAATGTCTTATTGGAGCCAAATGTTTTAAAGGCTTTTATAAGATAATAAAAAATATACCGTAGAGATTTGTTGCTTCATAATACATACTTTTCTTTTACAATTGGAAAATTTATTAAACTCATAGTCTCTTAATTGGTTTGAAAGCATGACTGAGTCCTGGGAGGAAAGAATTCCCTCAGGTGGACTTAGATGATGTATTCAATGTGAAAACGTGTTTCCATGCTGGGGAGATAGAAAGAGCACTTTGTTCCCAAGAACGTCTCTTCGAATTCTAGGAATGCTCCTGTATTATATGTAGCACTCCTCTCTGTGCCCACGAATGTGTAGTGGAAGAACATGGCTCTTCAGTAGCAGCTTGTGTGCAGAGGAGTGGAACACCATTTTCAAAACACAGAGACAGAAAAGTGCCCCCAGGATTATTACTGAAAACACAGTGGGTAAAAAGGAATAACCACAAGATAGTTTTCCCCAACATCAAAGAAGAGTCTTCATTTCTAATACAGTGCTTTTCATACCCACATTCTGAAATTTTCAAATAAGTCTGTTGGACGTTGTGGTTCTAAGTTTATTTGGGGAAGTCACATTGTAAAACCTAGCTTCAGTCAATATATAATAATTTAACATGCATCTTTCTTGTCAATTTGGTTTGATTGAACTTCTGTCACACCAATACCTCAAGCTCTACTCCCAGTAAAGTTCCTTTGTTCTCTTGTTGTTTGATTGGTTTGTTTCAGGGCTTGAAATAGGGACAAAGAATACCAGAAGATCAGAACCTCTAAGAAGTGAAAACGCAGGCACATAACGTTCCTGAAAGCTTGGATTTATAATATAAAATCTCAGCCACTTCATCTCTGACGTGAATTCTGTCTCTGGACTCATCATTTGTTTGCGACTCTCTCTAGTGTAACCTTATCTTCCCTTTACAGTGATATGCGTCAATAGGACTATTTGCCGGTTTATTTGTGGATATTCTTGAACTGCTGCCATGAACTCTGTGTTTCAGCTTTTTGTGATTGTAAAGACTGATTGAGCCTGACGCTTCCTGTGGCTGCACAGTTAACTGCACCAGTTATTCTGGTCAGAAGTCCAGGTAGAAGCTACGGGCTTGATAGGCCTATCAAGTGCCAAGATGTCACAAATTTTCTCAATAAAGGGAGAAATTAGTATCCTTATACAAATGAAAATCGTAAGATTCATACAAATGAAATGATACATATGCTGACTGCCACTGGAAAGGGCTAATATTTGGACTTTTGTCTTTTTAATGCAAAGCTTGCATTTTTTCAGTAGGCTAATTATATGGTAATAAGCTAATCTAGTAAGTGAAAATATTCATATTCACTTAGCATTAATTAATTAATTAAGCCAGACCTGAGTGAGGACACAGTGTGCAAAAGAAAAAGAAAAAAAAAACAGCACTGATGAATAAGTATTATTTCTTTAAGTTATAAATATATAAACATGAAGACTAATGGGCATTTTACAGCTATGGAGGCATACTATGTGGCCAACTTATTTAAGAATTTTGTGGGAAAATACAGTTTTTATTTAGGGAAACCACATGTATTATTGAAAATGTTTTCTATTGAGAATGAAGTTACTCCTTAGAGTAAAATTTCCTGATAAATACTAAATGATATGCTTACCTTTAGCCTGCCAGGGAACCACACTGAGTAAGTGCTTAAGGCTTCTCTTTCTATTCTAGTTTGTATTCTTCTTCTTTTCTTAGAAAAAAAAAAGTCTTGCAAAAAGAAAGAAGAAAAGTTTTGCAATAATAAATATTTAAATAGTATTTATATTTTAGTTCTTATTGTACCTTTGTAATTCTTCTAGCTTTAATTGGCATATATACATATAGACAGCAAAAACTAATCTACCATGTTCATGGGGCAATAATCAAGTCAGGGGATCAATCATTCCATTTCCACAACTTAACTCAAAACTTAAATATTTAGAATTTATGTTCTCCATATAAGCATGTGTACCTTCACTTTTCCCTTCGCATTTGTATGCAACATATCAAATGCAGAGCTGGAGAGATGGCACGACGGTAAAGGGGGCTTTCTGCTTTTACAGAAACCTGAGTTTGGTTTCCATCCTTTATATCAGGTGACTCACAACCAGCAGCAGCTCCAGTTCCAGGGCATCCAGCATCCATACCCGTTTCTGTCTCTGTGGGCACATGGGCTCACCTGGGCAGGCACACACGTACACAAACGCATGTGCATGCTCACACACACACACACACTTAAAAATAAATACTTAAAAAAGAAGAAATTCTAACTACATGTAGATAGTATGAAATAAAAGAGTTCAGGGTTTGGTATACAAAGCACCTCTTAGTATAGTTGTGGGGGAAAAAAGCTGCTTTCCTACAAAGAGTTAACTCAATTGACTTCTTTAATCAATTAAAAACTCCATGTATAATTACTCATTTTTCTTCTTTGCCCTTGAGCAAATGAGGGAAGGGAGAAGAAAGTTAATTTTCCTAGTAAATATTTGGGCTTTGCCTAATTTTGAATTGGGCAGGATTCAATAGTTTTAACACATGGTAGAAATCCTGTTTATTTTTGTCCCAAGACCCTGTGATAGTTTTCTAGCATATGGTGGACAGAGACCTTTGTTTATGCAGTTAGGTCATGTTTTTTATTTATGCATTAGTAATTTTAAAAATACCAGGTCAAATTGTAAGCCAATCCATAATGCCTTTTTGCATAGCTGTGTGGGAGTCAAACCACAAATATTATCTATATTTACATTGCACAAACCCACCCTTTGGCTGTCTCCAGAGCCCCCTTACAAGGGCGGACACTCCTGGGTAACAGTGGCGCCACATCCATTTGGCATAGCTGTCTACACGGGAATCTTTCCTTCTGTTGGCTTTTTTTTGGCACAAGCTACCAAATGAAGTCATGCAAAAATGTGTGTCTAGTCATCGGGATGCATGGAGCTTCTGCGATGAAGCCTTCAGATTTACTGTGTGTCCCAAGGTTTCTGAATGACCTGATCTCAGTACAAAAGTTTGGTTATCATAGTAAACATGTCCCAAGCTTCATATACTTAGGAGAAATATAGACAAAAATAGAGTTCATGAAGTAGTATACTGTAGGGGAGAAAAGGCATCTCAGTCACCTGTTTAGCTGCAAATTATTGCTGAAAATTATATGCTCTTCAAACATCCCTTTAATGTGAATTTTGTACAATTTTAATTTCTTAGGGTGGTACTGGGTACTCTATACTTGTATATATACTCTTCTTATTTTGCAAATATCTGTATCACTCTTGTATTACACCAAAGAACTACTTTGCTTACAGATCTGAGAGGTGAAAAAAGATCCAGCATGTATGCATGTACATACACAAACACACACACATACTACATGAATGTAATAAATTTAAAAGAAAAAAGATTCAGATATTTTTAAGTAGTTAAAATTCAGCCATGAAGACAATAAAAGCATTACCTCTATTCTCAAAATTTGCAGAGAAAAGAGGAACCAAATTACATTTAATTGTGATATGAATAAAATAAAATTGGCTCAATGTATAAAATGAATTTTAGAAAGCCAAAAAGTTACTAAGGCCTCATAGTTTGGCAAGGTTTGGTACACTGGCTTGATTTGACTGGTCATGGGAACCTGACCTGTCAATAATTACACAGTGAAAAATTAAAAACTATTTAAAGAATAGTTCATATTAACAATATTACATGGATATTGGTAGTGTGGATGGTAAAATGTAATTATTCAAAATGATGGAAAACAAAGTGATGGAAAACAATCATTTTACTTAAAATCATACTATCTCATTAAAAGCACAAACAACTAGAAAAACTAATAGCAATTCATGTGAACCAATTATGATACTAAATAACTGGCTTTGACATTGCTATATTGTCTGAAAACTGTAGTGACAGGTAACAAGAAATAAGTGTATTAATGTTCATGCAGTAGGATAGAAACCTAGTGCCATTGTCCTTGGCTTCTCATCAGCCTTCATTGTCCACTATGTTCAGAGAGTCCGGTTTTATCCCATGCTTATTCAGTCCCAGTCCAGCTGGCCTTGGTGAGCTCCCAATAGATCAGCCCCCCTGTCGCAGTGGGTGGGTGCACCGCTCGCGGTCCCGAGTTCTTTGCTCATGTTCTCCCTCCTTCTACTTCTCATTTGGATCTTGGGAGCTCAGTCTGGTGCTCCAATGTGGGTCTCTGTCTCTATCTCCATCCATCGCCAGATGAAGGTTAAATAAGGTGATATGCAAGATATTCATCAGTATGGCTATAGGATAGGGTTATTTCAGGTTCCCTCTCCTCAGTTGCCTAAGGTACTAACTGGGGACATCTCCCTGGACACCTGTGAGCCCCTCTAGAGTCAAGTTTGGTAGATTTTAAATAGGTACAAAGCACATCTCAAATATTATATGAGAATGCTGTAGATTAAGTGAGCACAAAGGCATTTGTGCTTTGACACACTGGAAATTCAATAAATGGTTGCAAATCATAAAGTTGTAAATTTGGGAGGAATTTAAATATTATTCAACTGAAATGTAACAATGTCTTTTCAAGCAATGAATTTTTACAAGAGTGCTTCTCAGTGAGAAAGACACATTAGATAAATTTCATCTGAATTGTATAACACAATGTCAAATTAAAAATCATTAAGAAGCAACCATCAAAGAAAATATTTGATTGTGCAAAGTATGCACTAAAATACTTCAGAAATTAGTATGTTAAAACCATCAGTACATTAGTTATATGATTCCTCTAGACAATAATATTGCTCCTTGAAGCCATCTATTAGTGTGAATGCAGAGTTTGAAGGCAGAATAAATTGTAAGGGGTGGATATGAGAGGAGAATATATAAGATCAAAATAGACTGTATAAAAATTAAAATAAAGACTTAAGAAGATTGGGAAAATGTTTGTCTTAATGTTGTATTGCCATAAAGAGATGCTATGAGCAAGGCAACTCTTTATTTATTTATTTATTTATTTATTTATTTATTTATTTAAGATTTCTGCCTCCTCCCCGCCACCGCCTCCTATTTCCCTCCCCCCCCAGCCAACTCCCCCTCCCTCATCAGCCCAAAGAGCAGTTAGGATTCCATGCCCTGTGGGAAGTCCAAGGACCTCCCACCTCCTTTCAGGTCTAGTAAGGTGAGCATCCAAACAGCCTAGGCTCCCACAAAGCCAGTAGGTGCAGTAGGATCAAAACTCAGTGTCATTGTTCTTGACTTCTCAGTAGTCCACTATGTTCAGCGGAGGGATGGCTCAGCCATTAAAGGCTAGGCTCACAACCAAACATATAAGGCAACTCTTATAAAGTATTCAACTGGGAGCTTGCTTACAGCTTTAGAGGGTGAGTCCATGATTATTATGGTGAGAAGCTGACAGGGATGGAGTTGTAGCCCCAGCTGAGAGCTCTACCAAGGATCCACAGGCAGCAGGCCGAAAGTGAGATGGGATTTTGAAACCTCAGCACCCACTGCCAGTGACATACCTCCTCCAAAAAAAATCACATCTCCTAATGCTTCTCAAATAATTCTGCCAAGTGGGAACCAAATATTCAAATGTATGAGCCTATGGGACCATTCTTATTCCAGCCATCACAGTTTGCTGACTAGGAAACATGTTAACTGCACTTTTAAGAAGTTTGATTTGTGTTAAGAGCACGGAGAAAGAGAAATTTAGCGTGAAGGTGGGTACATAGCACTGAAGCACATCTGTGTGGGAGGCTAGAATTTTGCATTTTGGGGAGTATTATTACTGAGCAGGTTCATGAGCTGGGTCCTTTTTGTCCAGGATCATGATGAAAGCTCAGTCAGGTGATGTAAAAGGCAAGCCAGAGTTATCCCAAAATAGAAAGAATCCCAGATCCTCTAACTTATGAAACTGGCCACTTGAGCTCTAAACCTATTATATTTATCCTCCCATTAATTAATCTTCAGATCCGATCTGGTACATTTGATTGACAAATACGTAGGTGCAAGGTGGAGCTATGTCCTTCTGATAGCACATTATTTGTTGTTGGGTCTCAAGACACAGAAGTGCTGTTTCTTTGCTAAGTGTAAGGCCATAGAAGAACCCTTTATTACATGTATACTGTTCCTGGTTGAAAAAGTTAAAGTGGCTTTCAATTCTGTTTCTACCCACTCCCAACCATTGTCTTCCAAACACTAGGGGAAAGGGGAAAATGACAAAGGTCCTTTAGACATCTGATATTCACATACAAATACATCCTGAAAAAAACTTGATGTAATAGTTGGCAAAAGATGAACATGAAGCTAATTGTTGAAGAGATCAATAAACAATATGGTTGCATCCACTCCACATAATACTTTCATTGTACCATATTGAATTAATAGGAATGGCTGTGGTACAAATGCAAAATTATTTATGAAACAATAGAAAATCTGCTCTTAAGTAGAAAAAAAGCATTGCACATGATTTCAGTGAAAAGAAGAACCAGATGTTAGGCATACTTAAAACACACACACATACAAAAGCCCATATGCAATTATCCATGAAATATTCAATACCCATGAAAGCTTAGAGCTTACTGGCCAAGGCTTTTCCTCCCTATCACCTTCATGCTAATCCTCCATATGTCAGTGTTTCTTTGGAATCAGTGTATTTTTCTCAAGTCAAATGCAGAGAGCCGACTGAGGATTGGCTCCAGTTGGAATTTGCACAGAGTACTCAGAAATACATTCAGACAGAAATGATAGAGTGAGCCCTCACTGCATATTAGAAATGCAGAGTCAAAAGCGATCCCCCACTTGCTGTCTGTTGAACCAGAAGCAGTCTGCCACTTCTAACAAAATTAGTGATTGAACAAGAAAGAAAAGTTAAGTAGTCCAGATTTCAACACTGAAGATGAGAAAATGATAGACACAAGATATTCCAGTATAATAACTATTGCTAAAATGATGTACTTTAATCTTTGTTACGAACTTAAACTCCTTATTTTGATTGTGATATTCTATCCAGAATTATGTCTATATGTTAAGCTTCAAAGACAAGAACACTGACCAAAATCTAGGCAGCTCTGCCAACCATTTATTTACTTCCTTTTTATCTTTGCAATTGTCACAAGAGATTCCAGGTAGCAATCATACTTAATATTTATTATCATTTTCCCCTAGACTTCTAACACTGATTCTCTTTTCAAAATATTATATCTGGACTATACTGAGTTCCACTAAGAAACACAGAGACATTCTGTTTCCCATTCAAAAGTACTAACCTTTTGTTTTTGTGTACTGGTTTATTTCTTTATAAATATTATATTCTCATGGACACTGCCATGTGGTAAAGAAATTAACTGTTTTTACTTAAAATATAACAGAAAGTTTCTGTACTTAAACAGAAAGTTCAGTCTTGTGATTTCGGTCTCCCCTTACTTTCTATTAAATTTGATGTCAAGCATATCCATATCATTTGTAGTCTTCCTGGCAATAAAAGTCAATCCAGGTTCTCTTCATTTCTTAGGTCATTTAGAGTTTCAAAACACACTAGAGACTTATAGCAGTGGCTTCTGCCTTGAGCCAGGGAGTAATAAATAGAAATACTAACACTGCTATTAATCAAAGACATGAATATATAGGTCACAGTCTCCTTGTTCATATTAGAATATATTTTATAATAGGAATTTATATATAATAAATATATATTAAATATATAATATACTATAGACAAGCTTTTCAAAACATGTTATAATAAGTAACATCGTTTCATTATTCATGGCACATGTGTCAGCCATTTTATATCTGTGATCCAATGATTAATAATCAAAGGACTCCTTGGCCTCCATAAAAGTTTTACATTAAAGATGAATTAGAAACAGAGTTGAATATGGATATATACACATGTACAAAAATAAACATTTACATAACTAGGCCTAACTGTAGAAATTGTATGCACATAGGTATATTTGTATATTTAACATATTAATTTACATATAGTTATAATAGTGGAGTTCATGCAGTTTATATATAGATGTTCATGTGAAAATGGCTTATAAAAATAGCAATTACTTGTTAGAGTCAGAGCTTTCTCAGGTCACTTTTTCATAATAAGGAAAGTCCACATGTCCAAATACAAGATTCTCATGACATAGCTGTGGGTTATACCTAAAAGTTCCTTGTAGGTCTTATAATCCACACCATCCAAAAACTAATTTTAGATGGTCTGAAGAAACGGGTTCCTAAGATGACCCAAAAATCCAGTGGAAGAAGTGTTTGGAGAACATAAATCAATGCAGCAGATGCCATGACTGGTGGTGACACATGGAGTACTCTATAGTCAGGACTGAGCAACAATGCTCCTGTAGACAGCATTGTACCAGGACATGTGCCAAGTCATCAAAGATTCAGCACTGGCCATGTCTCGAAGGTACTTTCTCTAATCAATTTAAAACTAACACAGAAATTTTTCTTTAAGAAATTATTTTCCCTTCAAAACTCTATACAGAATATTTTTGTTTGTTTGCTTTGTTTCTGTTTGCAGGGTTTGAGACAGGATTTCTCTATGTAGCCCTCGCTGTCCTGAAACTCACTCTGTAGACCAGACTAGCCTTAAACTCACAGGGACCCACCTGCCTATACCTCTGAAATGCTGGGAAAGGCATATGCCACCACCACCATGCAAGACTGCTTTTAATAAGATAAAAAATGTCTAGAGATGGAATATGTATTATATATATATATACATATATATAACTGGTATATATTATATGTAATTTCTAACATAAAAACTAAAAGTTTTTAATGAGCACTTATCCCTTTTTCTCTTTCTGTCTTCTATATCTCTTTCAATAAGTTTTACTTCCATACTTAGTCACATATTTCCTCTCAAAAATAATGCATAAGAAGGAATTTCTGTAGCTCTTTAAATTTGTGCACATTTGAAAAATACTGGTTAGTTTCAAGCATGCACTCTCAGGGAGAAAACATGAGACTATCTGTGAAACAGAGACAGGCTGAGATTGGCGTCTGAAGTAACACAGAGAGAAGACTACATGCTATGCGTGACTTTGACTGGCGGCAATAATTGTATGAGTGCAATGAAGTTTGGAAATTTTTAGTCAGTAATTGAATTGGAGGGCTAAAGCTTTAAAAATGAGACATCAGCAAGGTAGACATATGAAAGGGTGGGGAATCAAGGTACATACAACTTACATGTCTATTAGGCATGAAGACATACTGGTTTTCATGAAAGTGGCTGATAGATACAGGAGCCTAATTGACTGGCTTCATTTTGAGAGAGAATAGAAATCCTCCTGAGAGAGAAGATGAAAGCAGAACAAACTTGACGCTCTGGGGAAAGCAAGGAAGTTATTGGAAGATGAGAGCATGAATAAAAATGCAAACCGAATCTGAAACAAGAGCCCATCACATATACATCTACAACTTTGGCTATAAACATTTGAATAGTAGAAACTATTCTCCAGTCTAAGGATACTTCAGAATGCAAAGTCTCATATTTTCCATGAGTGTGACTAGTGGTCCAGGTTAGAATCTGGGAAGACACTATTATCCTGATTAATTCAGTACAGAAAGGGTCATTACCCCTTAATGGGATTTTTCTAGATACCTGCATGGTGCAAGTATTTTTTGTTTTGTCTTTGTTTTTGTCTTTTGAAACAGGATTTCTCTGTAGCTTCGGAGCTTGTCCTGGAACTCACTCTGTAGCCCAGACTGACCTAGAACTCACAGTGATCTACTGCCCGAGTGCTGAAATTAAAGGCACATGCCACCAATGGCCAGCATTAAGTGTTTTATTTATACTTTTTCTAAAGCTCCAATACTCTCCTTGGATGAGCACTATTAAATGTTTTGTGCTGGTGAAGGAGGTAATTTTCAAATAAAAGTCAGCTTAACTTCTTACATCCTGATTGGTCTAAGAATCAAGGTAGCATTGTTTATGCAGTCCTGATAGAACTCAGAGTTTCTCACAGGAAATAGTTGACAGTCTTGTAGATGAACTCCTGAAAATGACATCACTTTTAAGTCTTTTAAATATCTACCACAATTATGAAGATATAAGAACTCTTTGAGCATTCAGTTACTGAAAAACCATTACAATCCAGGAAACATCTAAACATCTAGGCATCTGAAATATCATCATAAACTAGATAGGTAAGGTCTACTCTAAACATCCCATATGCTAATATTAAATAGAAGTCTGTGTGACTTGAATGAGAATACCCTCCTCTGTAGACTAATATATTTGACTGCCTGGTCCCCTGTTGGTGGAACTGCCTTAGGAAGAATTAGAAGATGTGGTCTTGTTGGGGTAAAAGTGGCCGTTTTGGAGGAAGTGTGTCACATGGGCATGGCCTTTGAGGTCTCAAAAGCCCACACAGGCCCAGTTTTGCTCTCCATCTGCCTTCAACTTGTGGGTCAGGATTTAAGCTTTCAGCTGCAGCTTAAGCACCATGCTGGCCTGCCTACTTCCATGATCCCTGCCATAATGATCACGTACTCACCTTCTGAACTGTAGCAAGCCCCCAAACCAAATGCTTTTATTTTTCTTTTTTCTTTTTTTTTTTTACTATAAATTTTTTTTATTGAGAATAAGAAAAAAAAAGTTTCCGCCTCCTCCCAGCCTCCC